>NC_041389.1:71392391-71461231 GCF_002162155.2 Triticum dicoccoides
TTGCGGGCGGGGTGGGGAGATTTTGGGAGGGAAGGGGAGGGGATCCCGTGTGTTAGTGGGAGAGGGAGTGGTGGGACCCACCTGGTAGTGGGAGAGGGAATGGAGGGAAATTTTGGTGGGGTGGGAGGGAAAATTTGGTGCTAGGAGGGAAATTTTGGTGGGGTGGGAGGGAAATTTTCACCAGTTTTTAGAGGTTTGGAGGTAGAAAAAATAGGGTTTTTTTGTAAATTTTGTAGAAATCATGGTTAAAATCATACCGAGTAGCTCAAGAAAACATCCGTATTTCAAGTTTAGTATTTTTTCTAGTTGGTAGGCCACATTTGATGATGTGACAAGGAGGTCTCCCATTTTTTTGATTTTTTTTGAAATTTTTACGGTGTTTTCAAAAACCGTCCGATTTCGTCGCGGCGACCGTCCGTGGCTAGGGTTTGAGCCGTGCAAATCTGTTGTCGATTCTGTGATGGAATGCCTACCTGTGAAGCTAAAAAGCATTTTTAGTGAAAATAACGGGCAAGCTATGGAGGACCCGTAGTTCGAATTCCAGCCGGTTCCAGCTGAATCGGCCGAAGGTGGTCCGAATTGCCGGGAGTAGCTACGAGGGTCGGAAATGCATGCTTTTTGGCGACCGTCCGTAAAGTAGGGTCTACTTTGAGATAGACATGGAATGGCGCCGTTTGGGGGTGCCCCTCCTTGTAGCCGCTTCACGAAAAAACGCATGTCTTTTGCATTCAAAAAATGAAAAACGGTTTTTTTTGTTAAACAAGTTGGAACCTCGCTTTGGCAACATTGTTTGCCATCACAAGACGGAGGCATGCGCCCAATTTGGGCATATTATCAGAAACTATTCAACGGATGCGGCCATATCATTGCTAGTTTGGCCAGAAAGCCATGAATCTTCGTTCATGGTAGGTCGTTTTTGAGAACACTTTTTCAAGAAAACATTCGTATTTCAAGTTTAGTATTTTTTCTAGTTGGTAGGCCACATTTGATGATGTGACGCGGAGGTCTCCCATGTTTTTGATTTTTTTTGAATTTTTTATGGTGTTTTCAAAAACCGGCCGATTTCGTCGCGGCGACCGTCCGTGGCTAGGGTTTGAGCCGTGCAAATCTGTTGTCGATTCTGTGATGGAATGCCTACCTGTGAAGCTAAAAAGCATTTTTAGTGAAAATAACGGGCAAGCTATGGAGGACCCGCAGTTCGAATTCCAGCCGGTTCCAGCTGAATCGGCCGAAGGTGGTCCGAATTGCCGGGAGTAGCTACGAGGGTCGGAAATGCATGCTTTTTGGGGACCGTCCGTAAAATAGGGTCTACTTTGAGATAGACATGGAATGGCGCCGTTTGGGGTGGCCCTCCTTGTAGCCACTTCACGAAAAACGCATGTCTTTTGCATTCAAAAAATGAAAAACGGTTTTTTTTGTTAAACAAGTTGGAACCTCGCTTTGGCAACATTGTTTGCCATCACAAGACGGAGGCATGCGCCCAATTTGGGCATATTATCAGAAACTATTCAACGGATGCGGCCATATCATTGCTAGTTTGGCTTGAAAGCCATGAATCTTCGTTCATGGTAGGTCATTTTTGAGAACACTTTTTCAAGAAAACATATGTATTTCAAGTTTAGTAATTTTTCTAGTTGGTAGGCCACATTTGATGATGTGACGCGGAGGTCTCCCATTTTTTTTGATTTTTTTTGAATTTTTTACGGTGTTTTCAAAAACCGGCCGATTTCGTCGCGGCGACCGTCCGTGGCTAGGGTTTGAGCCGTGCAAATCTGTTGTTGATTCTGTGATGGAATGCCTACCTATGAAGCTAAAAAGCATTTTTAGTGAAAATAACGGGCAAGCTATGGAGGACCCGCAGTTCGAATTCCAGCCGGTTCCAACTGAATCGACCGAAGGTGGTCCGAATTGCCGGGAGTAGCTATGAGGGTCGGAAATGCATGCTTTTTGTCGACCGTCCGTAAAATAGGGTCTACTTTGAGATAGACATGGAATGGCGCCGTTTGGGGTGCCCCTCCTTGTAGCCGCTTCACGAAAAACGCATGTCTTTTGCATTCAAAAAATGAAAAACGGTTTTTTTGTTAAACAAGTTGGAACCTCGCTTTGGCAACATTGTTTCCATCACAAGACGGAGGCATGCGCCCAGTTTGGGCATATTATCAGAAACTATTCAACGGATGCGGCCATATCATTGCTAGTTTGGCTTGAAAGCCATGAATCTTCGTTCATGGTAGGTCATTTTTGACAACACTTTTTCAAGAAAACATCTGTATTTCAAGTTTAGTATTTTTTCTAGTTGGTAGGCCACATTTGATGATGTGACGCGGAGGTCTCCCATTTTTTTGATTTTTTTTTGAATTTTTTACGGTGTTTTCAAAAACCGGCCGATTTCGTCGCGTTGACCGTCCGTGGCTAGGGTTTGAGCCGTGCAAATCTGTTGTCGATTCTGTGATGGAATGCCTACCTGTGAAGCTAAAAAGCATTTTTAGTGAAAATAACGGGCAAGCTATGGAGGACCCGCAGTTCGAATTCTAGCCGGTTCCAGCTGAATCGGCCGAAGGTGGTCCGAATTGCCGGGAGTAGCTACGAGGGTCGGAAATGCATGCTTTTTGGCGACCGTCCGTAAAATAGGGTCTACTTTGAGATAGACATGGAAAGGCGCCGTTTGGGGTGCCCCTCCTTGTAGCCGCTTCACGAAAAACGCATGTCTTTTGCATTCAAAAAATGAAAATGGTTTTTTTTGTTAAACAAGTTGGAACCTCGCTTTGGCAACATTGTTTGCCATCACAAGGCGGAGGCATGCGCCCAATTTGGGCATATTATCAGAAACTATTCAACGGATGCGGCCATATCATTGCTAGTTTGGCTTGAAAGCCATGAATCTTCGTTCATGGTAGGTCGTTTTTGAGAACACTTTTTCAAGAAAACATTCGTATTTCAAGTTTAGTATTTTTTCTAGTTGGTAGGCCACATTTGATGATGTGACGCGGAGGTCTCCCATTTTTTTGATTTTTTTTTGAATTTTTTACGGTGTTTTCAAAAACCGGCCGATTTCGTCGCGGCGACCGTCCGTGGCTAGGGTTTGAGCCGTGCAAATCTGTTGTCGATTCTGTGATGGAATGCCTACCTGTGAAGCTAAAAAGCATTTTTAGTGAAAATAACAGGCAAGCTATGGAGGACCCGCAGTTCGAATTCCAGCCGGTTCCAGATGAATCGGCCGAAGGTGGTCCGAATTGCCGGGAGTAGCTACGAGGGTCAGAAATGCATGCTTTTTGGCGACCGTCCGTAAAATAGGGTCTACTTTGAGATAGACATGGAATGGCGCCGTTTGGGGTGCCCCTCCTTGTAGCCGCTTCACGAAGAACGCATGTCTTTTGCATTCAAAAAATGAAAAACGGTTTTTTTTGTTAAACAAGTTGGAACCTCGCTTTGGCAACATTGTTTGCCATCACAAGACGGAGGCATGCGCCCAATTTGGGCATATTATCAGAAACTATTCAACGGATGCGGCCATATCATTGCTAGTTTGGCTTGAAAGCCATGAATCTTCGTTCATGATAGGTCGTTTTTGAGAACACTTTTTCAAGAAAACATTCGTATTTCAAGTTTAGTATTTTTTCTAGTTGGTAGGCCACATTTGATGATGTGACGCGGAGGTCCCCCATTTTTTTTTATTTTTTTTGAATTTTTTATGGTGTTTTCAAAAACCGGCTGATTTCGTCGCGGCGACCGTCCGTGGCTAGGGTTTGAGCCGTGCAAATCTGTTGTCGATTCTGTGATGGAATGCCTACCTGTGAAGCTAAAAAGCATTTTTAGTGAAAATAACGGGCAAGCTATGGAGGACCCGCAGTTCGAATTCCAGCCGGTTCCAGCTGAATCGGCCGAAGGTGGTCCGAATTGCCGGGAGTAGCTACGAGGGTCGGAAATGCATGCTTTTTGGCGACCGTCCGTAAAATAGGGTCTACTTTGAGATAGACATGGAATGGCGCCGTTTGGGGTGCCCCTCCTTGTAGCCGCTTCACGAAAAACGCATGTCTTTTGCATTCAAAAAATGAAAAACGGTTTTTTTTGTTAAACAAGTTGGAACCTCGCTTTGGCAACGTTGTTTGCCATCACAAGACGGAGGCATGTGCCCAATTTGGGCATATTATCAGAAACTATTCAACGGATGCGGCCATATCATTGCTAGTTTGGCTTGAAAGCCATGAATCTTCGTTCATGGTAGGTCGTTTTTGAGATCACTTTTTCAAGAAAACATCTGTATTTCAAGTTTAGTATTTTTTCTAGTTGGTAGGCCACATTTGACGATGTGACGCGGAGGTCTCCCATTTTTTTTCATTTTTTTTGAATTTTTTACGGTGTTTTCAAAAACCGGCCGATTTCGTCGCGGCGACCGTCCGTGGCTAGGGTTTGAGCCGTGCAAATCTGTTGTCGATTCTGTGATGTAATGCCTACCTATGAAGCTAAAAAGCATTTTTAGTGAAAATAACGGGCAAGCTATGGAGGACCCGCAGTTCGAATTCCAGCCGGTTCCAACTGAATCGGCCGAAGGTGGTCCGAATTGCCGGGAGTAGCTACGAGGGTCGGAAATGCATGCTTTTTGGCGACCGTCCGTAAAATAGGGTCTACTTTGAGATAGACATGGAATGGCGCCGTTTGGGGTGCCCCTCCTTGTAGCCGCTTCACGATAAACGCATGTCTTTTGCATTCAAAAAATGAAAAACGGTTTTTTCTGTTAAACAAGTTGGAACCTCGCTTTGGCAACATTGTTTGCCATCACAAGACGGATGCATGCGCCCAATTTGGGCATATTATCATAAACTATTCAACGGATGCGGCCATATCATTGCTAGTTTGGCTTGAAAGCCATGAATCTTTGTTCATGATAGGTCGTTTTTGAGAACACTTTTTCAAGAAAACATTCGTATTTCAAGTTTAGTATTTTTTCTAGTTGGTAGGCCACATTTGATGATGTGACGCGGAGGTCTCCCTTTTTTTTTGATTTTTTTTGATTTTTTTATGGTGTTTTCAAAAACCGGCTGATTTCGTCGCGGCGACCGTCCGTGGCTAGGGTTTGAGCCGTGCAAATCTGTTGTCGATTCTGTGATGGAATGCCTACCTGTGAAGCTAAAAAGCATTTTTAGTGAAAATAACGGGCAAGCTATGGAGGACCCGCAGTTCGAATTCCAGCCGGTTCCAGCTGAATCGGCCGAAGGTGGTCCGAATTGTCGGGAGTAGCTACGAGGGTCGGAAATGCATGCTTTTTGGCGACCGTCCGTAAAATAGGGTCTACTTTGAGATAGACATGGAATGGCGCCGTTTGGGGTGCCCCTCCTTGTAGCCGCTTCACGAAAAACGCATGTCTTTTGCATTCAAAAAATGAAAAACGGTATTTTTGTTAAGCAAGTTGGAACCTCGCTTTGGCAACATTGTTTGCCATCACAAGACGGAGGCATGTGCCCAATTTGGGCATATTATCAGAAACTATTCAACGGATGCGGCCATATCATTGCTAGTTTGGCTTGAAAGCCATGAATCTTCGTTCATGGTAGGTCGTTTTTGAGAACACTTTTTCAAGAAAACATCTGTATTTCAAGTTTAGTATTTTTTCTAGTTGGTTGGCCACATTTGACGATGTGACGCGGAGGTCTCCCATTTTTTTTGATTTTTTTTGAATTTTTTATGGTGTTTTCAAAAACCGGCCGATTTCGTCGCGGCGACCGTCCGTGGCTAGGGTTTGAGCCGTGCAAATCTGTTGTCGATTCTGTGATGGAATGCCTACCTGTGAAGCTAAAAAGCATTTTTAGTGAAAATAACGGGCAAGCTATGGAGGACCCGCAGTTCGAATTCCAGCCGGTTCCAACTGAATCGGCCGAAGGTGGTCCGAATTGCCGGGAGTAGCTACGAGGGTCGGAAATGCATGCTTTTTGGCGACCGTCCGTAAAATAGGGTCTACTTTGAGATAGACATGGAATGGCGCCGTTTGGGGTGCCCCTCCTTGTAGCCGCTTCACGAAAAACGCATGTCTTTTGCATTCAAAAAATGAAAAACGGTTTTTTTTGTTAAACAAGTTGGAACCTCGCTTTGGCAACATTGTTTGCCATCACAAGACGGAGGCATGCGCCCAGTTTGGGCATATTATCAGAAACTATTCAACGGATGCGGCCATATCATTGCTAGTTTGGCTTGAAAGCCATGAATCTTCGTTCATGGTAGGTCATTTTTGACAACACTTTTTCAAGAAAACATCTGTATTTCAAGTTTAGTATTTTTTCTAGTTGGTAGGCCACATTTGATGATGTGACGCGGAGGTCTCCCATTTTTTTTGATTTTTTTTGAATTTTTTACGGTGTTTTCAAAAACCGGCCGATTTCGTCGCGTTGACCGTCCGTGGCTAGGGTTTGAGCCGTGCAAATATGTTGTCGATTCTGTGATGGAATGCCTACCTGTGAAGCTAAAAAGCATTTTTAGTGAAAATAACGGGCAAGCTATGGAGGACCCGCAGTTCGAATTCTAGCCGGTTCCAGCTGAATCGGCCGAAGGTGGTCCGAATTGCCGGGAGTAGCTACGAGGGTCGGAAATGCATGCTTTTTGGCGACCGTCCGTAAAATAGGGTCTACTTTGAGATAGACATGGAAAGGCGCCGTTTGGGGTGCCCCTCCTTGTAGCCGCTTCACGAAAAACGCATGTCTTTTGCATTTAAAAAATGAAAAACGGTTTTTTTTGTTAAACAAGTTGGAACCTCGCTTTGGCAACATTGTTTGCCATCACAAGGCGGAGGCATGCGCCCAATTTGGGCATATTATCAGAAACTATTCAACGGATGCGGCCATATCATTGCTAGTTTGGCTTGAAAGCCATGAATCTTCGTTCATGGTAGGTCGTTTTTGAGAACACTTTTTCAAGAAAACAGTCGTATTTCAAGTTTAGTATTTTTTCTAGTTGGTAGGCCACATTTGATGATGTGACGCGGAGGTCTTCCATTTTTTTGATTTTTTTTGAATTTTTTACGGTGTTTTCAAAAACCGGCCGATTTCGTCGCGGCGACCGTCCGTGGCTAGGGTTTGAGCCGTGCAAATCTGTTGTCGATTCTGTGATGGAATGCCTACCTGTGAAGCTAAAAAGCATTTTTAGTGAAAATAACAGGCAAGCTATGGAGGACCCGCAGTTCGAATTCCAGCCGGTTCCAGCTGAATCAGCCGAAGGTGGTCCGAATTGCCGGGAGTAGCTACGAGGGTCGGAAATGCATGCTTTTTGGCGACCGTCCATCAAATAGGGTCTACTTTGAGATAGACATGGAATGGCGCCGTTTGGGGTGCCCCTCCTTGTAGCCGCTTCACGAAAAACGCATGTCTTTTGCATTCAAAAAATGAAAAACGGTTTTTTTTGTTAAACAAGTTGGAAACTCGCTTTGGCAACATTGTTTGCCATCACAAGACGGAGGCATGCGCCCAATTTGGGCATATTATCAGAAACTATTCAACGGATGCGGCCATATCATTGCTAGTTTGGCTTGAAAGCCATGAATCTTCATTCATGATAGGTCGTTTTTGAGAACACTCTTTCAAGAAAACATTCGTATTTCAAGTTTAGTATTTTTTCTAGTTGGTAGGCCACATTTGATGATGTGACGCGGAGGTCTCCCATTTTTTTTGATTTTTTTTGAATTTTTTATGGTGTTTTCAAAAACCGGCTGATTTCGTCGCGGCGACCGTCCGTGGCTAGGGTTTGAGCCGTGCAAATCTGTTGTCGATTCTGTGATGGAATGCCTACCTGTGAAGCTAAAAAGCATTTTTAGTGAAAATAACGGGCAAGCTATGGAGGACCCGCAGTTCGAATTCCAGCCGGTTCCAGCTGAATCGGCCGAAGGTGGTCCGAATTGCCGGGAGTAGCTACGAGGGTCGGAAATGCATGCTTTTTGGCGACCGTCCGTAAAATAGGGTCTACTTTGAGATAGACATGGAATGGCGCCGTTTGGGGTGCCCCTCCTTGTAGCCGCTTCACGAAAAACGCATGTCTTTTGCATTCAAAAAATGAAAAACGGTTTTTTTTTGTTAAACAAGTTGGAACCTCGCTTTGGCAACGTTGTTTGCCATCACAAGACGGAGGCATGTGCCCAATTTGGGCATATTATCATAAACTATTCAACGGATGCGGCCATATCATTGCTAGTTTGGCTTGAAAGCCATGAATCTTCGTTCATGGTAGGTCGTTTTTGAGAATACTTTTTCAAGAAAACATCTGTATTTCAAGTTTAGTATTTTTTCTAGTTGGTAGGCCACATTTGACGATGTGACGCGGAGGTCTCCCATTTTTTTTGATTTTTTTTGAATTTTTTACGGTGTTTTCAAAAACCAGCCGATTTCGTCGCGGCGACCGTCCGTGGCTAGGGTTTGAGCCGTGCAAATCTGTTGTCGATTCTGTGATGGAATGCCTACCTATGAAGCTAAAAAGCATGTTTAGTGAAAATAACGGGCAAGCTATGGAGGACCCGCAGTTCGAATTCCAGCCGGTTCCAACTGAATCGGCCGAAGGTGGTCCGAATTGCCGGGAGTAGCTACGAGGGTCGGAAATGCATGCTTTTTGGCGACCGTCCGTAAAATAGGGTCTACTTTGAGATAGACATGGAATGGCGCCGTTTGGGGTGCCCCTCCTTGTAGCCGCTTCACGAAAAACGCATGTCTTTTGCATTCAAAAAATGAAAAACGGTTTTTTTTGTTAAACAAGTTGGAACCTCGCTTTGGCAACATTGTTTGCCATCACAAGACGGATGCATGCGCCCAATTTGGGCATATTATCATAAACTATTCAACGGATGCGGCCATATCATTGCTAGTTTGGCTTGAAAGCCATGAATCTTCGTTCATGATAGGTCGTTTTTGAGAACACTTTTTCAAGAAAACATTCGTATTTCAAGTTTAGTATTTTTTCTAGTTGGTAGGCCACATTTGATGATGTGACGCGGAGGTCTCCCTTTTTTTGATTTTTTTTGAATTTTTATGGTGTTTTCAAAAACCGGCTGATTTCGTCGCGGCGACCGTCCCTGGCTAGGGTTTGAGCCGTGCAAATCTGTTGTCGATTCTGTGATGGAATGCCTACCTGTGAAGCTAAAAAGCATTTTTAGTGAAAATAACGGGCAAGCTATGGAGGACCCGCAGTTCGAATTCCAGCCGGTTCCAGCTGAATCGGCCGAAGGTGGTCCGAATTGCCGGGAGTAGCTACGAGGGTCGGAAATGCATGCTTTTTGGCGACCGTCTGTAAAATAGGGTCTACTTTGAGATAGACATGGAATGGCGCCGTTTGGGGTGCCCCTCCTTGTAGCCACTTCACGAAAAACGCATGTCTTTTGCATTCAAAAAATGAAAAACGGTTTTTTTTGTTAAACAAGTTGGAACCTCGCTTTGGCAACATTGTTTGCCATCACAAGACGGAGGCATGTGCCCAATTTGGGCATATTATCAGAAACTATTCAACGGATGCGGCCATATCATTGCTAGTTTGGCTTGAAAGCCATGAATCTTCGTTCATGGTAGGTCGTTTTTGAGAACACTTTTTCAAGAAAACATCTGTATTTCAAGTTTAGTATTTTTTCTAGTTGTTAGGCCACATTTGACGATGTGACGCGGAGGTCTCCCATTTTTTTGAATTTTTTATGGTGTTTTCAAAAACCGGCCGATTTCGTCGCGGCGACCGTCCGTGGCTAGGGTTTGAGCTGTGGAAATCTGTTGTCGATTCTGTGATGGAATGCCTACCTGTGAAGCTAATAAGCATTTTTAGTGAAAATAACGGGCAAGCTATGGAGGACCCGCAGTTCGAATTCCAGCCGGTTCCAACTGAATCGGCCGAAGGTGGTCCGAATTGCCGGGAGTAGCTACGAGGGTCGGAAATGCATGCTTTTTGGCGACCGTCCGTAAAATAGGGTCTACTTTGAGATAGACATGGAATGGCGTCGTTTGGGGTGCCCCTCCTTGTAGCCGCTTCACGAAAAACGCATGTCTTTTGCATTCAAAAAATGAAAAACGGTTTTTTTTGTTAAACAAGTTGGAACCTCGCTTTGGCAACATTGTTTGCCACCACAAGACGGAGGCATGCGCCCAATTTGGGCATATTATCATAAACTATTCAACGGATGCGGCCATATCATTGCTAGTTTGGCTTGAAAGCCATGAATCTTCGTTCATGGTAGGTCGTTTTTGAGAACACTTTTTCAAGAAAACATCCGTATTTCAAGTTTAGTATTTTTTCTAGTTGGTAGGCCACATTTGATGATGTGACGCGGAGGTCTCCCATTTTTTTGATTTTTTTGAATTTTTTACGGTGTTCTCAAAAACCGGCCAATTTCGTCACGGCGACCGTCCGTGGCTAGGGTTTGAGCCGTGCAAATCTGTTGTCGATTCTGTGATGGAATGCCTACCTGTGAAGCTAAAAAGCATTTTTAGTGAAAATAACGGGCAAGCTATGGAGGACCCGCAGTTCGAATTCCAGTCGGTTCCAGCTGAATCGGCCGAAGGTGGTCCGAATTGCCGGGAGTAGCTACGAGGGTCGGAAATGCATGCTTTTTGGCGACCGTCCGTAAAATAGGGTCTACTTTGAGATAGACATGGAATCGCGCCGTTTGGGGTGCCCCTCCTTGTAGCCGCTTCACGAAAAACGCATGTCTTTTGCATTCAAAAAATGAAAAACGGTTTTTTTTGTTAAACAAGTTGGAACCTCGCTTTGGCAACATTGTTTGCCATCACAAGATGGAGGCATGCGCCCAATTTGGGCATATTATCAGAAACTATTCAACGGATGCGGCCATATCATTGCTAGTTTGGCTTGAAAGCCATGAATCTTCGTTCATGGTAGGTCATTTTTGAGAACACTTTTTCAAGAAAACATTCGTATTTCAAGTTTAGTATTGTTTCTAGTTGGTAGGCCACATTTGATGATGTGACGCGGAGGTCTCCCATTTTTTTGATTTTTTTTGAATTTTTTACGGTGTTTTCAAAAACTGGTCGATTTCGTCGCGGCGACCGTCCGTGGCTAGGGTTTGAGCCGTGCAAATCTGTTGTCGATTCTGCGATGGAATGCCTACCTGTGAAGCTAAAAAGCATTTTTAGTGAAAATAACGGGCAAGCTATGGAGGACCCGCAGTTCGAATTCCAGCCGGTTCCAACTGAATCGGCCGAAGGTGGTCCGAATTGCCGGGAATAGCTACGAGGGTCGGAAATGCATGCTTTTTGGCGACCATCCGTAAAATAGGGTCTACTTTGAGATAGACATGGAATGGCGCCGTTTGGGGTGCCCCTCCTTGTAGCCGCTTCACGAAAAACGCATGTCTTTTGCATTTAAAAAATGAAAAACGGTTTTTTTTGTTAAACAAGTTGGAACCTCGCTTTGGCAACATTGTTTGCCACCACAAGACGGAGGCATGCGCCCAATTTGGGCATATTATCATAAACTATTCAACGGATGCGGCCATATCATTGCTAGTTTGGCTTGAAAGCCATGAATCTTCGTTCATGGTAGGTCGTTTTTGAGAACACTTTTTCAAGAAAACATCCGTATTTCAAGTTTAGTATTTTTTCTAGTTGGTAGGACACATTTGATGATGTGACGCGGAGGTCTCCCATTTTTTTGATTTTTTTTGAATTTTTTACGGTGTTTTCGAAAACCGGCCAATTTCGTCGCGGCGACCGTCCGTGGCTAGGGTTTGAGCCGTGCAAATCTGTTGTCGATTCTGTGATGGAATGCCTACCTGTGAAGCTAAAAAGCATTTTTAGTGAAAATAACGGGCAAGCTATGGAGGACCCGCAGTTCGAATTCTAGCCGGTTCCAGCTGAATCGGCCGAAGGTGGTCCGAATTGCCGGGAGTAGCTACGAGGGTCGGAAATGCATGCTTTTTGGCGACCGTCCGTAAAATAGGGTCTACTTTGAGATAGACATGGAATGGCGCCGTTTGGGGTGCCCCTCCTTGTAGCCGCTTCACGAAAAACGCATGTCTTTTGCATTCAAAAAATGAAAAACGGTTTTTTTTGTTAAACAAGTTGGAACCTCGCTTTGGCAACATTGTTTGCCATCACAAGACGGAGGCATGCGCCCAATTTGGGCATATTATCAGAAACTATTCAACGGATGCGGCCATATCATTGCTAGTTTGGCTTGAAAGCCATGAATCTTCGTTCATGGTAGGTCGTTTTTGAGAACACTTTTTCAAGAAAACATTCGTATTTCAAGTTTAGTATTTTTTCTAGTTGGTAGGCCACATTTGATGATGTGACGCGGAGGTCTCCCATTTTTTGGATTTTTTTTTGTATTTTTTACGGTGTTTTCAAAAACTGGTCGATTTCGTCGCGGCGACCGTCCGTGGCTAGGGTTTGAGCCGTGCAAATCTGTTGTCGATTCTGCGATGGAATGCCTACCTGTGAAGCTAAAAAGCATTTTAGTGAAAATAACGGGCAAGCTATGGAGAACCCGCAGTTCGAATTCCAGCCGGTTCCAGCTGAATCGGCCGAAGGTGGTCCGAATTGCTGGGAGTAGCTACGAGGGTCGGAAATGCATGCTTTTTGGCGACCATCCGTAAAATAGGGTCTACTTTGAGATAGACATGGAATGGCGCCGTTTGGGGTGCCCCTCCTTGTAGCCGCTTCATGAAAAACGCATGTCTTTTGCATTCAAAAAATGAAAAACGGTTTTTTTTGTTAAACAAGTTGGAACCTCGCTTTGGCAACATTGTTTGCCATCACAAGACGGAGGCATGCGCCCAATTTGGGCATATTATCAGAAACTATTCAACGGATGCGGCCATATCATTGCTAGTTTGGCTTGAAAGCCATGAATCTTCGTTCATGGTAGGTCGTTTTTGAGAACACTTTTTCAAGAAAACATTCGTATTTCAAGTTTAGTATTTTTTCTAGTTGGTAGGCCACATTTGATGATGTGACGCGGAGGTCTCCCATTTTTTTGATTTTTTTTGTATTTTTTACGGTGTTTTCAAAAACTGGTCGATTTCGTCGCGGCGACCGTCCGTGGCTAGGGTTTGAGCCGTGCAAATCTGTTGTCGATTCTGCGATGGAATGCCTACCTGTGAAGCTAAAAAGCATTTTAGTGAAAATAACGGGCAAGCTATGGAGGACCCGCAGTTCGAATTCCAGCCGGTTCCAGCTGAATCGGCCGAAGGTGGTCCGAATTGCCGGGAGTAGCTACGAGGGTCGGAAATGCATGCTTTTTGGCGACCATCCGTAAAATAGGGTCTACTTTGAGATAGACATGGAATGGCGCCGTTTGGGGTGCCCCTCCTTGTAGCCGCTTCACGAAAAACGCATGTCTTTTGCATTCAAAAAATGAAAAACGGTTTTTTTTGTTAAACAAGTTGGAACCTCGCTTTGGCAACATTGTTTGCCATCACAAGACGGAGGCATGCGCCCAATTTGGGCATATTATCAGAAACTATTCAACGGATGCGGCCATATCATTGCTAGTTTGGCTTGAAAGCCATGAATCTTCGTTCATGGTAGGTCGTTTTTGAGAACACTTTTTCAAGAAAACATTCGTATTTCAAGTTTAGTATTTTTTCTAGTTGGTAGGCCACATTTGATGATGTGACGCGGAGGTCTCCCATTTTTCTGATTTTTTTTGAATTTTTTACGGTGTTTTCAAAAACTGGTCGATTTCGTCGCGACGACCGTCCGTGGCTAGGGTTTGAGCCGTGCAAATCTGTTGTCGATTCTGTGATGGAATGCCTACTTGTGAAGCTAAAAAGCATTTTTAGTGAAAATAACGGGCAAGCTATGGAGGACCCGCAGTTCGAATTCCAGCTGGTTCCACCTGAATCGGCCGAAGGTGGTCCGAATTGCCGGGAGTAGCTACGAGGGTCGGAAATGCATGCTTTTTGGCGACCGTCCGTAAAATAGGGTCTACTTTGAGATAGACATGGAATGGCGCCGTTTGGGGTGCCCCTCCTTGTAGCCGCTTCACGAAAACGCATGTCTTTTGCATTCAAAAAATGAAAAACGGTTTTTTTTGTTAAACAAGTTGGAACCTCGCTTTGGCAACATTGTTTGCCATCACAAGACGGAGGCATGTGCCCAATTTGGGCATATTATCAGAAACTATTCAACGGATGCGGCCATATCATTGCTAGTTTGGCTTGAAAGCCATGAATCTTCGTTCATGGTAGGTCGTTTTTGAGAACACTTTTTCAAGAAAACATCCGTATTTCAAGTTTAGTATTTTTTCTAGTTGGTAGGCCACATTTGATGATGTGACGCGGAGGTCTCCCATTTTTTTTGATTTTTTTTGAATTTTTTACGGTGTTTTCAAAAACTGGTCGATTTCGTCGCGACGACCGTCCGTGGCTAGGGTTTGAGCCGTGCAAATCTGTTGTCGATTCTGTGATGGAATGCCTACCTGTGAAGCTAACAAGCATTTTTAGTGAAAATAACGGGCAAGCTATGGAGGACCCGCAGTTCGAATTCCAGCCGGTTCCAGCTGAATCGGCCGAAGGTGGTCCGAATTGCCGGGAGTAGCTACGAGGGTCGGAAATGCATGCTTTTTGGCGACCGTCCGTAAAATAGGGTCTACTTTGAGATAGACATGGAATGGCGCCGTTTGGGGTGCCCCTCCTTGTAGCCGCTTCACGAAAAACGCATGTCTTTTGCATTCAAAAAACGAAAAACGGTTCTTTTTGTTAAACAAGTTGGAACCTCGCTTTGGCAACATTGTTTGCCATCACAAGACGGAGGCATGCGCCCAATTTGGGCATATTATCAGAAACTATTCAACGGATGCGGCCATATCATTGCTAGTTTGGCTTGAAAGCCATGAATCTTCGTTCATGGTAGGTCATTTTTGAGAACACTTTTTCAAGAAAACATCCGTATTTCAAGTTTAGTATTTTTTCTAGTTGGTAGGCCACATTTGATGATGTGACGCGGAGGTCTCCCATTTTTTTGATTTTTTTTGAATTTTTTACGGTGTTTTGAAAAACCGGCCAATTTCGTCGCGGCGACCGTCCGTGGCTAGGGTTTGAGCCGTGCAAATCTGTTGTCGATTCTGTGATGGAATGCCTACCTGTGAAGCTAAAAAGCATTTTTAGTGAAAATAACGGGCAAGCTATGGAGGACCCGCAGTTCGAATTCCAGCCGGTTCCAGCTGAATCGGCCGAAGGTGGTCCGAATTGCCGGGAGTAGCTACGAGGGTCGGAAATGCATGCTTTTTGGCGACTGTCGGAAATGCATGTATTTTGCATTCAAAAAATGAAAAACGGTTTTTGAATTTTTATGGTGTTTTCAAAAACCGGCGGATTTAGTCACGGCGGTCGCCCGTGGCTAGGGTTTGAGTCATGTTTTTAGCATTCAAAAAATTAAACTTATATTGTTTCATACATGAGTGTCGGTGTACTAAAGTAGGGGGTACCTTAGTACCCCGAACTTTTGCACGGACAGTTGTAGCGCCCCGCGGCAAGGCTTGTCGGGCACCCGCCAAGACCATCAGTTCATCCCCTGAAGCCATTCAAGGACAAGGTATTCAAGACTTAGAAGAGACAAGGCCCCGACAAGAGGAGCTTGCCGGGAAGATAGAGCAAGGCCCCAGCAAGAGGAGCTTGCCGGGAAGAGCGACCCTCGCCCCGGCAAGAGGCGCTGGCCGGGCGCGACAAGACAGAAACCGCGGCAAGGCCCTTGCCGCGGCAGACAGCCACCCCGTGCCCGCGCTCCAGCTCACCTACCCACGTGTCACCCTGGGGCTCTTCCCAGGCATACGTGGCGAGCGGCTGTGCAGCCAGGGGTACGTGGAGGCCAGCGGCGATGGCAAGGCGGCCATCGTGGCGGACGGAGACGTCCCTGACGGTCCCTTTTCACACTGTTTGGGCGACACAGACGGGCATTTAATGCCCTTGTCCCCTGCCGTCAGAGTTTGGTACGGTACACTGTGCGAACAGATGTATCGACCACAACGATTTCCCGCTTTTACCCTCACCTAAGTTGCCACCTGTCGGTGACCCCTCTAGCCTATAAAAGGAGGCCCATGCGCAACGTAGAGGGGGTTGGACATTCTGAGGTTAGACACTCTAGAGGTAGACACACCATAGCTCTCACCCGAAGCTCGGCAGCTCTCGAGCAAGAAGCAAATACAATCTCAAGCAGCAGTAGGGTTTTACGCATCCGTGTGGCCCGAAGCTGGGTAAAATCGCCCGTGTGTGACGCCTCGATCCGCTCTTTGTGCAACCTCCGCCCCCCACCGAACCGAGAAGGGACGACGGTCCCATAGGTGTTCGTGGAGCCAGGTTTTCCCACGACATATTTGGCGCGCCAGGTATGGGGCGTCGAGGTTGTGCGAACCTGATCCGGCGTCCGCGCGGACCAGATCTTCATCGATTTCGTCAGCATGCCGCCGAAGAAGAAGGCTTCGGGGGTGATCGCACCCTCGGCGTCAGACCCACGACCACCGGAGCAAACGGGTGGTGGGCAAGGCGCTGGCGGAGGAACGGGCGTCGGCGAGGAAGCTCGCGTTGCTGCCAAGTCCAAGGACAAGGCCGCACAAACCTCAGCGTCCGTGCATGCCCCGCGCCCATCCCAGGGCGTGCAGAATCAGCAGCACCCTGGTGCTCCCAGCACCATGCGCGTGCTAAATCAAGAACAAGACGGTGGATCTCAAGGTGCTCAAGGCCAACATGCTAACCCGAGCGGAGTTCGGTCGCCTGGACGGGGTGCTGCTCCTTCTAACGTGATTAGGAGTCCGAGCACATCCCGCTCCTCGCACCGCTCACCACTACCACCCGCCACTCCGGCGGAAGCTCTGGCGAGAGCCCAACTGCTTCTGGATTTCCCTCCAGTGGCAGACAAGATCGACGAATGGATGGCCACCATTCAAAGCCTCATCGGTTTCGCCAACGGCGACACCCCGCGGCCGCCGAGCGCGTCGCAGCCGCGGCATGATCGCCAGACGCGAGCCGATGTCGACAAGACCGGTGGAGGCACCACCACCGTGCACTCTCCACCTCGAAGGCCAAGATCGCCGACTCGCCGGCCCAACAACGACGCCGACTCCACTGCGTCGTCGGACCCGCGGACTCGCCGCGATCAACGCCAAGTTCTCCACGAGCGACAACAAGAAGACGCTTGAACTCGCATCGAGCGCCGAAGAGAGACGCGACGTCAATCAGACCTGCGCGCTGGGCCCGCTGTCGACATGCATGCGCCAGGGGAACCAGGCGACTTGCCGTACGCGGTGGGTTGCCCTGCGTTTACTCGTGAGCTGCGGCAAGTCCAGTGGCCCAGTACGAAGAATTTCAAACCAGATGTGCCGGAGAAGTACGACGGCAGGTCGCATCCGTCGGAGTTCCTCAGCATCTACACCATTGCGGTGCAGGCTGCTGGGGGACGGGACGACAAGATCCTTGCCAACTATTTCCCGCTGGTGCTCAAGTCCAACGTCAGATCCTGGCTCATGCACTTGCCGGACAACTCCATATCCTCCTGGGCGGAGCTATGCCATCAGTTTGTCGGCGCCTTTACCGGCGGCCACAAACCCCATGGCCAAGAAAGCGACCTTCACTTGCTCACCCAGAAGGAGGGAGAAACCCTACGCAAGTACACTCAGAAATTCAGCCGCGTGCACTATAACATCCCAGATGTCCATCCCGCTGCGGTCATCAGTGCGTTCCATCAGAACGTGCGCAACCGCAGGATGCGGGAGGAACTGGCGATGCACAAGATTAAGGACGTCAGTGAGCTATACGCCCTGGCCGACAAGTGTGCCCGCGCTGAGGAGGGAAGGAGACTTCCCGGAGAGACTGTGGGAGCGGAAGGGTCTGACAGTGATGATTCTGCCCAGGCAAGGAAAAACCAGCGGCGGAACAACAAGAAGAGACAAGGCAAAGAAGTACTAGATGTTGAGCAGTCCGGCGACGGAGGTGGCGCCAAGGCAGCTAAAGATAGCAGCTCCGGCAAGGAGGTTGCCGCGTGCAACAACTGCAAAGCTGTGGCAGCCGCCGACAAGCAGGACGGCACCAACAAACAGTACTGCAAGATTCACCGTACCAAGGGCCATGACCTCCAGAGCTGCACGAAGGTCGAGCAGCTTGTCCAGTTGCAGAGAGCTGAGTACGAGCGGCGCGACAAGGAGAAGGCCCAAGGAGACACTGGTGGATCCGGCACGAAGCGGCCCGGTCGGGGAGGACGCCGCGGCAAGGAAAAGCAGCGGCAAGGAGATAGACCTCCCCGCGGTCGCGACAAAGATGAAGACGACGACAGCGAGGAGATGGATGATGACGAGACCAGCGAGCAGGAGTTTCAGAAAGCCACAGAGGTTCTGTGCGTCGACGGCGGTGCGTCTCTGCATGCTTCACACCGCCAACTCAAACAGTGGATGCGGGAAGTCAATGCGGCAGAACCACCCGTCGAATCGCGCAAACCTCTGAGATGGTCCAGCACGCCTATCATCTTTGATATTGAGGACCACCCCGATCGCACAACTACGGTCGGGTGCTTGCCGATGTTGGTTTCACCAACCATCCGCAACCTCAAGGTCACCAAGATGTTAGTTGACGGCGGGGCCGGCTTGAACCTGATCTCCTCCGCGGTGCTCCAGAAGCTCCAGATCCCCGACAGCGAGCTCGAAGAATCTGGAACATTCCAAGGAATCAACCCAGGAAGGAGTAAGCCGAAGGGGAAGATTACGTTACCGGTAAAATTTGGCAGCGAGTTGAACTACAGGAGTGAGAGGGTCACCTTTGACGTTGGTGATTTCCCGTTGCCATACAATGGGATACTCGGCCGACCGGCGCTCGCCAAGTTCATGGCCGCCTCTCACTATGCATACAACATGCTCAAGATGCCCGGCCCGATAAGCGTCATCACTGTCCACGGCGACAAGAAGGATGCTCTTATCTACACCGACAAAATCTACCGGGAAGCAGCAGCCGTGGCGGACAGCAAATCACTTGCCGCTGCAGTTCCCGATGCAAAGAAGAAGACCAAGTTCGGCAAGTGCTCTGGTACCCACTCCGGCAAGCGCGCCTCTTCGGAGTGCTGCGCTACCGTTGAGGACGTACCATCGAGCTCCACCGGCAAGTGCAAGAAGACGATGGCGGCTCCACCAGAGACCAAGAGGGTGCCTGCCAGGGAGGACGACACTGGTGGTACCTTCACCATCAGTGCCACACTTGATCCCAAATAGGAAAGCGCGCTCGTTGCTTTCCTGTGGGCGAATGTCGACGTGTTTGCATGGCAACCGTCTAACATCCCCGGTGTTCCCAGGGAAGTAATTGAGCACCACCTTGCTGTTTGTCCTCATGCGCGGCCCGTCAAGCAGAGAGTCAGAAAACAAGCGGTGGAGCGCCAAGAGTTCATAGCAGAAGAAATCAAGAAATTGGAAGCAGCAGGCCTCGTGAGAGGAGTACTCCATCCCACGTGGCTGGCCAATCCTGTCGTCGTGCGCAAGGCTAACGGGAAATGGAGGCTTTGCATTGACTTCACTCATGTCAATAAGGCTTGTCCCAAAGATCCATTCCCCTTGCCGCGCATCGACCATATTGTTGACTCCACGGCTGGATGTGACTTGCTTTCTTTTCTTGACGCATACTCAGGGTATCATCAGATCTTCATGGCAGAAGAAGATGAGGAGAAGACCGTGTTTATCACTCCGTGTGGCACGTACTGCTTCGTACGGATGCCCTTCGGTTTGAAGAATGCTGGTTCAACATTTGCAAGGGTGGTCCACACTGCTTTTGAACCACAGATACACAGGAATGTGGAAGCCTACATGGACGACATAGTGGTCAAGAGCAAGGACGGGGCTACCCTAGTTCAAGACTTGGACGAGACTTTTGCAAATCTGCGCAGGATCAACCTCAAGCTCAACCCCGAGAAGTGCGTGTTCGGGGTCCCCTCCGGCAAGCTTCTCGGGTTCTTCGTGTCTCAACGGGGAATTGAAGCCAACCTCGACAAGATTAAGGCCATCGAGCAGATCGAAGCACCGAAGCACGTCAAGGATGTACGGAAGCTGGCCGGTTGTGTGGCTGCCCTTAGCAGGTTCATTTCTAGGTCTGCAGAGCGCGCCCTGCCGTTCTTCAAGATCTTGAAGAAGGCAGGTCCGATGCAGTGGACTCCGGAGGCGGAGGCTGCGCTGCAGGACCTAAAGGAATACCTGTCCTCCACTCCAATACTTGTCGCGCCTAAACCACAAGAGAAGTTGCTGCTGTATCTAGCGGCGACTAATCAAGTGGTTAGTGCTGCGTTAGTAGCGGAGAGGGAGGCGGATGGTGAGCCAACAACCGCGGCGAGCGAGTCCAGCGACAAGCGGCGGGCTTCGCCGGCATGCTCTGGCCCCGACAAGGACGGATCTGCGCAGGAGGAGGTGCAGAAGAAAATGGTGCAGCGCCCAGTCTACTTTGTCAGCTCCCTTCTACAGGGGGCTAGATCAAGGTACTCTGGTGTGCAGAAATTGCTTTTCGGCCTCCTTATGGCCTCGAGAAAGCTGCGCCATTACTTCCAAGCACACGAGATTACAGTTGTCACTCGCTACCCGCTGAAGAGGATATTGCAGAATCCCGAAGCAACAGGCAGGGTAGTTGAGTGGGCGCTGGAATTGTCAAGCTTTGGTCTCAAGTTTGAAAGCACTTCGACTATCCAGAGCAGAGCATTGGCAGAGTTCATTGCGGAATGGACGCCGACACCAGACGAAGAAACCCCAGAGACAAGCATTCCCACCAAGGAAGCAAGCAAAGAGTGGCTAATGTACTTCGACGGCTCCTTCTCGCTGCAAGGCGCCGGTGCCAGAGTGCTACTTGTCGCACCCACCGGGGAGCTCCTCAAGTACGTGGTCCAGATGCACTTCCCCAGGGAGCAGGCAACGAACAATACTGCCGAGTATGAGGGTTTGCTTGCCGGTCTTAGGATCTCGGTAGACCTGGGGATCAAGAAGCTTATTGTCCGGGGTGATTCGCAGCTCGTCGTCCGCCAAGTGAACAAGGATTATCAGAGCCCTTTGATGGAAGCATACGTTGATGAAGTGAGGAAGCTGGAGGAGCGCTTTGACGGCCTGCAAATGGAGCACATTCCAAGGTCTGAGAATGACATAGCAGATGGCCTGTCAAGGTGCGCCGCACTGAAGCTACCTATGGAACCAGGGGTCTTTGTGCTCAAGCTGACTCAGCCATCCGTGACGCCATCACTCGGGCAGAGCAAGAAGAGGAAGTTGGTTTTGGGTGATCACTTTCCGGCAGAGCTCCCCGGAGCCGCTGCCAAGAAGATCCCCAAGATCGACGGCAAGATCGCTGAGGAGCAGTCTGCTCCAGTAGACCCCAGGGTCTGTTCCCTCGAAGCAAACGCTCCCGACAAGTCTTGCCCCGGCAAGCTTGCCGGGGAACATCAAGCTCCGGCAGGACCATCCACCCTTGCCGTAGAAGCGGATGTTCCCGCAGCAGCAGATATGCCTTTAGTCCTAGTCGTCGAGCTGCGGGCTCCGGCATGGGCGCAGCAGATTGTCCATTTCCTTCAGACAGGAGATCTTCCCGAAGAGCCAGGAGAAGCTGAAAAAGTAGCCCGGTAGTCAAGTATGTACCAGTTCTTCGACAACGAACTGTACAAAAGGAGACTCAACGGTGTGAAATTGAAGTGTATTCCCCGGGAAGACGGACAGAAGCTGTTGGCAGAGATACATGGAGGCATATGTGGTTACCACATTGGCACAAGAGCACTTGTCGGCAAAGCATTCCTACAAGGTTTCTTCTGGCCGACAGCCCTCCAGGATGCAACTGCACAAGTAACCAAGTGTGAAGCGTGCCAGTTCCATTCCAAGCAGATACACCAGCCAGCTCAAGCTCTCCAGACGATCCCTTTGTCCTGGCCCTTCTCGGTCTGGGGGCTCGACATCCTCGGCCCCTTCCCCCGATCCGTCGGGGGCTTTGAGTACTTGTACGTTGCAATCGACAAGTTCACAAAGTGGCCAGAAGTGGAACCAGTGAGAAAGGTGACAGCACAGTCAGCCGTCAAGTTCTTCAGGTCGATTATTTGCCGCTTCGGAGTCCCTAACCGGATCATCACCGACAACGGCACGCAGTTCACAAGTCGCGCCTTCATGCAGTACGTCCAAGACCTTGGCGCCGAGGTCTGCTTCGCTTCCGTTGCTCGCCCAAGGAGCAACGGTCAAGTGGAGAGGGCAAATGCTGAAGTGCTGCGTGGACTCAAGACCAGAACTTTCGACAGGCTGCACAAGTGCGGAAGAAACTGGATCGAGGAGCTACCGGTGGTTCTTTGGTCGATCAGGATGACGCCAAATCGAGCCACTGGCTAGACACCCTTCGCTCTAGTCTATGGAGCGAAGGCAGTTACCCCCACGGAACTCGTTTACGAATCACCTCGAGTGCTCGCTTATGATGAGCTTGAGCAAGAGTAGCTGCGTGAAGATGACGCACTGCTCCTCGAGGGAGATCGTCTTCAGGCTGCTGTACGAGCTGCTCGATACCAGCAAGCTTTGCGCCGCTACCATAGCCGCAAGGTCAATGCCAGAAGTCTCGAGGAAGGCGACCTTGTTCTTAGGCGCGCTCCGTCCGCCAAGAATTCCAACAAGTTGACGCCGGAGTGGGAAGGCCCTTACCGGGTGAAACGAGTCACTAGGCCTGGCGCTGTCCGCCTTGAGACCGAGGATGGCTCTCCAGTGAGCAACTCCTGGAACATAGAGCATCTTCGCAAGTTTTACCCGTAAGGCGCGGTTGTCGGGCCCCGCTCCAGCAACCACCTTCTCTGTACAAGTCCTGCCGCTGTTGCATGTAATCCTTTGTACAAAGCCGGGCGCTTATCCCGAGCATAAGTGAAGCGCTGGCGCCCTAAGCTATAGCATGCATGCTAGTTTGAGTCTCGTCCTTGGTTAGGGTTGGTAGTGCCTAACAGCGACTAACCCCTTAACTAGAGGTCGAGTGTGGGTGTCCTTTCTTGCTATTCTTTTGCTTCCCTTGGTTCACAGGTTTCTCATATCCTGGCCAGAACACTTAAGGGAGGAAAAAGAGGAGAGGGGCAGCTCAGCATCCAGGCCCCGGCAAGTCAGCATCGCCGGGGGCTACAAGCACAAGAATTCGGGTCCCGGCAAGCCAGAGTTGCCGGGGGCTGCAACCTCAGATAAGTTTTTCATCCCTTATCATGCATTCTCTTACGAACTGAGGAATATGAAACCTCTCCTTCTCCCAAGAAGTCGCCGTGCTCCCTCACAGGCCCTAGAGCGCGTTCCTAGGGCCAAGTTTGGTCGAAGTCGCGGCGGCAAGGGGACGAAGTGAGAAGGGCCAAACCCGCCTCGTCCCTATCTCCGCCAAGAGTGCGAGGAGGGTCGGGTGACACGGGGGACGGCAGGGCCTGTTACCAGGTAAAGAGTGTCTATGTCTAAGATAAATAGGATTCGCTCCTTGACGCGGGTCCTACCCGCAAGACAAATAACCCAGCAAACATCCCCTTTTCATTAAAAACATTCCGCTCAGGTACAGTTCAGAGAGAATGAAAAACATGAAAGATGGGATTACAAACTTTAAATGCAGCTAATGCCCGAGGGCTTACAGATTGAAAAAAGATAATGTGCCCATAATCCTTTTCCTGTCCCTCTCTTTAGGAGGTTGGACAAGGAGGCGAAAAGGGCAAAAGGGGCGCCCAGATGAGCTACGGGTGCTAGAAGACACCAAGAGGACATCCCGGGGCAGGTGGCGGTGGCGATGCCGGAGGTGGAGTTCGAAGATGAGGCACCGGAACGTCAGCACGCTGTCGAGGGCACCATGCCCTCGTACTCCGAGCTGACGGCCTTGCCGGCCTCCCTCTTTCTCTTCCGCGGCCTCCCTACGCCAGCCGCCCAAGGAGGTGACCCCGAGGAGCTCAAGGAGAAGGGGGCGCGGATGATGGGGTCGCCGGTGCCCCTCGGAGCGGCGCCCGACACCTAGTCGGACCCGTCATCCTGCCGCCCGACGCCGCTGCCTTCCTTGTCGCTCTCGCTCGAGGAGGAGCCTTCGCTGTCGGAGGAGCTATCCATGCAGCACCGGGCCCGGGTGTCGAAGTCCCCGAAGACCTTGACGGAGAGGAGATCGCCCTCCATCAACTTAAAATGGAGGGTGAACCCCTCCGTCAAGCTGTGGATACGGGCGAACGACTTCCACCCTCGACCAAGATACATCACGCCGGGGGCTGGGAATTCAACATGGACACGCGTGCCACTAATCCCACAGCCCCTCATGCGCAGATTCAGCGTATCAGGCTGTTCTACCTCCATCACGCTCGCGAACGGCGCTGGAAGCCGGAGGCGTCAACGAGGCACTTGGCGCAGCCTGACGAGGAACTCGCAGGGGTCGTCCCCAAGGTGGACCGCCGCGGGGGGAGGAGCCGCTGGCGGGGGCGAAGCCGACGCGACGCCCCGACCGCCTCTTCCCCGCACGCCTCGGCCTCGACCTCTGCCTCGCTAACGACCACGTCCCCTTCCTCTTCCCCTCGCGGTTGGCTCCGCCACCGCGGGAGGAGGAGGGGCGCGTTGCCTAGCGGCGACTCGCGCCGCTACCGACGAAGAACCAGGAGTTCCCCTCTCCATGGCGACTGAGAGAGGGGGGGGAGCTGAAGAAGGAAGGAGATGTGGGATTTGTAACCCCCCTCCTACTCCTTATAAAGGAGCGGGGTGGGGACTCGACCGCCCCTCTCAACCAATCAAGACGCGAGGGAGGCAGGGAATCAGGACCGGCCCGCTGCCTCGAACCACGACGGACCGGATTCCCGCCTCCACCGTCACCACCACAAGTGCATGGAGGCCGCGTGGCGGGTGTGCAGAGCTGAGGCGACGGGAGAGGTGACCTCTCCTCACTCCGTGACCATGGGGGGTGGACGCCCCGAAGACCGCGCCTCGACCCCATCCAGTAAATGAGCCACGCCTCCACGCCTCCCTCCATTCATGGTAAAAGCGCAAACTGCCCACTATCTCTCCCACAAGGCTGCACTTAGCGCGTGGCGTGCGGAGTGGGCGTGGAAGATGCGGAGTTGAAGCCACATCGTGCCCCGAACCACGCGTGCCCGTGCACTGTTTTGGGCCTGGCCCAACAACGCTCGGCACCGTGTGTGGCCCAGGCCCGGGGGCTCCTGTCGGTGTACTAAAGTAGGGGGTACCTTAGTACCCCGAACTTGTGCACGGACAGTTGCAGCGCCCCGCGACAAGGCTTGTTGGGAACCCGCCAAGACCATCAGTTCATCCCCTGAAGCCATTCAAGGACAAGGTATTCAAGACTTAGAAGAGACAAGGCCCCGGCAAGAGGAGCTTGCCGGGAAGATAGAGCAAGGCCCCGGCAAGAGGAGCTTGCCGGGAAGAGCGACCCTCGCCCCGGCAAGAGGCGCTTGCCGGGCGCGACAAGACAGAAACCGCGGCAAGGCCCTTGCCGCGGCAGACAGCCACCCGTGCCCGCGCTCCAGCTCACCTACCCACGTGTCGCCCTGGGGCTCTTCCCAGGCGTACGTGGCGAGCGGCTGTGCAGCCAGGGGTACGTGGAGGCCAGCGGCGATGGCAAGGCGGCCATCGTGGCGGACGGAGACGTCCCTGACGGTCCCTTTTCACACTGTTTGGGCAACACAGACGGGCATTTAATGCCATTGTCCCCTGCCGTCAGAGTTAGGTACGGTACACTGTGCGAACAGCTGTATCGACCATAGTGATTTCCCGCTTTTACCCTCACCTACGTTGCCACCTGTCGGTGACCCCTTTAGCCTATAAAAGGAGGCCCATGCGCAACGTAGAGGGGATTGGACATTCTGAGGTTAGACACTCTAGAGGTAGACACACCATAGCTCTCACCCGAAGCTCGGCAGCTCTCGAGCAAGAAGCAAATACAATCTCAAGCAGCAGTAGGGTTTTACGCATCCGTGCGGCTCGAAGCTGGGTAAAATCGCCCATGTGTGACGCCTCGATCCGCTCTTCGTGCGACATCCGCCCCCCACCGAACCGAGAAAGGACGACGGTCCCATAGGTGTTCGTGGAGCCAGGTTTTTCCACGACAATGAGCATGCACAAAAACCCATAATTTTATCTTTCATCCATTGTGCATCCATGAGCATGCACAATTACCAAACTGAATATTCATTGTTAAAAACATGACTTGTTTAGATGACACTGTCATACATCATCCATGAGCATGCACAAAATTAAACCTAACATACTTAACATTGACATGTTCATATTACACTAACATGCTTAAACCTAACATGCTGAACACCTTCTTAACATCTTCACTCCTCCTTCTTCCCCTTCATCAACCTGATGCGCTCAGAGTGGCGAATCCAAACGCGGCTGTACTCCTCTACCACAATTGGCATGGTCCTATCGCCAAGCTGTGGGATTGCAGGCACCACCACCATCGCGAGGTCGTCGTCCGCCACCACCATCGCGAGGTCGTCATCCGCCACCTCCATAGCAAGGTCGTCATCCGCCACCACCATAGCAAGGTCGTCATCCGCCACCACCATAGCAGGGTCGTCGTCAGCTACCACCATAGCATGTTCGTCGTCAGCCAGAATAGGCTGCTCCTCATCATCCCCGCTCTGCTCCTCATCATCCCCGCTCTGCTCCTCGTCATCCCCGCTGCTGCTCCCATTGCCTGGCCAAATGCAACAAAGTGTGAACATGGTGTTGTCGTCGTGCAGGTAGAGGAAGCCAAAAGGACAGGAAGAAGAGAGGCAAAGAGCTTACTGGCATCGTCGTCGTGCTGGTAGTACATGCGGCACATGGTGTTGTCGAACATCTTCACGGTGAACATGGCGTCGCCGTCGTAGCGGAAGACAAGGAAGTTTCCGAACTATAGCTCATGGGCGCGGGCGAAATGCTCCCAGCCGGGCCCTAGGTACATGTGGCCTTCACCATCAAACACCACCAACACTTCCCACAGCCTGTGAAGCCCGCTGCCGGCCTCCCGCAGCTTCACTTTGTGGGGCTCACGGCCGGCGAGCATCTTCGCAAACTTGTCAGGCAGCCTCTGTAGCGAGGGTCAAGCAATGGTTAATTGTGGCAATCAAGCACTAGACAGCAGAGTGATGATAAACATACCTGCCTACTGCAAGATTTCTTAATTACGAACACAAAGAACTCGAGACCTTCCAAGCCAGCCATCTCACTTCTACTCTAAACAAGCAATAGGAAACAAGCAATAGTAAATTAAACAACATGACTGGACAGAAATAGGAAACAAGCAGCATTGTAAATCAAAATAGTAGAATAATTACTACATGTGTTTGCCAGGGCCTCAATTTGGAATACTACTATAAATGGCAATGGCCTCAATTTGCTCCTACTCTATCTTGGCAAAGGGGCAATGAGTAGAAGAAGAATGTAATGTTTCCATACTTGAGCATGTTCAGTTTAAAAGAATATAAACAAGCAAGAGATAACCACAAGCATGTTTAGCAATGAGTAGAAGCACAAGACTTGTCAACAAAAATAACCACAACAGCATGTTCAACCAGAGATCAACAGCAACAGAATTCAACAGCATGTTCTGGCAACAGTAACAGCATGTTCACCATAGAATTCAGCAGCAACAGAATTCAGTAAATTTAGTTAATTAACCACAGAATTCAACAGCAACATAACAGCATGTCTACCACACTACCTACCACAAATTTAGTTAATTACACCCACAACAACCGTTAATTGCTGTCAGGTGACTACCAACAGCAACAACATAGTAATAAAACAGCAACTCAACCACACCGAGTATACTAAATCCACCAAGTGGTAGAACAGTATGCCTAACATCAAGAACAGTATGCATAACACCAAGTGGTAGAACAGTATGCACAACATCAAGAACAGTAATCCACCAACAGAGCATACTAAATCCACCAAGAACAAATCCTAGATTCTCAAACCCAGAGCAGAAGAGAAAGGAGAGAGGATATGAAGCGGATGGCTTACCGCGGCGGAGTCCGAGAAGAAGTGGTCGTCGGCGGCGTAGGGCAAGCCGCACGGGAGGCGTCGGACCAGAAGAGGCGCCGGGGAGGCGTCGCCGTTACCCTAAAAAACATCCTAATCAAACCCTAATCCGGTGGCAAGAACCCTAATCTATCATAACAATACATAGGAAGAGGAAGAGGAAGCGGATTCATACCCACGGCGACGGAGAGTCATCGACGGAGGAGGAAGCTGGCGGCGGCGGTGGGAGAGGAAGAAGCCGGTGGCGGCGGAGAGGAGGAGGAGCGGGCCCAATTGTCAGCGAGTTGTTTGATATATTGAAAAGGGTGGGCATAGAGTACAAAACCAACAACCTCTCCCTAGCCCAGTGGTAGAAACCAAGTGAACTAAGCGCACGGTCGTGGGTTCGAGCCCCCGCGCGCGCATATTTTTTGGCCACGCGCATATTTTTGGTAGCTTTGGTACAATAGCAAAATGGCCCACTTATCAGTGAGTGGGTCGAGTGGCCCACTTGTCAGTGAGGTGTGTGCTTGATACTTGACTAGTTTGATATAGTCAAAAGGGTTGGCATAGAGTACAAAACCAACAGCCTCTTCCTAGCCCAGTGGTAGAAACATAGAGAAACAAGCGTATGGTCGTGGGTTCGAGTCCCTGCTGGCGCATTTCTTTTTGCTCACAATGAAGCAAAATTCAGTTAAAATAGCGCAAAATTCAGTTAAAATTCAGTTGAAGCAAAACCAGACATCATCCACTTCAGTTCAAAAAAACTACTACTACAGCCATCAGGATCACACCACTACAGCCATCAGCTCCATGCTATAAGACTACACCACTACAGCCATCAAGATCACCAAACCTAAATGATCACCAATATCTAAATGATCATTTTGCAATCTTTTGCATTACAAGACAACATTTTGACAACATTCTGAGCACAACTTCATTTTGCCATCAGCTTCATGCTATAAGACCACACCACTACAGCCATCAGGATCACACCACTACAACCATCAGGATCTTCAAGAATTTTGCTACCTGGAGATAATTGTAGTACATCAGGATCACCATGCATATGCACAAGAAGGATCACTACAGATAGTTAGAAGGATCACCAAGGAGACCAAATTTACCTTCATGTCCATTCGCTACTCATCGTCGTCGATACGAAAACAAGGAACTCTATGCCACTCCTGTTTTCCTCATCATCACTACAATATTGCAGCATAGTATGATCAGTCCGGTTTTCCTCATCCTCGCTTTCATGTCCATCCTCTACCACCTTTCTTCTTTTCTTGATGCCTTCAACTGTTGCAGCACCAACGATCACACGTTCCCGGTCCCTTCGCACTCTGCTTTGCACCGGAACTTCCATAGAGTCATCAACAGCTTGCAACGGAACTTCCGTAGAGTCATCATCTTGGTATGTTAGTCCACCATCACCGGGGCCCTTTTCCACTTCAGTTTCAGTCACACTCCACAAGTGTCTGTGCTGAAAGTTTTGCACAACTCGCCATTTTCCGTGCAAAAGAGTGTCTGGCAGATAAAACACCATTGTTGCTTGTGTTGTTAGAATAAAGGGATCACTCTTGTACCAGCACCTTGCAGTGTTGATGCTTTTGAAGTGGCCATCATATTTGACAAAAGAGTCTCTCCTCTTCTTGCTACCAAGCTCAAACCAGTCACAGTGAAATAAGACAACCGAGCGATGGATGCCTCCACTAGAGTTGTACTGCAACTCTACGATGCTTCTCAACTGACCATAGAAGTCAATGATCTCACCATCATGTGACCCCTCAGTGACGATTCCACTATTCTGTGTCTTCCTTTTTTCCTCGCGGTCAACGGTGTGGAACCGGACACCGTTAGCAATGCATGCTGAATACACTCTCACTCGCTTATCCGGTAAGCATGCCAAAGCAAATAGATCATCACTGACCTTCTTCTCCTCATGCAACTTTCCAATCTGCACAAATAAACAATGGTATTTAAAACATTGGTATTTAACAATGGTTTAATAACACAGAAAACATAAAACATGTGGCTAAAGATCTCACATGATTCTTAAACCACTTAGCAAACACCTTGGCAACCCTTTTATCAACATTGATATTGCTTTCTTCCTGATTTAACTCTTCCTTGCATTTCCTGCAATGCCAACAAAACATGTGAATTAAAACATTAGGCTGGTGCCAACCCAAGCAAATATATATATATATATATAATGAGTGCACAACATATAACGTACTCGATATATGGTAGAACCTCGACGCAATTGCTGAGCACCAACAAAACCATCTTGTCATACTCATCACCAGCCTCCAAGTATTGTGAGGCTCCAAGAAAGTTCACACCATGGTTGAAAACAGAGACATCACCACTTTGTGAATCAGACCGCTCTCTATTTCTGCCCGGCCGGTTCCATCTTGTTTCCACATAACCAAAGTATGTAGAGCAAAAAGTCAAGCACTCATCAACGACATATGCTTCAGCAATAGAACCTTCAGGTCTTGCCGTGTTTCGCACATAACACTTACAAGTAAGCAGCCTTCTTTCGATTGGGTACATCCAACCATATTGCACAGGGCCTCTAAGCATTGCCTCTTTGGGTAAGTGCACCGCCAAATGGACCATCACGGTGAAGAAAGCTGGAGGGAAAATCTTCTCGAGCTTGCAAAGAATAATTGGGATTTCTTTTTCAAGTCTTTCCAGGACAGTTAACTTGAGGGTTTTGCAGCACAGTTCTCTAAAGAAATTTCCCAGCTCAGCAACCGCTTCATATATATCCTTGTGCATGATTCCTCGGAGGCCCGCCGGTAAAATCCTTTGGAGGAGGATGTGACAATCATGGGTTTTCAGTACTGAAAGCTTGAATCCATCAGAAGTAACACACTTTGCTAGGTTAGCAGCATAACCATCTGGAAATTTCACCGCTCTTAGGAATTCACAGATGCAAGCTTTTGTTCTTTATTCATTGTATACCATCTTCATCTTCATTGTGCTGTAGATGCAAATCTTCTCTTATGCCCACGTCCTCCAAATCAAGCCTAGAACTAACCGTGTCCTTTGTCTTCCCTTCCATGTTCAGAAACGTCCCTAGCAGATTCTCGCATATGTTTTTCTCAATGTGCATTACATCGAGATTATGCCTTAATTTCAGATCAGCCCAGTATGGCAGGTCCCACAAACAAGACCTCCGGTCCCAACATTGACCTTCCTCACGCTTTCTTTTCTTCGCCAGCTTTCCTGGTCTCACATCTTTCACCTTTTCAAGTTGCTGCTCCAGCTCTTCTTTAGTGAATTCAGCTGGCTTGTCACGGGTTTCATTCTCACCATTAAAATCTTTGCTTTTTCGCCAGCGATTGTTTCGGTGAAGAAAGCGGCGGTGCCCAATATAGCAGATCTTGCTCCTTATTCTCTTTGAGCAAGGGTCTTTGTCACAATGGACACAAGCCTGATAACCCGTTGTGATCCTCCCAAACAGAGTGTGCAGAGCCGGGAAATCATGGATGGACCATATGATCGCAGCACGCAGATTGAACTTTTCTTCCGGACTCAAGGCATCGTATGTAGGTACACCAGTCCAGAGATGGAGCAGTTCTTCTACGAGGGGCTCCATAAAGACATCAAAATCCTTTCCTGGAGAATCTAGACCCAGGATAAGCAATGACATCATGAAGTTGGACTGATCCATTCATGCCCATGGTGGTAGGTTGTACGGCACCACAAAAACTGGCCACATGCTATAAGACGTGCTCATGTTCCCAAACGGATTAAACCCATCTGTGGCAATGCCAAGTTTTATGTTCCTTGGATCTGCAGCAAAATCTAAATGTATACGGTCAAACTCTTTCCATGCCTCTCCATCCGCTGGATGGCTCAGCTCATTGTCCATAGGTTGCCGCTTCAGCTTGTGCCACTGTACCTCACGCGATGATTTCTTCGAGATGAACATTCGCTGCAGCCTTGGTATCAAGGGAAAGTGCCTCAGTACCTTCTCCGGTATTGACTTCTTCCCATCAGCATCTTTCCACCTAGATGCATTGCATTTTGGACAGTTGTCATGCTTTGCTAAATCCTTCCGAAACAAGACACAGTTATTTGGGCACACATGTATTGACACATAACCTAACCCCAGCCTGCGGATTACGCTCAATGCTTCATCATAAGATCTGGGAACACAACTATCAAGGAATTGCAAGCTCAAAAGACGGAGTATTGCATTGAATGCGGCATTGCTAATCCAGTAGAAAGACTTGATGTGGAGTAACTTCATGGTGAAGGTAAATCTTGAAAATTTACCCCCTTCATGAGCTGCGCGCTTTGCCTCCTCTAGCACGTCAGCAAACAACGATTTCTATCCATCAGCACGATCTTCAGCATCGTACAAATCCTTCAATAGGTTAGGAATCCTATCATCTTCATGCCCATCCTCTTCCTCCAAAACAGCATTATCTCGCAAAACCTTTTCCTTGAAATCAATGCCAGTATCACCACCACCCATCATATGTGGGGCCTCTGTATCAGCTTCAGAATGTTGAGGTTGTCTGTCTAAAGGTTCTCCATGATATATCCATCTATCATATGTGCTGGACATCCCATTAAGAAGCAGATGATCTTCCACTATTCCTTGAGCCATTCTTTGACGGTTGAGGCATTCACAACATGGGCAAAGAATGTGAGCATCGTTGGCAAAATTTTCCCGAACAAATGCCATGAAATCATCAAATCCTTTCATATGTTCTTTCGAAAACTTTCTAACTCCTTTTCTAATCCAGCTTCTGTCCATCTGCCAAAGACAACAAATCGTTGCAACTTAGCAAATCAATTTCAGTGCATCAACATTAATTAATGAAAATGGATGGAAGTAATAATGGAAGCTAAAATTCCAGAAAATTTTATATGCTAATTGCCTAACCACAACACTGAAACAAACCAAGCTATAAATTAAACCAGCACTGAAATTGGCATGAATTTATGTTGCAGAGAAGGCTAATTCAAAATAAACCAAACTAGATAGCTAGCTCCTAACAAATACTATGCTGTTTCTATCAATTACAATTACAATTACAATTGAAGACCAAGGCCTTGTTTCTGGCCTTGATAAATGAGAGGGGTTAACAGATATTGGCAGGGATTAAATCCCATCTAGCTAAAATTCCCCCCAAATCTTAACCGAACAAGGCCTGAACAATTGTTAACAAACAAGCAAGGCCCAAACAAGCAAGAAAATTCCTAACAGTGCAATATCTACCAAACAAGCAAGATATCTCCTAATTCCTAATAGTGCATCAACAAAATTCATCTATGTTGAAGAACATATGACAAAATTCATCAACAAATTTCATCTATGCTCGGCGACGAGGTGCAGATAGTGAGAGAGGAGAGGGCGGAAGAGGGGAGGGGGGAAGAGGAGAGGGGTGCATACCGGGAGGTGTGCTTGCGGCGGCGGCGAGTCCCCCATGCTCGGCGAGCCTCTCCTTGCGTGGGCGTCGTTCCTGCGCCCGCCCCTACCACCGCAGGGGACAAGGCGAGCGGCGAGGCCGTGGGCGAGGTCACCTGCGGCGAGGCCGTTCCTGCCCCCGCCCCCACCACTGCCGGTTGCCCCCACCCCTGCTGGTCGCTTCGGCCGCCGGCCCCGCCCTCGTCTGCCGGCCACGCCCCTGCCCACAGCCCGCCGCCACCTGGTCGGAAGACCTAGAATTTTTTGGCTAAGTGTTGGCTCTGCCCGCAGCCCGCCGCCACCTGGTCGGAATAGGTCCCATTTGTCAATGACTTAGATTTGGCGCTATAATATAATATACAGAGCCATTCCGCTAGATGGACAACAATCCCTCTCTAGCCAAGTGGTAGCAAACAAGTTAAACAGCGCGAGGTCGTGGGTTCGAGTCCCGCCTCGTGCATCTTTTTTACTAACAAATTTAGGGCCTGTCAAGTGGGTCCCTCCTATAAACGAGCTCTTGTTGAATATACACATGTAAGAGAAAATGACAACTAATCACTCCACATAGGCGAGACTGCTGAGGTGGCCGCCTAATCATACAACTGCATTAAAACTCAAGTGTAACGACCATTCATATTGGTCGTAATTTGTTAGAATTGAGGCATGAACCAGGGTTGTCTGCTTTATGACCATTTCCTCTAATGAAATTACGACCTTTCTAACCAGAATGGTCGTTGTGGGTTAGGGTTTGGAGCCCCCCGAATAGCTTTTGACCAATTGGTCTAAAATGGTCATAAATTTATGACCAATTCTTCCAGGGTCACTGACAGAAGGTCATAAGTTGACATATTTCTTGTAGTGATATGGGGGGGGGGGGCAACGCTACAACAAAAAACATTGTTAGCCGTGTGCGGCGCACCCCTCCACAGTTTACGCCTCCGATCATATTCACGTAATGTCTAGGCGAAGCCCTGCGCGGATCACTTCACCATCACCGTCACCACGCCGTCGTTCTAATTGAACTTTCCCACGACACTTTGCTGGATCAAGAGTTTGAGGGACTTCATCGAGCTGAACATGTGCAGAACTCGGCGGTGCCGTACGTTCAGTGCATGATCGGTCGGAACATGAAGAAGTTCGACTACATCAACCGCGTTAACAAACGCTTCCACTTTTGGTCTACGAGGGTACGTGGACACACTATCCCCCTCTCGTTGCTATGCATCTCCTAGATAGATCTTGCGTGAGTGTAGGACATTTTCTGAAATTGAATGCTACATTTCCCAACAGTGGCATCCGGGCCAGGTCTATGCGTAGATGGTATGCACGAGTAGAACACAAAGAGTTGTAGGTGGTGATAGTCATACTGCTTACCACTAATGTCTTATTTTGATTCGGCGGTATTGTTGGATGAAGCGGCCCGGACCAACATGACCACGTTCATGAGACTGGTTCCACCGACAGACATGCAACTAGTATTGCATAAAGGTGGCTGGTCGGTGTCTGTTTCTCCAACTTTAGTTGAATCGAATTTGACTACGGCGGGTCCTTGTTGAAGGTTAAAACAACAAACTTGACAAAACACTGTTGTGGTTTTGATGCGTAGGTAAGAACGGTTCTTACTAGAAGCCCGTAGCAGCCACGTAAAACTTGCAACAACAAAGTAGAGGACATCTAACTTGTTTTTGCAGGGCATGTTGTGATGTGATATGGTCAAGACATGATGTGATATACGTTGTTGTATGACATGATCATGCTTGGTAAAAGTTATCGGCAACTGGCAGGAGCCTTATGGTTGTCGCTTTATTGTATGAAATGCAAACGCCATGTAATTGCTTTACTTTATCTCTATGCGTTTGCGATAGTTGTAGAAGCAATAGTTGGCGAGACGACAACGATTCTACGATGGAGATTAAGGCGTCAAGCCGCTGATAATGGAGATCATGACGGTTCTTTGGAGATGGAGATCAAAGGCACAAGGTGATGATGGCCATATCATGTCACATATATTGATTGCATGTGATGTTTATCTTTTATGCATCTTATTTTGCTTAGTACGGCGGTGCCATTATAAGATTGTCCCTCACTAAAAATTTCAGGGTACAAGTGTTCTCCCCGAGTATGCACCGTTGCGATAGTTCATCGTGCTGAGACACCACGTAATGATCGGGTGTGATAAGCTCTACGTTCACATACAACGGGTGCAAGACAGTTTTGCACATGTGGAATACTCGGGTTAAACTTGACGAACCTAGCATGTACAGACATGGCCTCGGAACACTGGAGACCGAAAGGTCAAGCGTGTATCATATAGTAGATATGATCAACATAGATATGTTCACCATTGAAAACTACTCCATCTCACGTGATGATCGGACATGGTTTAGTTGATTTGGATCACGTGATCATTTAGATGACTCGAGGGATATCTATCTAAGTGGGAGTTCTTAAGTAATATGATTAATTGAACTTAATTTATCATGAACTTAGTCCTGATAGTTTTTGCATATCTATGTTGTAGATCAATGGCCTCTGCTTACGTTCCTTTTAATTTTAATGTGTTCCTACAGAAAGCTAAGTTGAAATATGATCGTAGCGACTACAAGGACTGTGTCCGTAACTTGAGGATTATCCTCATTGCTGCATAGAAGAATTATGTCCTTGATGCGCCGCCATGTGAAAGGCCTGCTGTAGGAGCAGATGCTGATGTTATGAACGTCTGGCAAGCTCGATCTCATGACTACTCGATAGTTTAGTGTGCCATGCTTTACGGCTTAGAATCAGGACTTAAAAGACGTTTTGAACGTCATGGACCATATGAGATGTTCCAGGAATTGAAGTTAATATTTCAAGAAAATGCCCCGAGTTAAGAGATATGTAGTCTCCAACAAGTTCTATAGCTACAAGATGGAGGAGAATAGCCCTGTCATTGAACACATACTTAGTCTGAGTATCATAACCACTTGGCTCAGCTGGGAGTTAATCTTCTAGATGATAGTTTTATTGATTGAGTTCTCCAATCACTACCACCAAGCTATAAAGGCTTCGTGATGAACTATAATATGCAAGGGATGGAGAAGACTATTCCCGAGCTCTTCGCTATGCTCAAAGCTGCGGAGGTAGAAATCAAGAAGGAGCATCAAGTGTTGATGGTTAACAAGACCACTAGTTTCAGAAAAAAGGGCAAAGGAGAGTAGGGGAACTTCAAGAAGAATGACAAGCAAGTTGCCACTCCCGGGAAGAAGCCCAAGTCTGGACCTAAGCCTAAAACTAAGTGCTTCTACTACAAAGGGATCGGTCATTGCAAGTGGAACTGCCCCAAGTATTTGGCAGATAAGAAGGATGGCAAAGTTAACAAAGGTATATTTGATATACATGTTATTGATGTGTACCATACTAATGCTCGTAGTAGTGCCTGGGTATTTGATACCAGTTCGGTTGCTCATATTTGTAACTCAAAACAGGGGCTACGGATTAAACGAAGATTGGCTAAGGACAAGGTGACGATGCGCGTCGGGAACGGTTCCAAGGTCGATGTGATCGCCGTCGGCACGCTACCTCTACATCTACCTTCGGGATTAGTTTTAGACCTGAATAATTGTTATTTGGTGCCAGGGTTGAGTTTGAACATTATACCTGGATCTTGTTTAATGCGAGACGGTTATTCATTTAAATCGGAGAATAATGGTTGTTCTATTTATATGAGTAATATCTTTTATGGTCATGCACCCTTGAAGAGTAGTCTATTTTTGTTGAATCTCGATCGTGATGATACACATATTCATAATATTGATGCCAAAAGATGCAAAGTTGATAATGATAGTGTAATATATTTGTGGCACTGCCGTTTAGGTCATATTGGTGTAAAGCGCATGAAGAAACTCCATGCAGATGGACTTTTGGAATCACTTGATTATGAATCATTTGATGCTTGTGAACCATGCCTCATGGGCAAGATGACTAAAACTCCGTTCTCCGGAACAACGGAGCGAGCCACTGACTTATTGGAAATAATACATACCGATGTATGCGGTCCGATGAGTGTTGAGGCTCACGGCGGGTACCGTTATTTTCTGACATTCACAGATGATTTAAGCAGATATGGGTATATCTGGTTGATGAAACACAAGTCTGAAACATTTGAAAAGTTCAAAGAATTTCAGAGTGAAGTGGAGAATCATCATAACAAGAAAATAAAGTTTCTAAGCTCTGATCGCGGAGGCGAATATTTGAGTTACGAGTTTGGTCTTCATTTAAAACAATGTGGAATAGTTTCACAACTCACGCCACCTGGAACACCACAGCGTAATGGTGTCCAAATGTCGTAACCGTACTTTATTGGATATGGTGTGATCTATGATGTCTCTTACCAATTTACCTCTATTTTATTATGGTTATTGAAGGAAATATGCCCTAGAGGCAATAATAAAGTTTTTATTTATATTTCCTGATATCATGATAAATTTTTATTATCCATGCTAGAATAGTATTAACCGGAAACTTGATACATGTATGGATACATAGACAAAACACCGTGTCCCTAGTAAGCCTCTACTAGACTAGCTTGTTAATCAAAGATTGTTACATTTCCTAGCCATAGACATGTGTTGTCATTTGATGAACGGGATCACATCATTAGGAGAATGATGAGATGGAGAAGACCCATCCGCTAGCTTAGCGTAATGACCGTTAAGTTTTATTGCTATTGCTTTCTTCATGGCATATACATATTCCTTTCACTGTGAGATTATGCAACTCCCGGATGATGGAGGAATACCTTGTGTGGTATCAAATGTCACAATATAACTGGGTGATTATAAAGATGCTCTACAGGTATCTCTGAAGGTGTTTGTTGGGTTGGCATAGATCGAGATTAGGATTTGTCACTCCGAGTATCGGAGAGGTATCTCTGGGACCTCTCGGTAATACACATCATGATAAGCCTTGCAAGCATTGTGACTAATGAATTAGTTGCGGGATGATGCATTACGGAACGAGTAAAGAGACTTGCCGCTAACAAGATTGAACTAGGTATGAAGATATCAATGATCGAATCTCGGGAAAGTAACATACCGATGACAAAGGGAATAACATATGTTGTTATGCGGTTTGACCGATAAAGATCTTCGAAGAATATGTAGGAAAAATTATGAGCATCCAGGTTCCAGTATTGGTTATTGACCAGAGATGTGTCTCGGTCATGTCTACATAGTTCTAGAACCCGTAGGGTCCGCACGCTTAACGTTCAATGACAATTTGTATTATGAGTTATGTGTTTTAGTGATCGAAGTTTGTTCGGACCCGGATGAGATCACAGACATGATGAGGAGTCTCGAAATTGTTGACAGGTAAAGGTTGATAAATTGGAAGTTGGTATTCGGACACCGAAATGGTTCTGAAGAGGTTCAGGGATTTTTTTGGAGTACCGGGAGGTTACCGGAACACCCCAGGAAAGTTAATGGGCCCAATGGGCCATAGAGGAGAGGAGAAGGCAGGCCACGGGAGGTGGCACCCCCCCAAGGGAGTCCGAATTGGACTAGGGGGAGGGGGCGCCCCCCCTTTCCTTCTCCCTCTCCCCCTCTTTCCCCTTTCCCCCTCTTCGTTGGAAGGAAGGGGGAGCCAACTAGGACTGGGAGTCCTAGTGGGACTCCCCTCCACTTGGCGCGCCCCTAGGGCCGGCCGGCCTCCCCCTCCTCCTTTATATACGAGGGCAGGGGCACCCTAGAACACAACAGTTTACTCCTCCACAGTTTACTCCTCCAGTCATACACTAGTAGAAAAGGGGGCAAAGGTTCAGGCCAGGTAAGCCCATTAGTCCCGGTTCAGTCTAGAACCGGGACCAATGGGTGCATTGGACCCGGTTCGTGAGCCCAGGGGGCCGGCCGGGCCACGTGGGCCATTGGTCCCGGTTCGTCTGGACCTTTTGGTCCCGGTTTGTGGGACGAACCGGGACCAATGGCCCTGGCTCCTGGCCCACCACCATTGGCCCCGGTTGGAGGCATGAACCGGGACCAAAGGCCCCCCTTTAGTCTCGGTTCATGCCACCAACCGGGACCAATGGTGGTGCCTATATATATACCCCCTCGCGCAAGAGCAGAGCACACTGCTCTGTTTTTTCTGGCCGAGGGGGAGAGGGCTTGGTGGTGCTCTAGCTCACCTCCTATGCACACAAGGTGTTCGATGGAATGCCCGAGCCACACTACTTAAGCTTTCTCCTCTCCAAGCTCGACCTCCAAGCTCCATTTTCCTCAATATTTGTCTAGGTTTAGCGGTCTGTCACGCCCCGCCCCCATCTTCACCGCCGTTGATCACCCGCGCCGATCTCATCACCGGCACCACCGTGGTGAGCCTCTTGTTCTTATCTTCTTTCTGAAAGGAAAAATATTCTTACTTGTATGTTTAGGTAGATACTTGCATCATTGTCTTACTTTTATTATTGCATCTTATATAGTGCGATGATTTTGGTATCCGCCCCCGTCGGCCCTCGTCCTGTCTATGATTCGGATGTGGTATATATTATCTTTATAACTATTGGTTCATTTATTGTTTATGAAAATTGTGCCGACCAACGTGACATAGATTTTATTTATCTAGGAGGTATGTGAACCGGAAATTCCAACCGACCCTGTTGTTGAGAGGTTAAATTTAGTATAAGAAGAAAACATTTTCTTGAAGGAAAAAATAAAAAAATTGACGAGGAGAAGATGATACTGGAGTTGCATGTTGCTGATGTCGTCGATGATCACAAGATCAAGATGGATGCATGTGACACTCCAAAATTTTTATTTGGTTTTTAGCAAAAACCTTGCTGGTTTTTCTTTTGTGAAATAAGGCTTTTTAAAGAAAATATCCAAATAGACCATCCCCTTATAAATCTTTTTCTTTGGCTAGGATTGTTATTTCTGTTTTCTTCTTCAAGCCTTGGGTTTGGTCATTTAAAACTTCTCCTTTGTTGGTTCCCTTCCCAAATACATATTTTTTTTGGGAGTTTAATCTTTTTCTTTTTAAAATAAAAACTCTATGAAAATTTGGGACTTTCATTCTTTTGATAACCACCCATGACCTTGTATTTTTGTCCATGAGGTAAAACCACTCCAAAACCTCCTCTCCTCCTTGTTATCAACCTAAGTTCCCTGCCCCAACTCATCCAAACAAGTTTTGGATTTTTATTTTGATTATTTCATCTCTCAAATATTTTCTGTCAATTATTTTGAGCCTGATGGATCTTCAAAGCAAGTACCCCATTGCAATTGAGATTTGACTCCAAACCAACTCTACTGGCTAGTCCTTTGTACCCACAACCCAGAACCATCTTGATCCACTCATCTTCTTTTCAAATTTTTCAAATTTCACTCCCTGCAAGTTTGGACCAGATTTGCCAAATTTGGTGAATTTCATATCTACACTTCTCCAAAAATTCCACCAAAAAAAGGCAGCCTACTGGAGCAATGAGGAGCCACTCCACCAAAAATCAGCTCAAGGAAAAATCCCTGCATGCCAAAAGCATTCTGTCGAACACCTGAACTACACTGTTTCCTTGCACTTTCAGAAATTCAGAGAAGTTCAGAGTTTCAGTTTCGTCAGACTTCGGTCACGCGGCCACAGTGCGCCCTGGCGCGATGCACACGGCCCCATCCCCTTGGCCAACACCCCGCACGCGTGCTTGGCCGATTCCTGGCATCGGTGGCGGCGAGCCTCGCAGGCGTTGGAAGCTTCTGTGGTGGCTGCGCCACCCGTGGCGGCTAGCGAGGGCTCGAGCCGCTCGCCACGCCACCTGGCGCCGCCCAACGCCCCCTGGCTCTTCGCATGTCCCTCCCATGCCAGCGCACGCCCGTGGCACCGTCGCCGTGTCCGGCAAGCATGGGGCATGCTCTCTGCCGCCGACGGACCCGCGCCGTCCCGTTTCGTCGAACTCCACCTAAGCAAGCAAAACCCGGCGCTGTTGGCACCTAAACGGACTCCGTGAACCTCCACGACGGCGCTCAGCTCCTAAACTCTCCGGACCAAGCACTGCACCGCCGTAATCCATCGCCGGAGAACTCCGTTCTCGGCCACCGCCTCGGATCGCCTATAAAAGGAGACCCCGAGCTCTCCCTCCAGCATGCACCACCCCTACACTTCACCAACGCCCCGCCAGGCCACTGGGAGGACCTCGAGGAGGTCTCCTCCCCCAACTCCGGCCACCCCGTTCCGCCTCGGCCTCCAGCTTGATTCACTGCAGTGAGGTCAACTCCGGCGCCCAAGCTCCGTCAATCACCTCCTCCAGCTACCAGATACCTGACCCCCACCTCAATTTGCACCTTGCGGTCCTCTCCGGCGAGCTCCACCCTCGCCTGAACCGCCGTCCGCCGGAGCAAGGGCCACCGTCGACACATTGCATGCCGATGACCACCACCACCAACACTCGACGCGGAATGGCGCCCTGAGCACGGAGGTAACCTCCGATCCCTCTGCCTCGCCATGGATCGCCGCTGGCGATCGCACCGGCTCTCTGGCGCCAAAAGCACCGCCCCGTTTTCAAACCCGACGGGTGGGACCGCCAAGTCAGTTTTCTTTCTTTTTTTTGAATCGTTTTCTGAAAACACCTTCGGGAAAAATAGGTCTTCTCCTCTGAGCCGGCGTATTTGAGACTGAAGCGTTTTCTATTTTTATAAAAAGAACCCTGGGAAGTTTTTGTTTCATTACAAATGGGTCCCTGGACATAAACCTTTAGAACTTTTTAACAGAAGCATATTTTTGAGTGATTCTTTTTCTGTTCTCTTCAAAATTTTGTCTAGTTTTTTACCAGATTTATTTGAAAAATATTTGCAATACTTTTTCTGCACCTCTCGATATTCACGTTAGCGTGTATGTTTTCTCTATACCGTAGATACCGAAGAAGGTGACGGAGCCGCGAACTTCACCGAGCTAGGCTCCGACTTTTCTGAACCAGGCAAGCATGTTTGAACTTTTGATATGATGAGTGTCTTGGCATGTTTTGCATTTAGTTAGTCTCACGGCATGATGTGAGCATACCGATGAACGTGTTTTTCATGCATTGTTGATGCAAGTAAGTTCGATGATCCATACGTAGTTGGATGTGAGCATGCAAGGCCATGTGTTGGCATGTAGATGGGTGAGATGGCAGTGTTGTAGCATGCCAGTCTTATGCCATGCAAGTTGACTTCAGTACCAACCCGTATCGGTTCGGTTCCTATCCATTTCCCTTCCCTGTACTACCACATGTGTCTCGCAAGAGATATGGTTTAGTAAGTTGCAAGACACTTTCTTGGTACACGCCAAAAAGGAGAGGCCGGGATGATGGTTCCATGGCCCTGGATTAAAGCCAGTCATCCGGTCAGGGGGCATGGGTGTTTCCGGTTGGGACCGAGAGGGGGGCACCCCTTAGAGCGCGCGTATATAAATTTGATCCCATGCCATTCGAGATTGTGATCTCCCCGTCTCAAAAGTTTTTCTTGGTCGATGTCTAGGGTGATTCCTAGCATCGAGAAGTTGGATGGGTGTGTACTGGTTAGTTGTGTTTTCTTCTGAAATACCGTAAACGGAACTAGTCCTCGTGACGACGGAAATCCGTTAACCGTGGGAAATTTTTGTACAAACTCTGCAGAGTCATAAATCTTCAGTCTATCTTATCCATATCCAAGTTCCATGCTAACTAACAAGTGCCAGTTTTGGTGACAGATTATCCGGTGAGACACATGAGTGCTAAGTCCGGTTAAATATTTAATCCTGTGAATGGACTAACCCGTTTATTTTCAAGAGTGGAATACTCATTATGAACATTATTACCGCGACGGTACAAGCCCTTTCTGTGATGTCGCTTAGACGTCCGACTGTGGCATTGTTATTATTTACTTTCAGTAACAACCCTTTCTGTGATGTCGCTCAGACGTCTGACTGTGGCATTTTATTATTTACTTTCAGTAACAGCCCTTTCTGTGATGTCGCTCAGACGTCCGATTGTGGCATTTTATTATTTACTATCAGTAACAGCCCTTTCTGCGATGTCGCTCAGACGTCCGACTGCGGCAGTACTGTTATTTTTCCTTTCAATGCAAAGCCCATTCTGTGATGTCGCCCCGACGTCCGCCTATGGCACGCATGTATTTTATTTTCGGTTAAAGCCCTTTATGTGGTGTCGCTCAGACGCCGGACTGTGGCATAAGCATTATTTTCTTGTTCACCTTTCGTGGTGTCACTCCAGACACTTGATTAGTTTCCTTTAATTTTTCTGTTGGGATTTCAGGCGGACTACCGCCGATTCCTTTTTACTTACCTTGCCTGCTAATATTTCAATTATGCTTTGGTAAATTAACCATGGCGCATTCATGCATGCATTTGTTATATCTTACGTCCGAACTGTCTTGCGAGTACTTTCAAAGTACTCACTGGCTTGTGGATTTGGCCAGATGCTGACGAAGGCGATCTCATGGATGAAGAGTTCGATAGCGAGTCCGACGCCTAGAGGAGTCCCAGTCAGTCTCGTGCGACCCTGGAGTTGGTCACTATATTACATCCGCTTCCGCTACCCAAATAAATTCATCGAGCCTCACCTAGACGCTCGGTGAACTGCTAGTTTGAGAGACACGTTAATCTCTCCCCACTGAGCTATTCCACCATCACTCTACCCTCGAGTTAGTAGTATGCCACCCCCCGCCGTGTTAGGTCCGCCAATATGTATAATTATTGGTGCGCTTGTAATAATTTGTTGAGCCCCCTTAGCTCAACCCTGTAATGTATTATATGCTACTGGCTTATTGTATCCAGAGTTTGTCTACCAGTGAGGGGGATTTTCTCTCATACTGGACTCAAGAGATTGGTTTCTTCAATAAATATTTTTATTGGAAAAAGCGGTCGTGACAAGCTTGGTATCAGAGCCAGGCTGAGTGTAGGAAGCCACTAGGTGCGATCGCTAATCGGTTATTAGCATGATAGATCTTATTCATGTTTTTGCAATCGTAGTCATTTTTCTGACAGTCAGAATTTTTGCCTACTTGTGTAGATGGCCGACCACAGCTGCGAGTCTCAAACCTTCGCCAACGTGCCCGATGGGTTCGTCAAGCTTCTCTCCTTCGTCCTTCAGATCGCGATGGGGCCATCTGTGCGCCCAGTCGTCACTCTCTGTCAGCACAGAGTCAATGACAGTCTGACCATGCACCAGGCCGCGGTGCAGTTTAAGGGAGGGCGTGGTGAGTTACGCCGCTTCCGGTTCTTAGGAAGAGCCATGCCTACGGAGAAGCATGCTATCCAGATGGCAGCCCGCGAGGCGATAGCTCGCCTCAGGGACGTCCTTCCCATTATGAAGACTCGTCGCTACCGCTATCTTCCATGCCATGTTCCATACACCTGTCACTATGCATTCTCTTGCCCCAGAGGAGAACGAGATGAGGCATTTGAGATGCTTATTGAGTATCTCCGGGCCTTGGAGGCAGCCTTCGACAACTTGGTGGACGACTTCATGGCCGCCCGCATGGACTCAGTCCATGGTTGTGCTGCCAACAGGAGGGAGCTCCTGCCCACCGCTCCGCCACTGACTTTTGTCTCGTCCTCAGCATCCCATGCACCTGCTCGTCGCCTGCCTACCACCAAGGAGTTCAACCGAGCCATTACGCCCACTGCAGCGCGCACTGCACCACCCTTCGCGCCTACTCCAGTTCGTGTGGTTCCGCCCCTGGCACCCGCTCCATCTACTCGGCGCAGCACTACTCGTATGGAGCCTATTAGCGAGGAAGAAGTCGAGTCCCCGGCTTCGCTACGCCTCACCCTTGGCAGGGCCAAGGATATCATTAACATCTCCGACTGAGTACGCTTAGCCGCCATGCGCTGTACCGCCTTGCAAGAAATGTTGTGAGAAGTAGCTTGTTTGCGCATCATGTAGGATCTGGAGAAGTGCACTAGCCTAAATAACATGTCAGGATTATGTACGCATATCCTAAGTGATGTATTGTATAATTATCGCCGCGTGTAAGATACGTAATGAGAAGTCTTTCTCCATGCGCAAATCGATTTGTTTTCCCTTGAGAAATCTTGGCTTTAAAATTTATTTGCCAACCTTGTGCATTTACTTTTGCAACCCTTCCATTTTTCTTATGGGTTTTACAAAATATATCCCCAGAGTGAAAAATGTCTCGTCCTTGGACTCGCTCCATGCCAGCTCCACCAGAGGAAAATTGTGGCAATCAACCGGGCAACAATTTTGCACAAGGGTCGTCAAGTGAATACTACGATACTCAGCCAAGCAACAATTCCACACAAGGTCAGTCAAGTCAACAGGACAGTGAAACGGCACTCGCCCAAATGTGTTGCCTTTATGAGCAGAGTCAGCAACAACATCGGGAAATGATGAACCAAGTCATTAACATGGGAAATCACCATGGGCAGTATCCACAGCATTCCAAGTTATCTGAGCTACAGAAGACACGTCCCTTAACATTTTCTCATACCGACAAGCCACTTGAGGCCAAAGACTGGCTTCGAGATATGGAGAGAAAATTAATTATTGCAAAATGTTCAGACCCCGAGAAGGTACTTTATGCTCTGCACTATCTCACAGGAGCCGCTGCATCTTGGTGGGAGAATTTCTTACACATGCATTCCAACGAAAATGATATAACTTGGGATGATTTCAAGGAAGATTTCCGCGGTGCACACATTCCTAAGAGTATTATGAAAATCAAGAAAAGAGAGTTCGATGACCTCAAGCAAAGGAACATGACAGTGTCAGATTACAACGGTCAATTTACTCTATTATCCCGCTACGCCAATGAAGAGTGCATGACAGAAAACAAGAAGATGGAGAAATTCCTTGACGGCCTAGCACCCGCGCTTAAATGCCAACTAGTTGTGCACACTTTTCCAGATTTTAAGATACTAGTGGACAAGGCCATTACTCTGGAAAATGAGAGACGCGGTTTGAAAGATATCCGCAAGCGAAAGAGGGACCAGACTAACCATGCTCGCAATCACCGAAGCAAGACAAATTTTCAAAAGGGTGGGACACACAAATCATCATCCAACGTCTCACGCCCAACAAAGAATTTCCATGCTAGGGACAAGGAGTTCACATATCGCCCAGGTGTTACTTGTTACGCCTGTGGAGAAGAAGGGAATTATGCCAAGCAATGTCCCAAGCCTAGAAACTCAGCACCAAAGCCGAACAACGGCAACAATAATTCAGCGCCCAAGCAAAACAATTTCAATCCCAACAATAACCACAGGAAGGGTCATCTGAACCACGTGACCAAAGAGGAGGCACAAAATGCTCCGGATATCGTACTCGGTACGTTTCCTGTCAACACAATACCTGCAATGGTTTTGTTTGATTCTGGAGCTTCTCACTCTTTTATTTCGAAAAGCTTTGCTTTGCAAAATAATTTTTCGATGCTTCCTTTGGAGAAATCCATGATCATCAAGTCCCCTGGGATTCAGCAAGTCACTCAGAGTTACTGTCAGGATGTGATTATTGAGTTCAAAGGATTGAAGTTTCACGCCAATCTCATTGTGTTGGAAAATAAAGGACTAGATGTCATCCTAGGGATGGACTGGTTAACCACCAACAAAGGTTTTATTGATTGTTTCAATTGGACCGTGATTCTCACACACCACCATGGTAAGACAATAAGAGTATCCGCCAAAGAAAGGGAAATGCCCAGGCAACCGAGATTGAACAAGGTGGATATTTCTGAATTGAACAAAGTTCCAGTCGTGTGTGAATTTCCAACGTATTTCCTGAAGATCTACCAGGCATGCCACTAGACCGAGAAATAGAATTCAACATTGAGCTAGCACCAGGAACCACCCCCATATACAAGAAACCATACAGAATGGCACCGGCCGAGTTGGTTGAGTTGAAGAAGCAAATAAAGGTATTGCTGGACAAGGGATACATTCGAGCCAGCTCCTCACCTTGGGGATCACCAATTCTTTTTGCCAAAAAGAAAGATGGAACACTGAGATTGTGTATTGACTACCGAGCACTTAACATGGTCACGATAAAAAACAAATACCCGATGCCACGGATAAACGATTTGTTTGATCAACTTGCTCGGGCCGAGGTATTCTCAAAGATAGACTTAAGATCAGGATACCATCAATTAAAAGTATGAACCAAGGATATTTCCAAGACAGCATTCACCTCTAGATATGGACTATATGAGTTCACAGTAATGCCATTTGGGTTAACAAACGCCCCCGCATATTTTGTTCACCTCATGAACAAGGTATTTATGAAGTTTATGGACAAGTTCGTTGTGGTATTCATCGACGATATTCTGGTATACTCCAAGACGCCAGAAGAGCATGTAGAACACCTCAGGATTGTGCTGGGAGAACTCAGGAAACACCAATTATATGCCAAATTCAGCAAGTGTGAATTTTGGCTAAGACAAGTAGGCTTTGTAGGCCACGTACTGACCCAAGACGGTATCGCAATAGACCCAGAAAAAGTCAAGGCCGTACTTGGCTGGAAGTCACCAGCCAGCGTAACAGACATACGGAGTTTCTTGGGAATGGCAGGATATTACCACAGATTTATTGAAGGATTCTCCACCATAGCCAAACCAATGACGCAATTGCTCAAGAAAGATAAGAAGTTTGAATGGACAGAAGCCTGTGAGAAAAGTTTCCAAGAGCTAAAACGGAAATTAACAGCAGCACCAGTATTAATTGTGCCAGACATACACAAGAATTTTGAAGTATATTGTGACGCGTCCAGAAAGGGACTCGGATGCGTGTTAATGCAAGAAGGCAAGGTTGTCGCATACGCTTCAAGGCAACTTCGCAAGCATGAGGAAAATTACCCCACTCATGACTTAAAAATGGCAGCAGTTATTCATGCACTCAAGGAATGGAGGCATTTCCTACATGGAAATCGATGTGAAATATATACGGACCATAAAAGTCTCAAATATATCTTCACACAGCCAGAACTGAATTTAAGGCAACGACGTTGGTTAGAGCTAGTGAAGGATTACGATGTCGGTATCCACTACCATCCAGGAAAAGAAAATGTAGTAGCCGATGCTCTTAGTCGGAACCCCAGCTTCAATAACACCAGTCTGCCCTACTTAAGACCCGAATTCCAACAAGAATTTGCCAGACTCAACTTATTGATGGTAGTAGAAGGCACCATAATAAACTTAGAGATACAACCCAACCTTATGGAAAGAATCAAAGACGCCCAACCTGGTCACCCCAGCATCGAAGGCATCAAAAGGAAGGTGAGTATAGGCAAGGCCTCGGAATTCATCATAGACAAAGAAGGGACACTACGGTACGGAAACAGACTCTGCGTGCCAAACATAGAAGACCTCAAATAGCAAATTCTCACTGAAGCCCACACCGTTCCATATTCGATCCACCCTGGAGGAACCAAGATGTACAAGGATATCCAGGAAAGATTTTGGTGGCGTGGTATGAAGAGGGACATAGCCACCTTCATTGCATGCTGCGACTCTTGTCAACGCATAAAAGCTGAACATCAGAGACCAGCCGGACTACTACAACCAAACAAAATACCTGAGTGGAAATGGGATGAAATAGGGATGGATTTCATTGTCGGACTTCCCCGGTCACGACACGGGAATGATGCCATATGGGTTATCACCGACAGGTTAACTAAGGTGGCACATTTCATTCCAGTAAAGACGACCCACACCACTCAGAAGCTCGCCAGGATATACCTCTCTCGCATAGTTTGTCTGCACGGTGTCCCGAAGACGATAATATCTGATAGAGGAACACAGTTCGTCTCGAGATTCTGGGAACATTTACAACAGGCTCTGGGAACTCAACTAGCCTTCAGTACGGCATACCACCCCCAGACAGATGGACAGACAGAACGGGTAAACCAGATTTTAGAGGACATGCTGAGGGCATGTGTCCTCACCTATGGAACCAGTTGGGAAGACAACCTGCCATATGCCGAGTTCGCGTACAACAACAGTTATCAGGCCAGCCTGCAAATGGCACCATTTGAAGCTCTATACGGACGGAGATGTCGTACCCCGTTAAATTGGTCAGAGACCGGAGACAGCCGTATCTTCGGCCCAGACATGCTCAAGGAAGCCGAGGAGAAGGTCCAGCTAATCAGAGATCGACTCAAGACTGCCCAAAGCCGACAAAAGAGTTATTACGATCAGAAACATTGTGGGGTCAACTTCGAACCCGGTGAATTCGTGTACCTACGAGTGTCACCTATAAGGGGATTACAACGATTCAAGATAAAAGGAAAGCTAGCGCCAAGATTCATAGGACCATTCTGTATAATGGCACGAAAAGGCACAGTAGCCTACCAGCTAGACCTACCTGAAGAACTGTCAGATATCCACAACATGTTCCACGTATCGCAATTAAGAAAGTACGTAAGCAACCCAGAGAAACAAGTATCCCACAAGAACATAGACGTGCAGCCAGACCTCTCCTATAGGGAACACCCAGTAAAAATATTAGAGGAGTCTGAAAGGAGGACTCGACAGAATGCCATCAAATTTTTCAAAGTTCAGTGGAGTAATCACACCAAAAGTGAAGCAACGTGGGAAAGAGAGGATTTTCTTCGAACGGACCAAAAACCTTGCTGGTTTTTCTTTTGTGAAATAAGGCTTTTTAAAGAAAATATCCAAATAGACCATCCCCTTAAAAATCTTTTTCTTTGGCTGGGATTGTTATTTCTGTTTTCTTCTTCAAGCCTTGGGTTTGGTCATTTAAAACTTCTCCTCTGTTGGTTCCCTTCCCAAATAAATATATTTTTTTGGGAGTTTAATCATTTTCTTTTTAAAATAAAAACTCTATGAAAATTTGGGACTTTCATTCTTTTGATAACCACCCATGACCTTGTATTTTTGTCCATGAGGTAAAACCACTCCAAAACCTCCTCTCCTCCTTGTTATCAACCTAGGTTCCCTGTCCCAACTCATCCAAACAAGTTTTGGATTTTTATTTTGATTATTTCATCTCTCAAATATTTTCTGTCAATTATTTTGAGCCTGATGGATCTTCAAAGCAAGTACCCCATTGCAATTGAGATTTGACTCCAAACCAACTCTACTGGCTAGTCCTTTGTACCCACAACCCAGAACCATCTTGATCCACTCATCTTGTTTTCAAATTTTTCAAATTTCACTCCCTGCAAGTTTGGACCAGATTTGCCAAATTTGGTGAATTTCATATCTACACTTCTCCAAAAATTCCACCAAAAATGAGGCAGCCTACTGGAGCAATGAGGAGCCACTCCACCAAAAATCAGCTCAAGGAAAAATCCCTGCATGCCAAAAGCATTCTGTCGAGCACCTGAACTACACTGTTTCCTTGCACTTTCAAAAATTCAGAGAAGTTCAGAGTTTCAGTTTCGTCAGACTTCGGTCACGCGGCCACAGTGCGCCCTGGCGCGATGCACACGGCCCCATCCCCTTGGCCAACACCCCGCACGCGCGCTTGGCCGATTCCTGGCGTCGGTGGCGGTGAGCCTTGCCGGCGTTGGAAGCTTCTACGGTGGCTGCGCCACCCGTGGCGGCCAGCGAGGGCCCGAGCCGCTCCCCACGCCACCTAGCACCGCCCAACGCCCCCTGGCTCTCCGTCTGTCCTTGCCATGCCAGTGCATGCCCGTGGCACCGTCGCCGTGTCCGGCAAGCATGGGGCGTGCTCTCTGCCGCCGACGGACCGGCGTCGTCCCGTTCCGTCGAACTCCACCTAAGCAAGCAAAACCCGGTGCTGTTGGCACCTAAACGGACTCCGTGAACCTCCACGACGGAGCTCAGCTCCTAAACTCTCCCGACCAAGCACTGCACCGCCGTAATCCATCACCGGAGAACTCCGTTCTCGGCCACCGCCTCGGATCGCCTATAAAAGGAGACCCCAAGCTCTCCCTCGAGCACGCACCACCCCTACACTTCACCAACGCCCCGCCAGGCCAATGGGAGGACCTCGAGGAGGTCTCCTCCCCCAACTCCGGCCACCCTGTTCTGCCTCGGCCTCCAGCTTGATTCACTGCAATGAGGTCAACTCCGGCGCCCAAGCTCCGTCAATCACCTCCTCCAGCTACCAGATACCTGACCCCCACCTCAATTTGCACCTTGCGGTCCTCTCCGGCGAGCTCCACCCTCGCCCGAACCGCCGTCCACCGGAGCAAGGGCCACCGTCGACACAGTGCATGCCGACGACCACCACCACCAACACTCGACGCGGAATGGCGCCCTGAGCACGGAGGTAACCTCCGATCCCTCTGCCTCGCCGTGGATCGCCGCCGGCGATCGCCGCGGCTCTCTGGCGCCAAAAGCACCGCCCCGTTTTCAAACCCGACGGGTGGGACCGCCCCGTCAGGTTTCTTTCTTTTTTTTGAATCATTTTCTGAAAATGCCTTCGGGCAAAATACGTCTTCTCCTCTGAGCCGGCGTATTTGACACTGAAGCCTTTTCTGTTTTTATAAAAAGAACCCTGGGAAGTTTCTGTTTCATTACAGATGGGTCACTGGACAAAAACCTTTATAACTTTTTAATAGAAGCATATTTTTGAGTGATTCTTTTTCTGTTCTCTTCAAAATTTTGTCTAGTTTTTTATCAGATTTATTTGAAAAATATTTGCAATACTATTTCTGCACCTCTCGGTATTCATGTTAGCGCGTATGTTTTCTCTATACCATAGATACCGAAGAAGGTGACGGAGCCGCGAACTTCACCGAGCTAGGCTCCGACTTTTCTGAACCAGGCAAGCATGTTTGAACTTTTGATATGATGAGTGTCTTGGCATGTTTTGCATTTAGTTAGTCTCACGGCATGATGTGAGCATACCGATGAACGTGATTTTCATGCATTGTTGATGCAAGTAAGTTCAATGATCCATACGTAGTTGGATGTGAGCATGCAAGGCCATGTGTTGGCATGTAGATCGGTGAGATGGCAGTGTTGTAGCATGCCAGTCTTATGCCATGCAAGTTGACTTCAGTACCAACCCGTATCGGTTCGGTTCCTATCCATTTCCCTTCCCTGTACTACCACATGTGTCTCGCAAGAGATATGGTTTAGTAAGTTGCAAGCCACTTTCCTGGTACACACCAAAAAGGAGAGGCCAGGATGATGGTTCCATGGCCCTGGATTAAAGCCAGTCATTCGGTCAGGGGGCATGGGTGTTTCCGGTTGGGACCGAGAGGGGGGCACTCCTTAGAGCGCGCGTATATAAATTTGATCCCATGCCATTCGAGATTGTGATCTCCCCGTCTCAAAAGTTTTTCTTGGTCAATGTCTAGGGTGATTCCTGGCATCGAGAAGTTGGATGGGTGTGTACTGGTTAGTTGTGTTTTCTTCTGAAATACCGTAAACGGAACTAGTCCTCGTGACTACGGAAATCCGTTAACTGTGGGAAATTTTTGTACAAACTCTGCATAGTCATAAATCTTCAGTCTATCTTATCCATATCCAAGTTCCGTGCTAACTAACAAGTGCCAGTTTTGGTGACAGATTATCCGGTGAGACACATGAGTGCTAAGTCCGGTTAAATATTTAATCCTGTGAATGGACTAACCCGTTTATTTTCAAGAGTGGAATACTCATTATGAACATTATTACCGCGACAGTACAAGCCCTTTCTGTGATGTCGCTCAGACGTCCGATTGTGGCATTGTTATTATTTACTTTTAGTAACAGCCCTTTCTGTGATGTCGCTTAGACGTCCGACTGTGGCATTGTTATTATTTACTTTCAGTAACAGCCCTTTCTGTGATGTCGCTCAGACGTCCGACTGTGGCATTTTATTATTTACTTTCAGTAACAGCCCTTTCTGTGATGTCGCTCAGACGTCCGATTGTGGCATTTTATTATTTACTATCAGTAACAGCCCTTTCTGCAATGTCGCTCAGATGTCCGACTGTGGCAGTACTGTTATTTTTTCTTTTAATGCAAAGCCCATTCTGTGATGTCGCCCCGACGTCCGCCTGTGGCACACATGTATTTTATTTTCGGTTAAAGCCCTTTATGTGGTGTCGCTCAGACGCCCGACTGTGGCATAAGCATTATTTTCTTGTTCACCTTTCGTGGCGTCACTCCAGACACTCGATTGGTTTCCTTTAATTTTTCTGTTGGGATTTCAGGCAGACTACCGCCGATTCCTTTTTACTTACCTTGCCTGCTAATATTTCAATTATGCCTTGGTAAATTAACCATGACGCATTCATGCATGCATTTGTCATATCTTATGTCCGAACTGTCTTGCGAGTACTTTCAAAGAACTCACTGGCTTGTGGATTTGGCCAGATGCTGACGAAGGCGATCTCATGGATGAAGAGTTCGATAGCGAGTCCGACGCCTAGAGGAGTCCCAGTCAGTCTCGTGCGACCCTGGAGTTGGTCACTATATTACATCCGCTCCCGCTACCCGAATAAATTCATCGAGCCTCACCTAGACGCTCGGTGAAATGCTAGTTTGAGAGACACGTTAATCTCTCCCCACTGAGCTATTCCACCATCACTCTACCCTCGAGTCAGTGGTATGCCACCACCCCGCCGTGTTATGTCCGCCAATATGTATAATTATTGGTGCGCTTGTAATAATTTGTTGAGCCCCCTTAGCTCAACCATATAATGTATTATATGCTACTGGCTTATTGTATCCAGAGTTTGTCTACCAGTGAGGGGGATTTTCTCTCATACTGGACTCAAGAGATTGGTTTCTTCAATAAATATTTTTATTGGAAAAACCGGTCGTGACAATGCAATGCGCTTGAAGATTAGAAAGATTAGAAAATATGCCGTTCATATCAAGGCTTGGTATCATTATGCCGTTGGATCAATTGTTACCTTGGTTGCGATTATGATCGCGTTTGTTTTCGCATTGAAATGTTTTACATAGTTTCAATGTATGGTTTAATTAATTAGATGCTCTGGAGAGCTATATGTGGTCAGATGAGAACTATGTATGTACTTTGGTTTTAATGTGATGATGAACTTATATTAATTTGGTCACTTAATTATCTATTCATGATGTTCTGTAATGGTTTTGACACACTTAATTATATATAATGCACGCAGATGAACCGGCAATGGATGTACGGTGACAGACACACCTCCGAGTACATTAAGGGCGTGCATGAATTTCTTGAAGCGGCTGAGGCAAACAAGCAGAATGGTTTTATGTGTTGTCCATGCCCTAATTGTGGGAATACGAAGTCTTACTCTGACCGGAAAATCCTTCACACCCACGTGCTTTACAAGGGTTTCATGCCACACTATAATGTTTGGACAAGGCACGGAGAAATAGGGGTTATGATGGAAGACGACGAAGAAGAAGAGTACGATGACAACTATGTGCCCCCTGAATATGGTGATGCTGCAACGGGGGGAGCTGGTGAAGATCAACAGGAACCAGACGATGTGCCTAATGATGCTGCAACGGGTGAAGCTGCTGAAGATCAAGAGGAACCAGATGATGTGCCTGATGATGATGATCTCCGCCGGGTCATTGTCGATGCAAGGACGCAATGCGAAAGTTAAAAGGAAAAGCTGAAGTTCGATCGCATGTTAGAGGATCACAAAAAAGGGTTGTACCCCAATTGCGAAGATGGCAACACAAAGCTCGGTACCGTACTAGAATTGCTGCAGTGGAAGGTAGAGAATGCTGTGCCTTACAAAGGATTTGAGAAGCTACTGAAAATATTGAAGAAGAAGCTTTCAAAGGATAACGAATTGCCCGACAGTACATACGCAGCAAAGAAGGTCGTATGCCCTTTAGGGTTGGAGGTGCAGAAGATACATGCATGCCCTAATGACTGCATCCTCTACCGCGGTGCATACAAGGATCTGAACGCATGCCCGGTATGCGGTGCATTGCGGTATAAGATCAGACGAGATGACCCTGGTAATGTTGACGGCGAGCCCCCCAGGAAGAGGGTTCCTGCGAAGGTGATGTGGTATGCTCCTATAATACCATGGTTGAAACGTATGTTCAGAAATGGAGAGCATGCCAAGTTGATGCGATGGCACAGTGAGGACCGTAAGAAAGATGGGAAGTTGAGAGCACCCGCTGACGGGTCGCAGTGGAGAAAAATTGAGAGAAAGTACTGGGATGAGTTTGCAAAGGACCCAAGGAACGTATGGTTTGCTTTAAGAGCGGATGGCATTAATCCTTTAGGGAGCAGAGCAGCAATCACAACACCTGGCCCGTGACTCTATGTATGTATAACTTTCCTAATTGGATGTGCATGAAGCGGAAGTTCATTATGATGTCAGTTCTCATCCAAGGCCCTAAGCAACCCGGCAACAACATTGATGTGTACCTAAGGCTAGTAGTTGAAGAACTTTTACAGCTGTGGAATGGAAACAGTGTACGTACGTGGGATGAGCACAGACAAGAAGAATTTAACCTAAAGGCGTTGCTGCTCGTGACCATAAACGATTGGCCCGCTCTCAGTAACCTTTCAGGACAGATAAACAAGGGATACCACGCATGCACGCACTGTTTGGATGACACCGAAAGTATATACCTGGACAGATGCAGGAAGAATGTGTACGTGGGCCATCGTCGATTTCTCCCGACCAACCATCAATGTCGAAAGAAAGGCAAGCATTTCAAAGGCGAGACAGATCACCGAAAGAAGCCCGCCATGCGTACCGGTGATCACATACTTGCTATGGTCAATGATTTACACGTAATCTTTGGAAAGGGTTCTGGCAGACTAGCTATTCCGAATGACGCTGAGGGTCGCGCACCCATGTGGAAGAAGAAATCTATATTCTTCGACCTACCCAACTGGAAAGAGCTAGAGGTCCGCTCTTCAATCGACGTGATGCACGTGACGAAGAACCTTTGCGTGAACCTGTTAGGCTTCTTGGGCGTGTATGGGAAGACAAAATATACACCTGAGGCACGGGATGACCTATGACATTTGCACGAAAAAGAACATGCCTCCGAAGCAGTATGAAGGTCCTGCCAGCTACGCTCTTACGAAAGAAGAGAAAGAATTTTTCTTTGAATGCCTGCTCAGTATGAAGGTCTCGACTGGCTTCTCGTCGAATATAAAGGGAATAATAAATATGCCAGAGAAAAAGTTCCAGAACCTAATGTCTCATGAGTGCCACGTGATTATGACGCAACTACTTCTGGTCGCATTGAGGGGGCTTCTACCAGAAAACGTCCGATTAGCCATTGTGAAGCTATGTGCATTCCTCAATGCAATCTCTCAGAAGGTGATTGTCGGTGTACAAAAAGAGGGGTACACCTTTTGTACCCCTATAACTGTGCACGGGCAGTCTGAGCCACGGGCACCACCACACTGAGCAAGGCAAGGGAGGTGAGGCAAGGTAAGACCGACGCTCGAGAGAAGCAGAACGACGCCAAGACCAAGACCACAAAGAGCAAAGGGGACGAAGCGGACTCCCCCGGCAAGATCCTTGCCGGGAGGCGGTTTTAGCAAACCCGGCAAGACCCTTGCCATGGCAGCTCGCCCCACACCTACGGAGCGATTCACCCGTGAGTCCACTGCCCCCATGCGGCAAGGATTCGGGAGACATCCCTGTGGTGGCATGCAGATCTTTGTGAAGACATTCAAGATTAGATACACACTTTGGAAAGATGATGATCCTCGGCGGGATCCCAGCCAAGGAGGACCACAAGGCCCCCGGCAAGAGCCTTGCCGGGGATGACAGCAGGCGCCACGGCAAGACCCTTGCCGGGGCCCCGTCAAGGCCCTTGCCATGAACACCCGTAGGGCCACCATCAGGCCCACGCCAATCAGACCTCCACCACCGTTCGCATGCAGCTGCCGACCCAACCAGCTGGGCAGGCACCTGCGTGGCGGCATGCGAATCTTTGTGGAGACCCACCACTCCGCCACCTCAGCTGCCTGCCTGCCTACATGGCACCAAGGGCACCGCTGGCCAGGGTGCGTGTCAACGCAAGAGGGAGCGGCGACGGACGAGAGAGGGCTCTCCCCCGTCCCGGATAAAGCAAGTACACCTAAGCAAGACACATTAAATGCACCTTGTCATATAATTCGAGGGATAACCTCGCATCACTGTGCCCTTTCCACCTCCTGTGTGCCACTGTGGCAACCCCTTTCTCGATAAAAGGAGGCCCAAGGTGACCAGGAGGGGGATTCGGCTTTTTGGAGCTCCTCACGCCCCATTGCTAGTTTAAGAACACAGATAAACAATCCACCAAAGCAGGAGTAGGGGTTTACGCATCCTCGCGGCCCAAACCTCGATAAAGAAACCGTGTGCTATCTGTTTGATCCGCTGTTCTCACGACCCCGCGCCCCGCAACCGTAGTAGGGATTCTTGTGATCCCATTGGTGTCATTCCCACCGACATCTTTGGCGCGCCAGGTAGGGGGCGTAGTTGTGAGAATCGGCTTTAGCAGTTAGTTCGACGCTTCTTCACCGTCATGGCACCCAAGAAGAAGACGACGGTGGCGATTGGCCCGTCGGAAGCCGGACATCCCGTCCCGACGCGGGCGAGCAGTGGACCGGTCGCAGAAAGGACCCGGGGCGCCGTTCGCGAACACCAACACCGTCCCAACAGCCGAAGTTTGGGAGGCGGCGATGTTCGTGCGCCTGGTAACGGGCCGCACGCCGCCAAATCCAAAGACGGAGCCAGGCCCTCCGCAGGTGGCGAGGGGCCTTCCAAGATCACTGCCACCCCGCCCGAAGGCAACGCGAGGGCTTCCAAGACTCCCACGCCGGTGCCGACGATGTGGTCCTCTCAAGCGGCACGCGACGAACGGCGTAATCACGCCGTAGACCCCGGGCATCGCCGCGGAAAGAGCCCCAAGCGCCACTCCCGGGATGTAGAAGACCTGCCCTCTCGCCGAGGCGCTGGTGAAGATGGCATGTGACCATGGGGTCATGATAGAGCTCCTTCTAACATGGTCAGAAGTCAAAGCACGTCGCGATCCATGCAGGTTTCGCTGCCACCAACACCAGCAGAAGCCCTGGCACGCGCACAGTTGCTCCTCGATTTTCCTCCCACTACAGGGAAACTCGACGAATGGAGAGCCACTATCTGAAGCCTTGTTGCGGTGGCCAACAAAGATGAACCGAGTTCGGTGGAGCCCCCGGGTCGACGCTCCGACAGAGTCCCACGCACCAGTGGCAGGAAAGCCGGCGGCACCACGACCACGGTGCACTCGCCTCCTCCTCGCCTGGTACCGCGGACGCCAGCCAGTCGCAACATTACGGGCAACGAAATCTCCATAGCGTCATCCGACCCGCGGACCCACTGTGACCAGCACCAAGTTCTTTGGGAACGAGTACATGAAGACGCTCGAACCACTATTGAGGGCCGGCGCGGAGCGCGCCACCAATCAGACAGGCGAGCAGGGCCTGCTGTGAACCACCAGGCACCGGAGAGCCCTAGAGGCCTACCTTACGAGGTAGGCTGTCCGGCTTTTACCCGTGAGCTGCGGCAGTTCCAGTGGCCCACTCACCGCACCTTCAAACCTGACGTGGGCGAAAAGTATAGCGGCAAGACCCACCCGTCCGAGTTCCTCAACATCTACACCATCGCGATGCAAGCTGCCGGAGCCCGTGATGATAAGGTGCTTGCGAATTACCTTCCGTTGGCTTTTAAACCCAACGCCATGTCATGGTTGTTGCACTTGCCGGTAGACTCTATTTCCTCCTGGTCGGATTTGTGCCATGAGTTCGTGGGCGCCTTTACTGGAGGCCACCAAGCCCATGGCCAAGCAAGCGACCTGCACGTCATTCCCCAGAAGGGAGGCGAGAGTCTCCACAAGTATATACAGAGGTTCAGCCGGATACAGTACAATATCCCTAATGTTCACCCTGCCGCCATCATCGGCGTGTTCAATCAGAAAGTGCGTAACCGCAAGATGCGCGAAGAGCTGGCAATGAACAAGGTGAAAGATGTAGCAGAGCTCTATGTTCTTGCTCACAGAAGTGCCCGAGCTGAAGAGGGAAGGAAGTACCCCGGCGAAGATGTCAGCGTGGAAACTGACTCCTCATATGAGGATACTGCCGCCCCGGCGAAGAAGGGCCGGCGCCGCAACAAGAAGCGCAAAGGTAAAGCCGTGCTTGCCGTTGAGGGATCTGATGACACTGGCTCCACCAAGAAAACCAAGGCAGATGACCCCGGCAAGGAAGTTGCCGGATGTGTCGCCTGCCGGGCCTTGGCGGCTGCCGAGAAGCCAGGAAACTCCGACAAGCGATACTGCAAGATCCATCGCACCAAAGGCCATGCTCTCCAAGACTGCCAACAGGTTGAGCCCCTTGCTGAGAAGCAGAGGGCTGAGTATGAAAGGCGGGACAAGGAGAAGGGCCAAGACGATGCTGAGGAGTCCGGCAAGAAGCGTGACAGCCAGGCGGGCCGTCGCGGCAAGGATAAACAACAGGAGAGGCCCGCCCAGGGCCGTGAAAGAAAGCTAGAAGACGACGATCGTGAAGAGGACGACGAATCCGGCGACCAAGAGTTTCAGAAAGCTACAGAGGCCATGTGCGTCGACGGCGGCGCCTCGCTGCATACTTCTCACCGCCGGCTTAAATAGTGGGCGCGAGAGATTACAGCAGCAGAGCCGTCGTTTGATGCCCAAAGGCCGCTGAAGTGGTCCGGCACACCTATCATTTTTGACACTGAGGATCACCCTGATCGCACTACTGCGGTCGGGTGCTTGCCATTGTTGGTTTCACCAACAATACGCAACCTCAAGGTGACAAAGATGCTAGTCGATGGCGGGTCCGGTCTGAACTTGATCTCGCCTGCCGTGATCGAGAAATTGCAGATTCCCGATAGAGACCTCGAAGAGACGGGCACGTTTCAGGGGGTCACCCCGGGAAGAAGCCAACCCAAGGGAAAGGTCACGCTGCCCGTGACTTTTGGAAGCGACCTGAACTACAGGACGGAGAGGATCGTGTTTGATGTTGCCAAGATCCCCTTGCCCTACAACAGGATCCTTGGCCGCCCAGCGTTGGCCAAGTTCATGGCGGCGTCACACTATGCCTACAACACCCTAAAGATGCCAGGGCCTGTGAAAATCATCACCATCCCCTCCGATAAGAAAGACGCACTGATTTGCACTGACCAACTATACCAGCAAGCAGTTGCAGCAGCTGCCGCCACTAGGGCACTTTCTGCTGCCGCTGGGACCCCGGGAGGGAAGAAGAAGAAGAAGACCGGTGAGACATTGGACACCCACTCCGGCAAGCGCACCTCTTCTGAGTGTAGCGCTGCCGTCGAGGACGTGCCAGAGAGCTCCACCGGCGGAAACAAGAAGCCCAGGGCCATACCGTCGGGAACCAAGAAGGCTTCTGTCAATGAGGACGGCACGGGAGGAGCTTTCACCATAAGCTCCACCCTTGACGACAAATAGGAAGACGCGCTCGTCACCTTCCTGTGGGCGAATGTCGATGTGTTTGCATGGCAAGCTTTCGACATCCCCGGCGTTCCCAGGGAGGTGATTGAGCACCACCTTGCTGTCTGTCCTCATGCACGGCCCGTCAAGCAGAAGGTCAGAAAGCAAGCTTTGGAACGACAAGAGTTCATCACAGAAGAGATCCGGAAACTGGAAGCAGCGGGTTTGGTAAGAGGAGTGCTCCATCCAACGTGGTTGGCCAATCCGGTCGTAGTGCGCAAGGCAAATGGGAAGTGGAGGATGTGTATTGATTACACAGATATCAATAAGGCTTGTCGTAAAGACCCCTTCGCGTTGCCGCGCATCGACCAGATTTTTGACTCCACAGCTGGGTGTGATCTGTTGTCATTCCTCGATGCCTACTCCGGCTACCACCAGATCTTCATGTCAAGAGAAGACAAAGAGAAAACAGCATTCATCACCCCATGTGGTACGTATTATTTCATGCGGATGCCTTTCGGGTTGAAGAGTGCTGGTTCGACGTTTGAAAGGGCGGTCCAGATTGGTTTTGAACCCCAGCTCCATAGAAATATGGAAGCTTATATGGATGACATAGTGGTCAAAACCAAGGACAGGGCAACCCTCATACCAGATTTGCAAGAAACATTTGCAAACCCGCGTAAGATCAATCTCAAGCTGAACCCTGAGAAGTGCGTATTTGGCGTCCCGTCCGGCAAGCTTCTCGGGTTCTTTGTGTCACAGCGTGGGATAGAGGCCAATCCGGACAAGATCAAAGCTATAGAGCAGATTGAAGCACCCAAGCGAATCAAGGATGTGCGTCGGCTTGCTGGTTGCGTCGCCGCCATGGGCAGGTTCATTTCCAAGTCTGCCGAGCGCGCCCTTCCCTTTTTCAAGATCCTGAAAAAGGCGGGCCCGATGGAGTGGACGCCAGAAGCCGAAGCAGCATTGCAAGATTTGAAGAAGTACCTCTCCTCCGCGCCGATAATAGTTGCGCCTAGGCCACAGGAGCCGTTGCTGCTATACCTGGCGGCAAAGAACCAGGTGGTCAGCTCCGCACTAGTGGCGCAGAGAGAGGTTGACGACGAGGTAATGGCAGGGACAGAGCCCGACACCACCAATGCAGAGACGACACAGCCAGTTGAAGTGCCGCCGAAGAAGAAAATGATGCAGCACCCGGTCTACTTTGTTAGTTCCCTCCTGCAGGGGGCTAGATCAAGGTACACCAGCATGCAGAAATTATGTGCTCTTCGGCCTTCTTATGGCCTCGAGGAAGCTGCGTCACTACTTCCAGGCACACGAGATCACTGTCGTCACTCGCTTCCCTCTGCAACGGATATTGCACAATCCAAATGCAAAGGGAAGAATTGTGGAATGGGCACAGGAGATGTCCAGCTTTGGCCTCAAGTTTGAAAGTACTTTGACGATTCAGAGCCGAGTCCTGGCGGAGTTCATTGCAGAATAGACCGCAATGCCTGACGAACAAGCCCAAGAGACAGCTCTCCCCGGCAATGAGGCAAGTTGTGATTGGATCATGTACTTTGATGGAGCTTTCTCTTTACAAGGCGCCGGGACTGGCGTACTGCTTGTCGCGCCCACCGGAGAGCACCTCAAGTACGTGATCCAGATGCACTTCCACAGGGAGGTGTCAACAAACAATACGGGAGAGTACGAAGGGCTGCTTGCCGGTCTCAGGATCACGGCGGACCTCGGAATCAAGAATCTCATCGTCAGGGGCAACTCGCAGCTTGTCGTCAAGCAAGTCAACAAATTTACCAGAGCCCGTTCATGAAGGCCTACGTTGATGAAATGAGAAAGCTGGAAGAGCGTTTTGACGGCATACTGGCTAAATACTTTCCCCGAGCGAAGAATGACATCGCCGACTACCTGTCAAAACGCACTGCCCTCAAGCTACCTGTGGAACCAGGTACCTTTGTGCTTTAGCTAACTCAGCCATCCGTTGATCCATCAATAGAGCAGAACAAGAGGAGGAAATCAGGGCCCGACAAGTACTTTCCCGCCGAGCTCCCCGGAGCCGCCGGCAAGGATGTTGCCGGGGACACTGAGCCCGCCACGGGACGGCTAGCTCCGGCGGAGCGTCAAGCTCTTGCCGTCGAGACAGCCGCTCCTATAGCGGAGGACATGCCTTTAGTCCTCGCCGTCGAGCCCCAGGCTCCAGCGTGGGCACAGCATACCGTCCGATTCCTCCAAACTGGGGAACTTCCTGAGGAGCAAGAAGAAGCAGAAAAAGTAGCCCGTCGCTCTACCATGTACCAGTTCGTCGATGACGTCCTGTACAGGAAGTGGCCGAATGGTGTGAAATTGAAGTGTATCCCTCGAGAGGAAGGACTGGAGCTGTTGGCGTAGATACACGGAGGCATATGTGGGTCCCACATTGGGTCCAGGGCCCTTGCCGGAAGGCATTTCGGCAAGGTTTCTTCTGGCCCACCGCCCTCTAGGATGCGACAACACTAGTCACCAGATGTGAAGCGTGTCAGTTCCATTCAAAGAAGCTTCATCAGCCAGCTCAAGCCCTTCAAACCATTCCTCTCTCCTGGCCCTTCTCGGTCTGGGGGCTCGAAATACTGGGCCCTTTCCCCCGCGCTATCGCGGGCTTTGAGTACTTGTACGTTGCAATCGACAAGTTCACAAAGTGGCCGGAGGTGGAGGAAGTGAGGAAGGTCACAGCTCAGTCAACCGTCAAGTTCTTCAAGGGACTAGTGTGCCGTTTTGGCGTACCCAACAGGGTTATCACCGACAACGGCACACTGTTCACAAGCCACACCTTCATGCAATATACCCAAGACCTCGGCAGCAAAGTCTGTTTCGCTTCCGTTGCTCACCCGCGAAGGAATGGTCAAGCTGAGAGGGCAAATGCTGAAGTACTGCGAGGCTTGAGGACCAAGACCATTGACAGGCTGCACAAGAGTGGAAGGCGCTGGATTGATGAGTTGCCCACGGTTCTTTGGTCGATCAGGACGATGCCATATCGAGCCACCGGCCAGACACCCTTTGCCCTAGTATACGGGGCAGAAGCAGTGCTCCCCACTGAACTCATATACGGGTCACCTCGAGTGCTCGCTTATGATGAGCTTGAGCAAGAGCAACTGCGGCAAGATGACGCAATGCTCCTTGAGGAAGATCGTCTTCGGGCGGCTATGAGAGCAGCATGCTACCAGCAAGCCTTGCGCCGCTACCATAGCCGCAAGGTTCATGCCCGAAGCCTTGAGGAAGGCGACCTTGTCCTTCGGAGCGTTCAATCGGCCAAGAATTCCAACAAGTTGACGCCAAAGTGGGAAGGCCCTTATCAGGTAATACGAGTCACCAGGCCGGGTGCAGTCCGCCTGGAGACCGAAGATGTCGTTCCGGTTAGTGAATCCTGGAACATTGAGCATCTTCGAAAGTTTTACCCGTGAGGCGCGGCTTGCCTGGCCCCTCGGCAAGCCACCTTTTGTACAAGCATTGTCGATGATGCATGTAACCCTTTGTACAAAGCCAGGCGCAGACCCTAAGCACAAATAAATGAAGCGCTGGCGCCCTACGTTATAGCATGCATGCTAGGTCGAGTCTCGTCCTTGGTTAGGGTTGATAGTTCTTAGCGGCGACTAACCCCTAGCTTAGAGGTCGAGTGTGCGTCTCTTTGCCGTTCATTTGTCTTCTTTGGTTCGCAGGATTCATAGATATCCTTGCCGGATCACTTGAGGACGAAAAAGAGAAGAGGGACAGACCAGCATCTAGACCCACGGCTACAAGTGCAAAGATTCACCCACGGAAAACCAGAGGTTCCGGGGGCTACAGCTTCAGATAAGTTCTTCATCCCTTATCATGCATTCCCTTATGGACTGAGGTATGTGAAACCTCGTTCCTTCCTAAAGCTACCGTGCTCCCCTAAACTCTAGGCCCTAGGGCTCGTTCCTGGGGCCAGGTTTGGTCATAGTCGCGGCAGCGAAAGGACGAAACAAGGAGCCTGAACCCATCTCATCCCTGCCTCCGCCAAAAGCGTGAGAAAGGTCGAGCGACGTGGGAAGACGGCAAGGCCTGCTGCCAGGCAAGGAAATGTTTATCTTAGAGATATCAAGGATTTACTCCTTGACGTGGGTTCTACCCACAAACAAATGACCCGGCAAGCATCCCTTTTTCATTAAAAACATTCCACTCAGGTATAGTCCATAGGGAATGAAAAACATGAATGATGGGATTACAAGTTTTAAATTCAGCCAAGGCCCGAAGGCTTACAAGCTAAAAAGAGATAAGGTGCCCGTAACCCCTTTCTTGTCCCTCTCCTCAGGAGGCAGGTCAAGGAGGCCCGGAGCTCATGAGCATCAACTGTCGAGGGGAAGAAGAAGGCAGACTTCGTCCGGTCCCCCAACAGCGTGCTCTCCGGTGGCTCCACGGTCCCGGAGCCCTTAGCCACCCCCTTGCCCTTGGCGGATTTGGGCACCATGGCGGCCGAGAAGTCTAGAGTGTTGAGGAAGGGGGGTGGCAAAGCAGCGACGGCGGGTGACGAAGAAATCTTAGGAAGGAAGAAAGAGAGGGAACGGCGGCTCTGAGATTGGAAAAGGCACGAGGGAAGAGGAGAAAGTGAGCAGCGCGCCCACGGTTATTCCTTCTTATGGGGGGAAGCGAGGGCCGCCTCCTTTCACATTAACTATGATGTGACGCATGCCCGCGAGAAGCAACCCCACGCATGCCGCCCACGTCACACACGCCGTGCCACGCGCGGGAGGCGTGGGAAGCACAACGTGCGAAGAGACTTACCGCGGTAAAAACCGCCCCGCCTGCCCGCGCACGGTTTTTGGGCCTAGCCCAACGACGCGATTGCGCTTATTTGTGGCCCAGGCCCGGGGGCTCCTGTCGGTGTACAAAAAGAGGGGTACACCTTTTGTACCCCTATAACTATGCACGGGAAGTCTGAGCCACGGGCACCACCACACTGAGCAAGGCAAGGGAGGTGAGCCAAGGTAAGACTGAAGCTCGAGAGAAGCAGAACGACGCCAAGACCAAGACCACAAAGAACAAAGGGGACGAAGCGGACTCCCCCGGCAAGATCGTTGCCGGGAGGCGGTTTTAGCAAACCCGGCAAGACCCTTGCCATGGCAGCTCGCCCCACACCTACGGAGCGAGTCACCCTTGAGTCCACTGCCCCCATGGGGCAAGGAATCGGGAGACATCCCCGTGGTGGCATGCAGATCTTTGTGAAGACATTCAAGATCAGATACACACTCTGGAAGATGATGATCCTTGGCGGGATCCCAGCCAAGGAGGACCACAAGGCCCCCAGCAAGAGCCTTGCCGGGGATGACAGCAGGCGCCACGGCAAGAACCTTGCTGGGGCGCCGGCAAGGCCCTTGCCATGAACACCCATAGGGCCACCATCAGGGCCACGCCAATCAGACCTCCACCGCCGTTCGCATGCAGCTGCTCACCCAACCAGCTGGGGAGGCACCTGCCTGGCGGCATGCGGATCTTCATGGAGACCCACCACTGCGCCACCTCAGCTGCCTGCCTGCCTACATGGCACCGCGGGCACCGCTGGCCAGGGCGCGTGTCGACGCAAGAGGGAGCGGCGACGGACGAGACAGGGCTCTCCCCCGTCCCCGATAAAGCAAGGACACCTAAGCAAGACGCATTAATTGCGCCTTGTCATGTAATGCGAGGGATAACCTCGCATCACTGTACCCTTTCCACCTCATGTGTGCCACTTTGGCAACCCCTTTCCCTATAAAAGGAGGCCCAAGGCGACCAGGAGGGGGATTCGGCTTTTTGGAGCTCCTCATGCCCCATTGCTAGTTCAAGAACACAGATAAACAATCCACCAAAGCAGGAGTAGGGTTTTACGCATCCTCGTGGCCCGAACCTGGATAAAGATACCGTGTGCTATCTGTTTGATCCGCTCTTCTCACAACCCCGCGGCCCGCAACCGTAGTAGGGATTCTTTTGATCCCATAGGTGTCGTTCCCACCGACAGTGATCGATCTAGAAATCATACTAAGGCTAAGGAGTGATGTGGCTCAATGTCTTGTCAGTTTCGAGATGGTGTTCCCACCATCCTTCTTCAATATCATAACGCACGTCCTAGTTCATCTAGTCGACGAGATTGTCATTCCGGGGCCCATATTTCTACACAATATGTTCCCCTTTGAGAGGTTCATGGGAGTCCTAAAGAAATATGTCCGTAACCGCGCTAGGCCAGAACGAAGCATCTCCATGGGCCATCAAACAGAGGATGGCATCGGGTTTTGTGTTGACTTCATTCCTGGCCTTAAGAAGATAAGTCTCCCTAAATTGCGGTATGAGGGGAGACTGACTAGAAAAGGCACGCTTGGAAGGGACTCAATAATATGCAGGGATAGATATTCTTGGTCTCAAGAACACTACACAGTTGTACAGAACTCTACCTTGGTGACCCCGTATGTCGATCAACACAAGAACAGTCTGCGCTCCAAACACCCGGGGCAGTGCGATGACTGGATTACATGTGAACACATCAGGACTTTCAGCAGTTGGTTGGAAACACGTCTCAGAGGTGACAACACTGTTTGTGATGAGCTGTACTTGTTGTCCAGGGGGACCATCTTTGACTGTATTGATTTACAAAGGATACGAGATAAATGGGAATACATTTTACATGATTGACCAAGATCAAAAGAGTACCAACCAAAACAGCGGTGTCCGCTTTGATGCAACAACCAAGAGGGGAAAGGACACATATTATGGTTACATAGTGGACATACGGGAACTTGACTACAGATAAGATTTTAAAGTCCCTTTGTTTAAGTGCAAATGGGTCAATCTGTCAGGAGGCAGGGTACAGGTAGACCCACAGTACGGAATGACAAAAATGGATCTGAAAAATCTTGGGTACACTGACGAACCGTTCGTCCTAGCCAATGATGTGGCACATGTTATCTATGTGAAGGACATGTCTACCAGACCAAGAAAAAGAAAAGATAAGTAAGCGAATACATCATACGATGAGCCAAAGCGCCACATAGTTCTTTCAAGAAAAAGGGACATCGTGGGAGTGGAGGGCAAGATAGACATGTCTGAAGATTATGAAAAGTTTCATGAATTTCCTCCCTTCAAAGTCAAGGCTGACCCAAGCATCCTGATAAATGATGAAGATTATCCATGGTTACGGCGCAATAAGCAAATGACACAAGCGAAGAAAAAGTGAAGACTTTCTCCCGCAACTATTATGATGATACCATGCCAACTTTGTAACAGACGAGTATGATACCATTCTCCGTTTTGTAACATGCACAGGCTATGCCAACTTTTTCAGAGTTCATTTCAAATGCTTTAATGTCTTATGATTTGGCCCTCGTAATACCATTAATCCCGGTTCGCTCCTTGTCAACAATGTTCTCACCAAGAACACTCTCAAGAGGGCAACCACGTGGGCCATTGGTAAAGTTAATCACAAACTTGTGATTCACACAAATTTCAAAGAATTCAAATTTTAACTATTCTAATTTGAAAACTAATGGCACTAACAGAAAGTTTATAATTTTTCTAAAACTAAAAGCAAAAAGAATTAAAAAATAAAACAAAAAACAAAAGAAAATACATAATGCATAAAACAAAAGAAAAAAACTGAAAAAATAGCAACAATAAGTATTTTGTTGTAAGTAGAAACAAAATAAAATAAATAAAGCAACAAAGAAAACAAAAAAACAAAAAAATGTTTTCAAATTTGAAAACTAATGGCATTAACAAAAAGTTTATAATTTTTCTAAAAACTAAAAGCATAAAGAATTAAAAAATAAAGCAAAAAACAAAAGAAAATAAAATAAATAAAGCAACAAAAAAACAAAAAAAGTGCCACCTACTGGGCCCCCACGGCCTGAATATGACTAGAAACCCATCCATGGGCCAGGATTCGGGCCCGCAGGAGGCCCACTAGGCCCACAGGCATAGCAGTGACAATTAGGCCCGTAAGCCTGCAATGGAGAGAAGCTCGAGAGGGGTGCGGCAGTGGGGCTTATAAACCACTGCGCACCCCTCTCAACTAGCGAGGTGGGACTAAACTTTCGACGCGGGCGCAGCAGCACAAGGCCTTTAGTCCCGGTTGGTGGCACCAACCGGGACTAAAGGTGGGCATTGGTCCCGGTTGGTGCCACGAACCGGTACCACCTTTAGTCCCGGTTGGTGCCACCAACCGGGACCAAAGGCCGCCGCTTCCCGCCCTTTGGGCTGCTGAA
>NC_041389.1:71461721-71462566 GCF_002162155.2 Triticum dicoccoides
CCCGTGCCGGCCCCTTCCGCGACGCGCGCCTCCCCGGCCCGCCGTCGCCGTCGCCCACGCGGGCCACACCCCCTACCCCGAGCGCGTGCCCACTGCCCCGTTGCCATCCTCGCTGCCGACCCCGCGGTCCTCCTGGTCCGGACGGCGCCCTCCCTAGCTAGCATTTCCTTCATATATATGCTTTTTTCATATATATATATGCTTGTTTTATATATATATATATGTATATATGTTCTCTGTGTATATATATGTTCATGTATATATGCAAAAGATAGTTTTTTTAGAAAAATTAGGATTTTTTCTGTTCATAGATTTTTTTTGGTGATATTAATTATTGTAAATATGCAAATGTTTGTATATTCATATGAACAATGAATTAGGCAATACTACTTCATGTATTTTTAAGAAGGAAGAAGAAGAGAAAGAATGAGAGGAAAAAGAAAATAAGAAGAGGAAGAAAGGATAAGAAGAGGGGAGAGGAAGAAGAGGAGAAATAAATAAGAAGAAGAAAAATGAAGAAAAAGAAGAGGAGAAGAAGAAAGGAATAGAGGAGAAGAAGAGAAAATAGAATTCTCTTCTTCTCCTCTATTCCTTTCTTCTTCTCCTCTTTTTTTTTCTTTTTTTTCTTCGATCTTCTCCTCTAGTTATTCCTTTCTTCTTCTCCTCTTTTTATTTCTTCTTCGTTTTCTTATGTTTTATCGGGTCTGTCATCGTCGATATACCCCTCCCGATAACTTCAACACGTGGGGGGGGGGTCGATATACCCCCTCCCCAATAACATTATTTTCCCGTGTATGTATCTCATCGTTGTTGACATTACCCCCTCCCGGTAACTTCAACACGAG
>NC_041389.1:71462997-71509536 GCF_002162155.2 Triticum dicoccoides
GTTGTCGATATAAATGTACCCCTCCCGATAACTTCAACACGTGGGGGGGTCGATATACCCCCTCCCCGATAATATTATTTTCCCATGTACGTATATCATCGTTGTCGATATAAATGTACCCCTCCCGATAACTTCAACACGTGGGGGGGGGGTCGATATACCCGCTCCCCGATAACATTATTTTCCCGTGTATGTATATCATCGTTGTCGATATTACCCCCTCCCGGATAACTTCGACAGTCAAAACTCTCGAGGAGTACACCCAAACTAATATATCCACGTGCTGTCATGCTTGTGTAATAATTGCCAAGTTGTAATATATATTTGCAGAAACAATGGAGCACGGACGAGACAGGGAAGCAGAAGAGAGGTTGCGGGACATAATCTTAGACAGAGGTGATGTCATGTCGTGTTTTCTTAACGACAATGATGGTCTGGAAGAACAACAGGGTAAAGAAGCAGGTCCGGAAGAATAGCAAGGTGAAGAAGCAGGTCCGGAAGAACAGGGAGAAGGCTCCGATGACCGAACAGAGTCCAGACAGGTAAATATATTAGTTAAGCCTATGCTGAGACTAGCTAATTGATGCATTCATTGTTTTGCTACATACACATATTAATTAACTCTCGTCTTTCTTCTTTTTTCTATCCCTCCGGATCGAGCACAACTTCGGTAAAGAGACGAGGCCCGAAGAAAAGTTGCGCGAGGATGAAAGGATTGAGATCACAGCAATTGCACGCGACGGCCTACCGATTGAACCCATCCGGACGAAGGATCCATTTACTGCTCAGTGCGGGGTTCTTGCTAGGGACAAGATCCCGATCAGCATCCACCAATGGTTTAAGCCGGCTAAAGAAGACCCTGAGGTGTCTTATGTCAATGATCAGCATCCACCAATGATCTTTGGAAGGAGCTGAAGGCAAATTTCACCCTACCGCCAGAGGAGGATCCGGAGAAGCCGGTTATGGAGCAATTAATTAAGTCTGCTGCTCTTAAGAAGATGGTAGAGCTATTCAGGAGGTGGAAGAATGAGCTGAAAAGGTTTGTCGACAAAGAAGAGACACCAGAATTCAAGGGAAAATATGAGAAGATTAGAGATCAATGGCCCGCATTTGTGGCCCACAAGACATCAGATAAGAGTAAGAAGATGTCGGAGACAAACAAGAAAAATGTTGCGAAGAAGATGCTTCACCATCGCAACTGGTCAGGTGGCTACCTCAAAGGCCAGCCTAAGTGGGCAAAGGTTGAGACAGATCTGCTTGATAAAGGGATCGAACCAGAGACAATGAACTGGCCAGACCGTTGCCGGACTTGGTTCTTCGGGGCTGGCGGATCCTTGGACCCTGTAACAGGGAAGTGCATTTGGACGGACGAGCAACTTGACATACTCTTGAAGAAGCTTCGGTACTATATCGATGCAGCGCACAAAGGGATGTTCCTTCCAGACAGAGAGAACGACGAGCTCACAAAGGCCCTCGGAAATCCTGAGCACCTTGGACGGGCACAAGGCACGCCAGGCTCCATTCCATGGAAGGCTGGGTTTCCGGACGCAGGCGGTTACAAAAGCCACGAGAGGAGGAAGAAAGTGCAGCAAACCGAACTGCAGGCGCTGCATGCAAGGGTAGAAGCGATAGAGGAATGAGAAGCAAATCGCAGCAAATGACTTGCCGAAGCTTCCCCTGAAGCTACCCCGCCATCTCAGTGGAGAAGCAGCGTGGCTTCCACCGAGCTGCTTCAGCCGGAGCATGTCTTGACGGCTCCTGCCAGCTATCCCGTGGATGCCATCACAGGATCTCAAAATTGCCACCTTATGACGCAATGGATTAATATGAAGGTCAAGGCGGCTGTTGGCTCTGTTTTTCCTAATGAACCCGGCGCAACTTTTCACTGCCGGCCGATTCCAGAAGGATATGCTAAGGTGATGGTGGATGAAATAACGGAGGGATTTGAGGACCTCCCGCTTGACCACCCTACCGGAGAAGGGGAGACTCGGCTGGGTTCTTCTCTCAAGACTCCATGCCTATGGCAGAAGGAGCTTGTCGCTGTCAAAACTGGCGGATCTCGGGTAGGGGATCCCGAACTGTGCGTCTAGGCGGATGGTAACAGGAGACAAGGGACATGAAGTTTTACCCAAGTTCGGGCCCTCTTGATGGAGGTAAAACCCTACGTCCTGCTTGATTAATATTGATGATATGGGTAGTACAAGAGTAGATCTACCACGAGATCAAGGAGGATAAACCCTAGAAGCTAGCCTATGGTATGATTGTTATATGTTGTCCTACGGACTAAAACCCTCCGGTTTATATAGACACTGGAGAGGGTTAGGGTTACACAGAGTTGGTTACAATGGTAGGAGATCTACATATCCGTATCGCCAAGCTTGCCTTCCACGCCAAGGAAAGTCCTTTCGGGACACAGGACGAAGTCTTCAATCTTGTATCTTCATAGTCCAGGAGTCCGGCTGAAGGTATAGTCCGGCTATCCGGACACCCCCTAATCCAGGACTCCCTCAGTAGCCCCCGAACCAGGCTTCAATGACGACGAGTCCGGCGCGCAGATTGTCTTCGGCATTGCAAGGCGGGTTCCTCCTCCAAATACTTCATAGAAGATTTTGAACACTAAGGATAGTGTCCGGCTCTGCAAAATAAGTTTCCACATATTGCCATAGAGAGAATAATATTTACACAAATCTAATCTGCTGACGTATTCCGTAGCGTGACACCACACCACGGCCAAGTCTTTATTCGAATTGTTTTAGCCCCCCCACCTCAGCGCATTTTGCGAGGCGGTTTCCTTGGCACGTCTTGTCAAAGCAGAGATCGTGTCCCCTTTATTTACGGGATTCTCATCAATACGGACGTGGGTATCCCAATCGTGCCCGTTGGCATGTCTTCTCGATTAAAGGCGAGTCCCAAACGATTACGGGGAGGGCCCTTGGTATTCAACCTCTTATAAAGAGACCAAGGCCTTACTCCTTTGTTTCAATCTCAAACGATTTCTCCCTTCGCCTCGAGTTCCAACACCCAAGGCTCCAAATTTCAGGCGCCTCGGAACTTCGACAATGTCCGGTTCCGACCTTCGAGGCCGATGGGCGCCCTCTTCCCTTACGGAGGAGGACGTGCTAAAGCTGAGAGAGGCCAGGTTCTTGACCGGTGAAATCTCGCATAGGTTGCCTGCTCAAGGGCAGGTCATTCCCACTCCCAGGGCTGGTGAGAGCATGGTGTTCATGTCTCACTTCCTTCGGGGGCTAGGCTTCCCAACGGATCCCTTCGTGAGGGGGCTCATGTTTTATTATGGGTTGGAATTTCACGACTGAGCTCTGGAGTCCATCCTCCACATTTCCTCTTTCATTGTCGTGTGTGAAGCCTTCCTCCGTGTTAATCCTCACTTCGGACTATGGCTCAAGACCTTTAAGGTAGTGCCGAAGATGATCGAGGGGCGGCACGCTGAGTGCGGAGGCACTGTTATAAGCAAGAATGTTGATGCTCCATGGCTCAAGGGCTCTTTTCAAGAGGAGTTCAGCTTATGGCAACGAGAGTGGTTCTATATCACCGCTCCCAGGGGCACCAAGTGGGTGGCGCCACCTGCCTTTCGCTCGGGTCCCCCACCTCAGCTAGTGTCATGGGTCAATAAAGGACTTGACTGGGGGTCATCCAAGGACGTGCCCTTCTTGAAGGGCCGCATCAGGGATCTCTTAGAAAGAGACCTCAGCCTGGTCAAAGTGACGCAGGTCATGCTGATCCGCCGAACCCTGCCCGACAAACGTCGCCCCCTTCGCCTGTGGGAGTATAATCCGGAGGGACCGCGATCTCTCCAGCATTTCATGGGTGCAACGCCCGCGGAGATGTATAAGTTGTTCTTCGGATCACAAGCGACGTGTCCGGACTTAACCAAGGACGCAGGCCTGAGCTGCAATCGCCCGGATACTAAAGTAAGTAGCCTCGTGCCCGGACTCGCTATCGGTATATTTGTCATAAAACTTGCTTCTAAAGAACTGTTCTTTAAACATGAGTGGATAGCGAAAGCAAAGCTTATCAGGTGTCTGGCTCCCCTCCCCGAGACCACGCCGGATCCCGTGCGGGTCAGGATGTTGAAGATTGTGCCTTTGAAGGAAAGCAAGGGAGGGGACAAGGAAACTACGGCATCCTCGAAGGAGGCTGTTCGGAGGGAAGGAATCGAAAGTTCCTCTCCTCTAGGAAAGAAGAGGACCGCCTCTGAAGACCCGGAGACCGTGGCCTCAAAACGGGGGAAGAGATCTTCGTCAGAGGGTCCTGCGCCGGGGGACACCTCGGCCGAACTATGCCCTCAAGGGGCCAGCCCTCCACCGAGCCGTAAGTAGAGAGAGGTTTTTCTTTGAGAAGAATCCTTGTTTTATATCTGAGAAGAATTGTGGGGACCCCGAATCATAAGTCGTGATCACCGAATGCACGTGTACAGTGATCCCAGAGATCAATGCTCACTGAACACACAGAAGCTGAATAACAAGAGTCTTACATCCATACATACCGTCTTACACAAATTGTGACCATTATGGTCAAGTCTTACATCGATAAAGCCTTAAGGGCTGAACATCAAATGAAACATAAGCAGCGGAAATCGTCGTCAATAAGTAGAACCCATGCCATCTGCCTTAACCCTACAGGCATTCTGACTGGGAAACGTCCTAGTTCGCATGTTCGTCTCCAAAGAACTCTTCTTCGAACTCCGGTTCTTCCATGCCTGGTCAATTAAATAACCAGTGGCAAGCCAATGAGTACTTTGAATGTACTCGCAAGCAACCCATGTTTTGGTTCAAGGTACATCAATGCATGACGTAGGTAAATTTTGCATAAAGCTAGTTTTGAGTGCAATGCCATGTTCAACATCCTATAAAGCATGCATCAAGAGAATTCAAGTAACCATGAGGTCTGGTCACAGATATCAACATAAATAGAGTGGGCACCAACCCATTTATCATAAACAGAGTGGGCACCAACCCATCTCAATCATGTCAAGTCCTTGACTTGACCCAAGTCATTTCCATCATCTCACACACACTGGGTTTGAAAACAAGTGGACGTAGCCCAAGAGCGGTTACCCAACTGTCCTTGACCGTGGACACGGCTATTCGAATAGTTTTACACTCTGCAGAGGTTGCACACTTTACCCACTAGATCTGGGGAACTTCCGTGTCATCCACGACCCGCGGTACCTCAAGTACCCGGGGTAAGCACCCGATCACTACCTTTCCCTAGACGACACTAACATGGAGTCCACTCGATTGGTAGTAATCCCCGTGCCCAACATCTCACATCATGAGGGTGTGGAGCCTCGCTCCCTTATTCATCACATACCACAAGCACGGGGTACCAACAGTGTGCCCGGTACTGTAAAGACAGACATGGCCGCCCTACCTGGCACGACCCCGTCCCGAGAGAGAGCACCAACTCTCCCCCGTCACTAGTAATGCGGGCCCCAAGCTAGTATCGGACTAGGTACTCAACAATGCCCTTTCCCATATAAGGGTAGAGTGGTTGCACATGTAAGGTTGGAATAACGGTCGCAACTCCGACCAATCCGTTTTGAAAACCACACACACTTTCCTTGGCACACCACTTCGTCATCAAGTGGTCACCCATCTCATCATCTCCCTCGGGCATAAGTGGCACCCGACGGGGTTTTCAAAAAGTCTTTAAAAATATTTTTGCCTCCATCACCATGCATACCCCCGTCCCTTTTGCGTAGCATCTACCTTTGCATCCTATCTACTCCCACCGGCATAACCCTCATAAGAAGGTAGGGCCATGCACAATGCAAGTATCAACGAGGAATGTAACCGAGGCAACCAACCACGTGGTTCACCATCTCATCATGATTCCGATGCAACAAGTATAACGAACTATATGGCATGTATAAGAAGGTTTCATAAACATGGTCAAAGGGCTGCTTGCCTTGGTTGGCTTGATCTTCAAAGTCTTCAGGCCCTGCTCCTCCTTCTTCCTCAGCTACCTCATCAATACGGGATCTAACGTCGCAAGAAAACAATGGGAAAATAAGACAATAATAAAAACAGAAAAGTCAAAGTGCTCAGAAAAATGTCAACTTATTTTTGTAAAATACTAGGAGGAAAGCTAGGAAGGGGACAACTTTTGGTTTTGGTTCTGGAGTAGCAGAATAGGAGATATGGATTTTCAAAGGCATATTTAAATGCTAAAAATCACATTTAAATATTTACAGAAAAGGAAAGGTTGTTGGATCAGAGTGAAAGTTGCACCATTAAATAGGTTGCAATATTTTAGGAATTTAGAAATTGGAATCAATTCATTTGGATAAATATTATGTCCTGTGGAATTTTTGGAAAGAAGACAGAAAAAGAAAAAGAAAAACGGCGCTGTGCCACTGGGCCAGAGAGGCCACGGCAGCAGCAGGCCCAGGGGGGGAAAACCAGCCCACGCGGCCGCCACGTCGAAGGCGTAAAGGCGAAATACGCCTTCAGCCGACGGCGGGTCGGTGCGCGCGCGCGCGCACGTTTTAAACCTGACGGGTGGATCCCACCCGTCAGGGCGTGAGGCTGACGGGCCGGCCCCACGGCGGCCATCGTCTACCTCCGGCCAGAGGCGACGGCGAGCTCGCCGGCGGCGATACAGGGCACGGGAAGGGATGCGGGGGCTACCGTTGGACTCAGGGTGGAGTCACCGTTCGGGTGGTGGTGGAGACGGTCGCCGGAGTGGCCTGCTTCGCCGGCGACGAGGTCACGCGGCGGAGGTGCTTCGGGCGTCGGTGGCTCCGGCCGTTTCCGGCTGCAAAACAAGGGGGAAAGAGAGGGGAAAGAATCAGTGACGCCTCGCGGTTCCAGATCGAGAGAGAGCTGGGGCGGAGAAGACCTGTACCGCGCGGACGCCGACGAGCCGAGGCGGCGGAGCTCGAGCTCGATCTCAAGCTCGGGTGGTTCTGGAGAGGAAAGAGTGGTGCGGGAGGTCGATTGGGTGTGTGGAGGAGCGACAGGGAGGAAGAGAGAGGCTCGGGGCTGCATTATATAGGCTGGCCGAGGTCCACCGTAGGCGTGGCCTACGGGCGCCCGCGGGATCGGCTCAGGTGGCCATTGGAGAGGGAACGGGGCTGTCTACGGCGTTCGTGAGGATGGAGTAGGGCGCCAGGGAGAAGGAGAGAGAGCGGGGAGAGGCACTGGCGCTCGCGCGTGTGAGGCCGGGCATTGGCCGAGCCGGGCAGTGTCAGGCACGCGTTGCAGGAGGTGAGAGAGAGGGAGAGACAAGGGGGCCTGCACGGTGACGTGTCGCGAACGTCGAGGGGCATCGACTGGCGCGCGGGGGTAGCACGAGGTGGTCGGGGACGCGGCGTCAACGGTCGGGAGCGCAGTGACGTGCTCCAGAGAGCGACTTTGGCCGCCATCCGCGGCTTTCCCGCGTCGCGCGCGTCCACATGTGTCTGGGAGCTACAGTGGATGTGGGCAAAACTAGGAAAGAGCCTTGGATGCTCTGGAGGGCAGAGGGGAGGGAGAGAGGCTGTGAGAGAGAGAGGAAACTGTTGTCTGGAGAGGACAAATGAGGTTTCCCCCTCCTTTCTCATTGCTTCCTCGGGTAGAAAAGCATCCATGTCACAGAGTGGAATGAGAAGGGGTTGTGGTAAAAAGATAGGCTCAAGGAGATTAGTGGAAGTGGCAAAAATAGGCATTTTAATTTTCTGCTAGAAGGTGTTTGATGATGTTTTGGATAGGTTAATGACTTCCACTGGCCAAGACACTCCATGGGGTGAAATTTCACATATAATTAGGGCCTTCCACCCATTTTGAGCTTATTTGGACAAAGTTGCCAATGTAACTCTTTCAAACCCTAGAAATGGGCAGAAATGGATTTGTGTAGATCCAGTGGAGTAGATCACTTCTCCTTGATGTACCACTTGGTGTGGTAGCATTATTTGGTCATGTGATCAGGCTCACCAAAGTTGGGGTCTTGGAGAAGAAGTTGGTAGTACAAAGTAGTTCAAATTTGATTCTGGTCAGAGAGGGTTTTGAGGCACTTTGACCAAGATTTCCTCTTCTCCAACCTGTGCCATTTGGTCTAGATGCATCATTAGACCAATGAAGCATGTTCACCAAGTTTGAGCACATTTGGACTTATTTGGCAATGTGAAGTTGCTCAAACTTCAGAATGGACAGAAATGGTTTTGAAGGGTTTTGATGGAGTTATCTTGTTCTCCAAGTCATGAGACTTGGCAAGATCATCTGATATGTCATATGTGACATGCTAGAATTTTCTTGGAATATTTGGAGAATATTTCCTTTGTAAATATTTCAAAATCTTGAAATATCCAGGAAGGGTTTTAGAGGGATTTGACCAATATTTTGAACACTAGTAGAGTGGCCCGCTCGATGTGCGGGCTAGAATTTATTAAGTTTAATTGTAAGGATATATTATCCGATTTGTCTAAATAACATTTGGAATCAAATGTGATGACATTTACAAATATTAGATGCTCCGAATATAGTTTTGTCTAAGTTATGTTTTTATTTATATATATTAGTCAGCTGCTTATATGTTAACTAAAAGTACTTACATTTTAGAATTCATTATAAAATTTGTGTTATTTTATTTTTATAAATACTACTACTAAACATTAACATGATCCCCGAGAGCGATACTAATTTAAATTTAGATTTGAAATACCGAATCAAACCTTCAAGTTGTCTCAGTTTTTATTGATAAGATATTTAAGATCTTGTAAGATGATAAAATAGCATAAAAACAAATAAATGTAGAAGCTAGTAGAACATGAAACATAAATTAGAATTCCTACAACGAACTATTTAGAAATCATGTGAATGGTTATTTTAGGGAAATTAATATTTTTTCCCCTGATCTTTTTCCTTCTGAGAGCACCATTATATGATCTTTTTTCCTTTTGGGAGAACCACTATATTCCGAAGCTGAGTAGTTGAAACAAAAAATACCACTCCTGCGGACATGGAATGATCTACAAAAGAAATCATGGAAATCAATGAAATAATATGACCAAATAGAGTAATTAGAAGAGAGAGTGTGATTAGCTTGGCATGCCAGTAATAACCTACAAAGCCCCATCTCATTTTCCGCTGCTCCTGCACAACAAATTACAAAGAAATATTTGCTATCTCATTTTCAAACAATTGTAACACACAAAAATCTACTATTTGAGCTCCAAAAAAAGCATATGCAAATGATATAATGAATAGTAGTTCAGAGTACTACTATAAAGTTTTTGCAGCATAAATCAAATATATGGAAGCTCCGAAACATAAGAACGACAGAAATAGCCACAGTATACGTAACATCATCTTTCTCAAGATATTGTACTTAAATAATTTCATAACTCAAGAACGGTTCTAGACTGAAATAGATAGTCGTTGAAGAATAATGCATGATATAGAACATTTTTTAGAACGATATAGAGCAAGTTTTGCAGTCGTAAGACGTACATTTGTGCGTGACACTATTTGGTTAATAAGATATTTCACACGCCTCTTTGTTTTTTTGCCGAGGGAAGTTTTTTGCTTTTAAGGGTTACACGGAAACATGCATGGCCATCAGGATCATAATACATCAGAAAACAAAGAGAATCCTAGATTACACCTAAATGAACCTCATCAGTATCACGTTGTCACAAATATATATGAGCTACTGTAGGTGTCCAACATAGCAGCATGAGAAGAACCATAGTTTTAAATAGCGCGCTAAGCATCTTAGCGGCGGACTTCTTCCAAATGCTATAGCGTGCTATAGCGGAGCTATAACGCGCTATTTAAAATGTTTGTTCATTTGTTTGGAACAAAGTCTCTTAGCGCAAGACCTTTTGTAAACACTATAGCGTGCTATAGCGGAGCTATTTAAAACAGTGAGAAGAACTGAAACAGAACAATTTGGCCGAGTGAACCCTTAAAAAAAGGGAAGACTCAGGGCAACTTGCAGTGTTTAATTTATAAATGCATGACCACTCTACAACCATGAAAGACACGTGAGTACTTGGACAATTCTACTGGAACTTCATATGGTTGTAGAGGACATAGATCTGAGGTCACCTGGGCTACCTACTTCCTTGCCAAGGCGCATGGTCATTGGTCTTCTCCAACAGTTGCATCTCATTCCACGGCTCCGACAGCCACTCCTCACCATCACAACAAATATTACCTCTTATTACTTCTGTTTCATCTCTTGATTGGCGCATGATCCTCTCTCTCAGGTGAAGTGACTGAGGCAGGTCGCCGGTGCTTTGACTGCTCACTCACTCATGTGATCTCCCTGATTTTGTTGAAGAAATCACGAACATGGGCACAATTAAAACCGAACATGGCTATCATGCTGCTAGCTTTAGGTAGTAGGTCTATCCAATTGATCCATCAAGTTTGATAGCCAGATATATGTACTTGTGGTTGTTGACTGGATTTTGAATATTTGCGATGAAACAAATACATCATCAGAACTTCAGAAGGTGAAGAGTTGAAAGCAATAAAATATCAAATGACACGCTACTGAAGCAAGGAAATGACGTAAACAAAAGATGCAATTGTGGGAATCTTGCACACTTATAAAGATATTATATTACTTTACACACGGACCAGATAGTTCGATTAAGAAAGAGTGTGCTTATCTACCTCGGCATGCCCAGTAGTCTGCTAAGACGTACTGATCTAATTTTTCAGCTCCTCCTACATGACAAATTCCACAATTTTAATTGCTATCTCATTTTAACCAATTGCAACACACAAAAATGTACTATTTGAGTACTAACAAAGGAAAATTAACAAATATCTCTTTTTATTTGGGATCAGTGTTGCTCATTCATTCGCTTGATAGGTCACTCCTCGTTGACCTTGTTTTGTTTCAAGATGAAGCTGTTTGCTTTTATCCGGGCTCACCCTACGGGGTCCAGGCATCTTACCTTCCTTGCGTCCGATCTCGGAAGGCGCTAATGGCAATCCCCTTTCCTAAAAATTAGAGACAAAAGTATTTTTCTACATGATTGATCTAGCAAGCATTGGAGACCATGTGAAGACACTCTTTACATTTCCAATTTACTGAATCTAAACTATATAAGTAATACTGTACAAATTTTTTCCCAAAAAAAATACTGAGCAACTCTTATTATAGTTGCTCTTATCTACGTTGACCTATCTAGTAATCTGAAAACACGGACCTCATTCATTTGGGATCTCCTGCATGACCAATATGAAGCCATCCGCTGGACTTCATTTATGTTTTTTTGAAAGATCAAAGACAATTTATGTTAACTAATTGAGAATTTGAGACCACAACTCTTCTATGTTGCATATACATATTGCTTACATATCACCGTTGCACGCATGCCATTATCAGAACTCTTCTATATTGTTGATTTGGCTCCCATACATGGGTAATATGTCAGTAAGAAAAAGGATGAATCAAATGATTTAAAAAGAATTAGGAGACAACTTAGTATTATATAGAAATAGATAGACGAATCTGAAGAGAACATACATTCTGTAGTTACCAATAGAGCTTTGAACCGGCATGATGCAATTTTCTGGCTAAAGGCATCAGCCAGTAGCGAATCAATCAACTGAATCAAGCAGCAGCCAACGGGATCTCAAGTCTACCTAGGAAACGATCTGTGTATGTCAAGCAGTACACATCTAACAGCGGAACAATCAATCGACTGATCTAGTAGCTAGCCTGTAATTGTTGTTTCGTCTTGGCCAAAGGCATCGGCCAGCAGCAAATCAAATTCCTGTACACCAATTTGGCAAGTGAGAGTTTATATATACAATAAAATTTATCCAAGAAATAATAAGGGAGAAGTCCAATGATCACCATACAAATCTGAGACTGACCTTTTGCTCGGCTGGCATCTCCGGCGCCTGTGCCTTGACGCATGAATCCTTGAGATCTCGCCCTGCTGTTATGGAGACCCTGGCCGCTGTTTGGAGCACCACACTTGAGGCAGAATCTTACGGGAAGTTAAACCCTAGATGACGTACTACCTAGGGAAGTGGAGAACGCAAGTTTAGCAGCAACTGGTGCCATCCTTTCAGCAGCACGGCATGACTGTGAGGTGCTGCTCGTGAAGTTTTGCTCACGTGAACCCTAGGTTGGGGGTTCATATTGGATCGAGTGATGGGCAAGGCGAGGCATGGTGGTTGCAGGGTAAATAATATGAAGCGTTTTCTTGTAGCTGAAAAAAGCTGAAACGTTTTTCATTAATGACACAGGTGGGTTATTTCTGTGAACTTTAATCCCAAAGGGCAATTATTAAAATCTAACGGTTGTAGTTTAGCGGTGAATTTAACTTACGGCCAGATATTTCTAATTTTTGTGAGATTTTCTAGGGTATTTATCTTTTTTCTGGTAGACCGTAAAGCATTTTTTATATATAAATAGATGACCATGTGTTGAAACTCTTATATATGGAAAATATATGTCCACTGAGTCTCCCTAATTTTTGTCAAATATTTTTAAAACAATAAAATAATTTTTCCCTATTAAAGACCATTTCTGGCCTTAAGAAAAAGCTTTTAAATAAAATAGTAAAACAACTTTTAAAATTATATTTTTGTGGTTTCTGGGTATCCTATATCTAATATGAGTCAAATATATTTTTGGAAAGATTTTTACTGCCCTTAATCAAGTACTTGCAGTGCAAACCTCAATTCAGGGGTTTCTGGAAAACTAATTTTAGAAAATACTTTCTGGCCAAATTATTTTTGTAAGAAAATCCCATATTGCACTATACACATGGCATGGTCATTGGGCAGGAGTTTGGGGCAAGGAGATGAAATATAGAGGGTAGAGTAGTTGACTTTAAGAAGCACTTGAAAAGAAACACAGAGAGAAAACCAACTCCAAATAAAAGCCAAATAATGCAAAAAGTTTTTGTTGGTCCAAATTTTCATGCTTCATTAAAGAAAATGAAATGTTACAAAATGCAGGGTGTGACAGACCTACCCCCCTTACAAGAATCTCGTCCCCGAGATTCCTAAACTAGGCTTAAAAGAGATACGGAAATTCGGATCTGAGGTAGTCTTCACGCTCCCAAGTTGCTTCTGCTTCAGTGTGATTGCTCCATTGGACCTTGAAGTACTTGATGGTGCGGCTACGAGTGCGTCGCTCAGCCTCATCCAGAATGCAGATGGGCCTCTCATGGTAAGTCAAATCAGGCTGAAGGTCAATGGCTTGGTGATTGACGTCCTTGTAGAGGTCAGGCCTGTCTGGAACTTGGAGACACTTCCGGAGTTGTGACACGTGGAACACGTTGTGCACATCAGAAAGTTCAGGTGGAAGTTCTAACTGGTAAGCCACTTCTCCTCGTCGCTCAGTGATCTTGAAGGGGCCAATGTATCTCGGAGCGAGCTTTCCTTTGACATGGAAGCGCTGGGCTCCTTTGAGAGGGGTGACCCAGAGATAGACATGGTCTCCAACTCGGAAGTTTATGTCTCTACGACGTGAGTCAGCGTAGCTCTTCTGTCTTGACTTGGCAGACTTCAGACGCTCTCTGACAAGCTGGACTTGCTCTTCTGCTTCACGAAGGATATCAGGCCCAAAGACAAGTCCTTCTCCGGTCTCCGACCAGTTGAGAGGTGTACGGCACTTCCGCCCGTATAACACTTCAAATGGTGCCATCTGAAGGCTTGCCTGGTAACTGTTGTTGTAAGAGAACTCGGCGAAAGGGAGGCAGTCTTCCCACTTAGCTCCATAAGCTAAGACACAGGCTCGGAGCATGTCTTCGAGTATCTGATTTACTCGTTCGGTCTGACCTCCGGTCTGTGGGTGGAAAGCAGTGCTGAAGGACAACTTGGTCCTCATGGCCTCCTGGAATTTCTTCCAAAACCTAGAGGTGAACTGGGTTCCTCGATCTGACACAATCTCCTTGGGAACACCATGAAGGCTCACGATTCGGTTGATGTAGAGACTGGCTAACTGGTTCCCCTTGTAGGTCGTCTTGACAGGAATGAAGTGGGCCACCTTGGTCAAATGGTCGACGATGACCCATATTGAGTCATGTCCCTTGCTTGACCTAGGTAAACCGGTGATGAAGTCCATCCCGACTTTGTCCCACTTCCATTCAGGCACCTTGAGGGGTTGCAACAATCCAGCGGGTCGCTGATGCTCAGCTTTGACTCTCTGGCATACGTCACATTTTGCAACATAGGTGGCAATCTCCCTTTTCATCCCATGCCACCAAAATCTTTCCTTCAGGTCTTGATACATCTTGGTGCCTCCAGGGGGGATGGAATATGGGCTGTCATGAGCTTCTTGCAAGATCAGGTTCTTGAGCTCAACCTTGTTGGGCACGCAGATGTGATTCCCAAACCACACAATTCCTTCCTCATCTTTTGAGAATCCTGAGGCTTTGCCTGCCTTGATCTTCCTCTTGATGCCTTCGATACTCTCATGTCCCTTCTGAGCTTCCTTGATATCATCCATCAAAGTAGGCTTAACTTCGAGGTTGGCCAAGAATCCTGGTGCAACCAGTTCCAACCCGAAGCTTTCAAGTTCTTCATACAAGGCGGGTAGCTTGTGCTTAAGCATAGCATTCAAGGAGCAAGCCTTCCTGCTCAATGCATCTGCTACCACATTAGCCTTTCCAGGGTGGTATTGAACACTTAGGTCATAATCCTTTATCAACTCCAGCCATCTTCTCTGCCTCATGTTCAATTCCCTTTGAGTGAAAATATACTTCAGACTTTTGTGATCCGTGTATATCTCACATCGCTTCCCCAAGAGGTAATGTCGCCAAGTCTTCAGGGCATGAACCACTGCTGCTAGCTCAAGGTCATGAGTAGCATAGTTCTCTTCGTGAGGTCGTTGTTGCCTTGAAAGGTAGGCTACGACTCTGCCTTCTTGCATCAGAACACCTCCCAGTCCAGTCCTTGACGCATCACAATATATCACAAACTCCTTGTGTATATCTGGCGTGGCCAGAACTGGGGCGGTGGTCAGCCTCTTCTTCAGCTCCTGGAAGCTCTCTTCGCACTTCGGCGTCCATTCGAACTTCTTGTCCTTCTTCAAGAGCTGAGTCATGGGTCGGGCAATGCTTGAGAATCCTTCAACGAACTTGCGGTAATATCCCGCGAGTCCGAGGAAGCTTCTGACTTCCTTCACATTGCTCGGGGATTGCCATTCAGTCACGGCTTCAATCTTAGCAGGGTCGACTAACAATCCCTCTTCAGTTAAAACATGACCCAAGAATCCAACTTCACGCAGCCAGAATTCCCACTTGCTAAACTTGGCATACAGTTGGTGCTCTCGAAGCTTGTCTAGGACAATCCTCAAGTGTTGCTCGTGCTCTTCTTCCGACTTCGAGAAGACAAGAATGTCATCAATGAAGACAACGACGAACTTGTCCAAATATTCCATGAAGACTTTATTCATGAGATACATGAAGTAAGCCGGGGCATTGGTCAATCCAAAGGACATGACCGTGCATTCATACAGGCCATATCTGGTTACGAATGCCGTCTTCGGAATATCTTGGGGTTTGATCTTCAGTTGGTAGTACCCAGATCTGAGGTCGATCTTGGAGAACACCTTGGCCCCATTCAGTTGATCAAACAGATCTTCAATCTTGGGAAGTGGGTACTTATTCTTGATTGTAACTTCGTTGAGGGAGCGATAGTCAATGCATAGGCGGATGGTACCGTCCTTCTTTGCCACAAACAGAACAGGTGATCCCCAAGGGGAGGCACTAGGGCGGATAAATCCCTTCCTCAACTGCTCTTCTAGGTGTTTCTTCAATTCTGCTAACTCCTCCGATCCCATTCTATAAGGCTTCTTATAGATGGGTCCTGATCCGGGTATGAGCTCGATGATGAACTCAATGTCTCGGTCAGGAGGCATTCCTGGTAGTTCATCAGGAAAAACATCGGGATATTCGCAGACTATCGGCACTTGTTCCAATCCAACTTCAGTCAGACAGTTGACTTGGTTGGCTTGAGCAGAAGAGGAGTTGGAGGCGAACTTAAATTCCACTCCCTGGTCATTGGTCATAGTGACAGTCCGGTTGGCGCAATCTATCAAGCCTTGGTGCTTGCTGAGCCAATTCATTCCTAAGATCACATCCAAGCCTTGTGATTTTAGGATGATAAGGTCTGCTAGGAAGTCTACCTCGTTAATATTAATTCCGACTCCTTTACATCCTGTCTTGGCTCTCATCTCTGCCCCGGGGGTTTGTACCACCATAGGGTTGTACAGGAGTGTAGGGGTCATGCCACTTTTTAATGCAAAACTTTGGGTGACAAAAGAATGCGTGGCTCCAGAATCAAACAAAACAGTTGCGGGTGCTGAATTGACAAGGAACGTACCCAGCACGACGGCCGGGTCTTCCTGGGCTTCTTCTGCAGTGACATGATTCACACGACCCCTGCCGTTGTTGGGCAGGTTGCGGGGAGCTTGGTTCCTTGGTGGCATTCCACGGCCTTGTCCTGGGTTCTGCGCATTGGGGCGCGGGGCGTCGGGCTTCTTGTTGGGGCAATTCTTGGAGTAGTGCCCTGGCTGTCCACATCCAAAGCAAGTGACTTGGTTGGGGATGACGCCCTTGCCAGCATTGTTATTGGGGTTGTTGTAAGCTGGCCTGGGGTTGGCATACTGCTGAGGTGGATAGTTGGTGCGGGGTGCAGGAGCTCGTGGTTGCTGATAGGTTGGCTTGACCGGGGCTGGCTGCCACGGGCGAGGCTTCTGGTTGCTGGAGCTACCCTTGCGGATCATCTTGCGCTTGCGAGTGTCATCCAAGGCACATCGCTTGTCCTCAAGCATGAGTGTCTTGTTCACCAGATCAGGAAAGGTCGGGCAGTCGCACACAACAAGCGAGTACTGCAAAGTATGGTTAAGGCCTTCCATGAAGCGCTCCCTTTTGGCAGCATCAGTGCTGACATCCTCAGGGGCATACCTCGAGAGAACACTGAACTTCTGCATGTACTCCTTGACAGTGCTACTACCTTGCTTCAGGGCTCGGAACTCACGCTTCTTGATGGCCATGATTCCAGAAGGAATGTGGGCCTTGCGGAATTCTGTCTTGAAGGTATCCCAAGTGATGTCTTGCTCAGCATGCATAGCCTTGAATCCATCCCACCAAGCTCTGGCAGTCCCCCCGAGACAGTGGGCAGCATACGCCACTTTATCACGGTCCTCAGTGCATCCGACTAGTGCCAGCAGATCCTCAATGGTGCGGACCCAGTCGTCTGCATCCAGGGGTTCAGCAGTCTCGATGAAGGTGGGTGGTGCATGCTTCTTGAACTCCACCAGCGTGGAACGTCCATGGCCGTGTCCCGCCGGCTGGCGATTGACAGCTTGAGCAATCATCTGGAGGGCTGCAGTGTTGGCTTGGCGCTCCTCTCGGAAGGCTTGGAGAAGCTGAGCCATGTCCATGTTTGGAGGAGGTGGTGGTGGTGGTGTCTGCCCTTGGGCTTGGTCCCGGCTGGCTCCTGCCTCAGCAGAACCTCCGGCTTCTTGCGGCTGGGTAGAGGTACTAGTACGTGTTACAACAGGCATCCTGTTGGAGTGGTCAAGGTCTCATGATTGGGAAAAATAAAATGAGGGAAAGCAATATAGATGGGATGCCTAGTAAGGGGGTGGTGTGACACAAAAATTAAGTTAAACAAGGGCCAGAAGGGCCAAACTCATGCATTAAAACCAAATGGGGAATGTAGTCATTTACAAGTTCCCGAAGGGAAAGTACGACTTCATTAAAGCAAGTTGAAAGCAAATATAACACGACATGGTTTCATATGAACCATTACAAGGACTCGACTTCGCAAAAGGGGTACACGACCTATCCTACCATAGGCTACGGGCTAGCCTATCCTAGTCCTGAACGGTGTCTAAGTGGTGGAATGCTCGGTCGGGTATTCTGGCTCCTCTGGGTCTTCCTCCTCATCTTCATCTGTCTTGGTCTCTTCGTCGCTTGAGGAAGTGGGGGAGTGGAGGAGCTGAACACGGCGCTGCTTTGCCGGCGGCGTCGTGAAGAGGTTGCGGTACTCCTTTGCCGTCGTACGGCATGGCTGAGGTGATCCCTTGGCATGTGCGACCTGTGGGGGTCGTCCGCCTCGATAAGCTACTGCGGTCTGTCCAGCGGGTGCTCCATCCTTCTTGATCCTGTCCGCCTTCATCTGAACTATGCGGAGGAGCTCCTTGGTCTCGTGGAGTTCCTTCCGAAGCTCTATCGACTCCATGGCCAGGTGATGTGCCAGACTGTCGGCACACAAGCTGAAGTAGGTCTGGAAGCGGAGAGAAAGTCCCTCATCCAAGGGTGGTGCTGGTGCGCTGCTCTCGTCATCACCTTCCTTACGATAAGGCAGGTAACGAGTGGCTGGCTCTCTCGCCATCTCTAGCAGGAGATCCCGGAGGCGAGTCAGCGCCTTGAGGGCAGCAGTCTCCATGGCGAGGAGCAGTGTCGCCATCTGGGGTCCCTCAAAGAACCAGCTTGTCGGGGAGTCGTTCGCCCTCACGACTACCTCCACGTGGTACTCCTTCTTGGTGCTGTCGACCCAGTGCTCGTGGTAGGAGAAGGTGGGGACTCGAGTGAACTGGCACTTCCTGAGGCTATCCTCAAGAAGCACGGGAAACCCAGTGGTCAGGAAGTCCTCGGGTACGGCGGCCATCTACAAAAAGTGGAAGGGGAAGGGTCAATAAAGAGAATGTGACCTATGTTTGGGATACTATCATAAAACATAGGTATATGGGTAATCATGTGGATAGTCTCGCTCTAACTAACGTCCATGCTAACTAAGGCTTCCTACAGTCAGGATGGCTCTGATACCAGCTCTGTGGGGACCCCGACTCATAAGTCGTGATCACCGAATGCACGTGTACAGTGATCCCAGAGATCAATGCTCACTGAACACACAGAAGCTGAATAACAAGAGTCTTACATCCATACATACCGTCTTACACAAATTGTGACCATTATGGTCAAGTCTTACATCGATAAATCTTTAAGGGCTGAACATCAAATGAAACATAAGCAGCGGAAATCATCGTCGATAAGTAGTACCCATGCCATCTGCCTTAACCCTACAGGCATTCTGACTGGGAAACGTCCTAGTTCGCATGTTCTTCTCCAAAGAACTCTTCTTCAAACTCCGGTTCTTCCATTCCTTGTCAATTAAATAACCAGTGGCAAGCCAATGAGTACTTTGAATGTACTCGCAAGCAACCCATGTTTTGGTTCAAGGTACATCAATGCATGACGTAGGTAAATTTTGCATAAAGCTAGTTTTGAGTGCAATGACATGTTCAACATCCTATAAAGCATGCATCAAGAGAATTCAAGTAACCATGAGGTCTAGTCACAGATATCAACATAAATAGAGTGGGCACCAACCCATTTATCATAAACAGAGTGGGCACCAACCCATCTCAATCGTGTCAAGTCCTTGACTTGACCCAAGTCATTTCCATCATCTCACACACACTGGGTTTGAAAACAAGTGGACGTAGCCCAAGAGCGGTTACCCAACTGTCCTTGACCGTGGACACGACTATTCGAATAGTTTTACACTCTGCAGAGGTTGCACACTTTACCCACTAGATCCGGGGAACTTCCGTGTCATCCACGACCCGCGGTACCTTAAGTACCCGGGGTAAGCACCCGATCACTACCTTTCCCTAGACGACACTAACATGGAGTCCACTCGATTGGTAGTAATCCCCGTGCCCAACATCTCACATCATGAGGGTGTGGAGCCTCGCTCCCTTATTCATCACATACCACAAGCACGGGGTACCAACGGTGTGCCCGGTGCTGTAAAGACAGACATGGCCACCCTACCTGGCACGACCCCGTCCCGAGAGAGAGCACCAACTCTCCCCCGTCACTAGTAATGCGGGCCCCAAGCTAGTATCGGACTAGGTACTCAACAATGCCCTTTCCCATATAAGGGTAGAGTGGTTGCGCATGTAAGGTTGGAATAACGGTCGCAACTCCGACCAATCCGTTTTGAAAACCACACACAGTTTCCTTGGCACACCACTTCGTCATCAAATGGTCACCCATCTCATCATCTCCCTCAGGCATAAGTGGCACCCGACGGAGTTTTCGAAAAGTCTTTAAAAATATTTTTGCCTCCATCACCATGCATACCCCCGTCCCTTTTGCGTAGCATCTACCTTTGCATCCTATCTACTCCCACCGGCATAACCCTCATAAGAAGGTAGGGCCATGCACAATGCAAGTATCAACGAGGAATGTAACCGAGGCAACCAACCACGTGGTTCACCATCTCATCATGATTCCGATGCAACAAGTATAACGAACTATATGGCATGTATAAGAAGGTTTCATAAACATGGTCAAAGGGCTGCTTGCCTTGGTTGGCTTGATCTTCAAAGTCTTCAGGCCCTGCTCCTCCTTCTTCCTCAGCTACCTCGTCAAATACGGGATCTAACGTCGCAAGAAAACAACGGGAAAATAATACAATAATAAAAACAGAAAAGTCAAACTGCTCAGAAAAATGTCAACTTATTTTTGTAAAATACTAGGAGGAAAGCTAGGAAGGGGACAACTTTTGGTTTTGGTTCTGGAGTAGCAGAATAGGAGATATGGATTTTCAAAGGCATATTTAAATGCTAAAAATCACATTTAAATATTTACAGAAAAAGGAAAGGTTGTTGGATCAGAGTGAAAGTTGCACCATTAAATAGGTTGCAATATTTTAGGAATTTAGAAATTGGAATCAATTCATTTGGATAAATATTCTGTCCTGTGGAATTTTTGGAAAGAAGACAGAAAAAGAAAAAGAAAAACGGCGTTGTGCCACTTGGCCAGAGAGGCCACGGCAGCAGCAGGCCCAGGGGGGGAAAACCAGCCCACGCGGCCGCCACATCGAAGGCGTAAAGGCGAAATACGCCTTCAGCCGACGGTGGGTCGGTGCGCGCGCGCGCACGTTTTAAACCTGACGGGTGGATCCCACCCGTCAGGGCGTGAGGCTGACGGGCCGGCCCCACGGCGGCCGTCGTCTACCTCCGGCCAGAGGCGACGGCGAGCTCACCGGCGGCGATACAGGGCACGGGAAGGGATGCGGGGGCTACCGTTGGACTCAGGGTGGAGTCGCCGTTCGGGTGGTGGTGGAGACGGTCGCCGGAGTGGCCTGCTTCGCCGGCGACGAGGTCACGCGGCGGAGGTGCTTCGGGCGTCGGTGGCTCCGGCCGTTTCCGGCTGCAAAACAAGGGGGAAAGAGAGGGGAAAGAATCAGTGACGCCTCGCGGTTCCAGATCGAGAGAGAGCTGGGGCGGAGAAGGCTTGTACCGCGCGGACACCGACGAGCCGAGGCGGCGGAGCTCGAGCTCGATCTCGAGCGCGGGTGGTTCTGGAGAGGAAAGAGTGGTGCGGGAGGTCGATTGGGTGTGTGGAGGAGCGACAGGGAGGAAGAGAGAGGCTCGGGGCTGCCTTATATAAGCTGGCCGAGGTCCACCGTAGGCGTGGCCTACGGACGCCCGCGGGATCGGCTCAGGTGGCCGTTGGAGAGGGAACGGGGCTGTCTACGGCGTTCGTGAGGATGGAGTAGGGCGCCACGGAGAAGGAGAGAGAGCGGGGAGAGGCACTGGCGCTCGCGCGTGTGAGGCCGGGCATTGGCCTAGCCGGGCGGCGTCGGGCACGCGTTGCAGGAGGTGAGAGAGAGGGAGAGACAAGGGGGCCTGCACGGTGGCGTGTCGCGGACGTCGAGGGGCATCGACTGGCGTGCGGGGGTAGCACAAGGTGGTCGGGGACGCGGCGTCAACGGTCGGGAGCGCAGTGACGTGCTCCAGAGCGCGACTTTGGCCGGCATCCGCAGCTTTCCCGCGTCGCGCGCGCGTCCACATGTGTCTGGGAGCTACAGTGGTTGTGGGCAAAACTAGGAAAGAGCCTTGGATGCTCTGGAGGGCAGAGGGGGGAGAGAGAGGCTGTGAGAGAGAGAGGAAACTGTTGTCCAGAGAGGACAAATGAGGTTTCCTCCTCCTTTCTCATTGCTTCCTCGGGTAGAAAAGCATCCATGTCACAGAGGGGAATGAGAAGGGGTTGTGGTAAAAAGATAGGCTGAAGGAGATTAGTGGAAGTGGTAAAAATAGGCATTTTAATTTTCTGCCAGAAGGTGTTTGATGATGTTTTGGATAGGTTAATGACTTCCACTGGCCAAGACACTCCATGGGGTGAAATGTCACATATAATTAGGGCCTTCCACCCATTTTGAGATTAATTGGACAAAGTTGCCAATGTAACTCTTTCAAACCCTAGAAATGGGCAGAAATGGATTTGTGTAGATCCAGTGGAGTAGATCACTTCTCCTTGATGTACCACTTGGTGTGGTAGCATTATTTGGTCATGTGATCAGGCTCATCAAAGTTGGGGTCTTGGAGAAGAAGTTGGTAGTACAAAGTAGTTCAAATTTGATTCTGGTCAGAGAGGGTTTTGAGGCACTTTGACCAAGATTTCCTCTTCTCCAACCTGTTCCATTTGGTCTAGATGCATCATTAGACCAATGAAGCATGTTCACCAAGTTTGAGCACATTTGGACTTATTTGGCAATGTGAAGTTGCTCAAACTTCAGAATGGACAGAAATGGTTTTGAAGGGTTTTGATGGAGTTATCTTGTTCTCCAAGTCATGAGACTTGGCAAGATCATCTGATATGTCATATGTGACATGCTAGAATTTTCTTGGAATATTTGGAGAATATTTCCTTTGTAAATATTTCAAAAGCTTGAAATATCCAGGAAGGGTTTTAGAGGGATTTGACCAATATTTTGAACATGACCATGTGTTGAAACTCTTATATATGGAAAATATATGTCCACTGAGTCTCCCTAATTTTTGTCAAATATTTTTAAAACAATAAAATAATTTTTCCCTATTAAAGACCATTTCTGGCCTTAAGAAAAAGCTTTTAAATAAAATAGTAAAGCAACTTTTAAAATTATATTTTTGTGGTTTCTGGGTATCCTATATCTAATAGGAGTCAAATATATTTTTGGAAAGATTTTTACTGCCCTTAATCAAGTACTTGCAGTGCAAACCTCAATTCAGGGGTTTCTGGAAAACTAATTTTAGAAAATACTTTCTGGCCAAATTATTTTTGTAAGAAAATCCCATATTGCACTATACACATGGCATGGTCATTGGGCAGGAGTTTGGGGCAAGGTGATGAAATATAGAGGGTAGAGTAGTTGACTTTAAGAAGCACTTGAAAAGAAACACAGAGAGAAAACCAACTCCAAATAAAAGCCAAATAATGCAAAAAGTTTTTGTTGGTCCAAATTTTCATGCTTCATTAAAGAAAATGAAATGTTACAAAATGCAGGGTGTGACAAGAATAACCAAAAATTTACATTGTACTTCGGACCTCAGCCCTTCTCACCAGAGCTCGTCTTTGGGGGATCTTCTTCCGGAGATGATGGAGAGCGGAACGCCTCCCCCTGCCGAACCACCTAGAGAGGCGGGCGACCCTGAGGTATCGTCGCGGAGGGTTTCTCCGAATCCGGCAGGGCCGGAAGGCAGCCATATGGCCCCCCAAGGCTCTCCGCGTCCGTCCTTCGAAGAAGGCCATAGGACGAGTCCGACACCATCCGGTGCACGGTCGGAGGACCTGAAGGATCTGATAGGGCGAGCATCTATCTCAGAGGAGCATCGTGCATTGATGGGCACGGTGATTGAAAGGGTTTCATTCGCGGAAAGCGGATTACACGAGGCCGTCAGAAGTTTACTGACGGGTTTTGAGGTACGCGGAATAACGCACCCTTTTTTAATAGTGGCGCATAAATAGGATGCGCCCTGTGCACATAGTAGCCCCTGAGACTCTGTGCGTTGTCAAAATTGATGGCGCGCAGAGGATCATAACCCCAGGTCTAAAATGTCGTCTTCGTATGTAGGTGACGAAGTGTCCGGCGTCCAGCCGGACTGATGAATTTGCCGAGCTAAAGCGGCAACTTGACGTGGTAGAGGCCGACATCGTGCTTGTTAACAAGCGGCTTGACGAGGCACAAGGTATGTAACCCCTCCGGTGGCGCCTGGTAAGAGGAGCTTACGCCAGTATCTTACTATGTGTGTGCTTGATGCAGATGGTGCGGCTGCCATGGAGAGTCTTCGGGCGGAACTTGCCCGAGCCAAGGAGCAAGCCAGAAAAAGTGATGCCGCTGCCAAGAAGGCCTTTGAAGAGCTGAGAGCCGAACAGGCTGCTCACTACCGAAGCAAGAAAGAGATGGCTGAGATGGCCGTGAAGCTAAAGAGCGCTGCTGACCGTTGTACGCTTCTGGAAAAAGAAGATTGGGCGGAACAGATGGACTTGGAGAAGGCCGTTGCCGATGCCAAGGATGCTCGCTCTGCGATGAGAGCTACGAAGGAGGAGCTTCGTCAGGCCGGAGAGATCGTGGCTGGAAAGCCCTTTATGCCGCGGAGGAAGTTTTGTGATCCTAAGCATGCTCCGTTGGACCGGTTGTGGAGTACGGTGGACACCTATCTGGATTTGGTAGCGAGTGCTGCTGATGTGACTGAACACTTTCGAGATCAAGAAGATCGCGAAGTGGAAAAACTCTTCTGGTCACAGTTCCACAATCCAGAGCGTCCACTGTCGGTGGCCGATCATTTGGCCGAATGGGCCGAGCTGAATAGGTTGTCCGGACTCGCCATGAAGTGCATCATGAGTCATCTGTGGCCGGAGAGGTCAGAGCCGAAAAGTTATTTTAGCTTGGTGCAGCAGTTCCTTGGTTCGGTTCCGCGTCTTAATGCAATGAAGAGGTCAGCATGCATAGAGGGTGCACGGATGGCTCTTGCCCGTGTCAAGACATACTAGGCGGAGATGGGGACCACCATTGTTGCATCCCGAGATTCGGACAAAAGCCGAGTACCTGCCGAGCACTATTTTCAGGAAGTCCTTCAAGGCGCTCGTGTAATAGAGACGCAGTTCTCGAAGGATGCTATATTCGAATAGCATATGTTATTGTAAAACAATATTTTGATAAATTGTAGAAGCTTTTTATACTTATGCCTTCAAGTATTTGTAACACCTCCTGTGCCGTCGTTCTAAGATGTATATATATAATCTGAAGGATGGCAGTCGTCGGCTTCAGCCCCCACGCAAATAATGCGGGGTGCTCACAGAACGTGCATTTTCACACTTGATCCAACGTCTTGGTCCTACAAAGGAGGTGATAGCGCAGCGAGCTAGGCAATCGGACTATAATGCTTTAACACTTTCACTTAGCCATAGGAGCTTGGCAGTGAGGCTACTTAGATAGCCCCTGGTGGCGCCTGCGCTCGCCCGAATTCGGGGCGCGTACGTGCCTGGCCGGGAAACAGCCCTTCGTTAATGCGGAGGAATCCTATAGATTCCGGTAAGTCTTCGAGTGGTTGACCAGTCTCACGCTATATCATGACAGTCAGTTTTCGCTTTTCTCTCCTGAGGTGCTCGCCTGGCCGAGCGGAACGTAAGGCAGCAAAACACAGGAGCCGGGCAACCCAACATTTGACCAAAGACATGATTCGGAGCTGATGCATATAAGGCCAAACTCGCGACGCTGAACACTCCCTAAGGTACTCGGTCTTTATGAGTGTGGGCGGGACAACGCCCTTGGTTATAATCCCCTAGTGTCCAGGTACGCGCAAAAATTCTGACGTGGCCACATGCCAAGACGCCAGCCTCCTCCTTGATTATACCGAAAAACTGGAGGATGTGTATCAACAAGAGACAATAAAAAGGTTTACGCAGGGTCTTAATCTAAAAAGAATCCTTGGAACGGGTCCCTGCTGCACGTCTGCGCCTGTGTCTCCGTTGTGCCGTATGCTGGACGGGCGCAGCACGATGTTCATCTGTAAAAGAGAGGAACTTAGTTGAGAAGAGGTCGTGCCGAACAGAAGTTATACTAAATAAACAAAGTATAAATTGAAATGGATAAAATTGAGTTTGATTGTCTCGTATTTTATATGCACGGAGCCCCTAGCGCAGAGGTATATGGCTATTTAGCCTTTATCAATTATATGTTTTATTCCGGAGTCGTCTAACTGTGTCCGTGGTCTTGACGACCTGTTTGGATGTTTTGGCTAGTGAAGCCGTTTTATTGTGGGGCTGTTAAGGCAGCCGCACAATCTTTCGTGTGGGGGGCACGTTCCATGTTTCCCTTTAGTGAGATGATGCCTCGTGGACCGGGCATCTTAAGCGTAAGAGATGCATAATGCGGAATTGTATTAAAGCGGGCGAAAGCTTCGCGTCCTAGCAGTGCTTGATAGCTACTTGAGAATGGGACGATGTGAAAAGTTAGCTTTTCACGACAGAAGTTATCGGGGGAGCCGAACATAACTTCAATCTGGAGAAAACCAATGCAATGGGTATGCGGACCTGGCGTTACCCCTTGAAAGGAGGTTTCGCTGTGGCGAATTTTTGTTGGGTCTATCCCCATGTGGCGGATTGTGTCCTGGTATATCAGGTTTAGACCGTTGCCGCCGTCCATCAGGACATTTGTAAACTGGAGTCCGCCGATTATTGGATCGAGTACCAAGGCAGTCTAGCCTGCGTTCCTGATACTTCTAGTGTAGTCCAGATGATCGAAGGTGATTGTTTTTGACAAGCAGTGGTGAGTCTCCTTTGGGATAGGCCGTATGGCGCGTACCTCTATGGGCGTCGCTCGTTTTGTATGTGAAGTAAGTTTACTGTTTTTACTTCTTGTGGGAAATTCTTTTGTTTCGTGGTGCTCTGCTTTTGGGGTTCGTCATCGTCTTCGCTTGGTGTGTCGAGCCCCTTGTGTTCGGCGTTGAGTCTGGTGGATTGCTTAAAAACCCAGCAATCTCTGTGGGTATGGTTTGCAGGCTTCCCGGGAGTACTGTGTATCTGACATATCTTATCCAAGATTTTGTTTAAGTTGGATAGCTCGCCCCTGTTATCCTTGAGGGCCGGCTTCTTCTGATTCTGCCGTGAGTTTTTGAATCTGGCATTGACTGCCATGCTCTTCGGATTGTTTTCCTTAGTCCGGCGCCGGTCCTTGTTGCGTTGCGGTTTTCGGTTTCCATCCCTAGTTTTGGATGTACTTGGGTCGCTAGTGCTGCATCTTGCCAACCAGCTGTCCTCTCCTGCGCAAAAGCGGGTCATGAGGCTTGTTAATGCGGCCATTGTTCTTGGCTTTTCTTGGCCGAGGTGTCTGGCGAACCATTCGTCTCAAACGCTATGCTTAAAAGCTGCTAAGGCTTCGACGTCCGCACAGTCGACCATCTGATTCTTTTTAGTAAGAAATCTATTCCAGAATTGCTGAGCTGACTCTCCAGGTTGTTGAGTTATGTGACCGAGATCGTCTGCATCCGGAGGGCGGATATAGGTCCCTTGAAAATTTTCTCGGAAAGCGTCCTCGAGCTCTTCCCAACTTTCAATTGTGTTTTCGGGAAGGCTTTTGAGCCAATGCCGGGATGGCCCTTTAAGCTTGAGGGGTAAGTATTTTATGGCGTGGAGGTCATCTCCTCTAATAGTCTCGGCTCGGAATGCGAAGATGCTGCTAATCTGTTAAAGGGATCTAGATCGCATTTATTTGATATGCGTCCCTTCTTCAACACCGGATGTGTACCTGACGCCAGGGAATAATGTAGTTCTAAAGTAGTGACTCGTGTCTTGGAGGTCGTCCATCCAAATGTTCCTCTTTGCCATTGCCCGCGTCTACGCCTATAACCGAATCGATGGCCTATAGCGCCATGCCATAATGAAATTCTTGAATATGTATGTGGAGGATATAATCCTCGATCCAGACTCTAGGGTCTGTTGTTCCGTCATACGCCTCTATGTTTACGGGTTTGAATCCCGCTGGAAATTCATAATCCAGGACCTCAAAGGTGAAACATAGGGGGTGTGCGGCACCCCTGTATTTGGGTGTGCCGTGGTGTTCGGATACTGGTTTTGTTGCATTTCTTACAAGAGTTTTCTTTCTTGGCCCATAAATAGATCTGGCTGGGCCATCTTTTTGAGGCGAATCCTTAAGTGGGTCGCATGCCGACTTGTGTGCAGCGCCGCTTGCCGCTCCGTGCTGGCCATGGGGTCGTTTATCCGACCGGGTGGCTTTCTTACTTTTTGACTGCGGGGGCTCTAAGGCCTCCTCGCCGAATTCAGGCAGTAGCTTTCACCATATTTATCTGCGGTGTTGAGTACTTTGCTCCATTTGATGCTGAGTGCGTCTTTCGCAGTTTTGAGCTTCCGCTTCTGCTTTTTCAGGCTTCGTGCAGTAGCAACGAGCCTTTTGTGGAGGTTCTTCCGCTCCATGAGCTTATCCGGTGTAAGGTCATCCGGAATACCGTTTACGCCGGGGACGGGTTGTTCGGTTTGTTCGCCTGAGTTGCCCTATTCTGACGGTTGCTCTAAGGTATGCTCGTCGTCCGCCGGCTCATCCTGCCCTATGGCTGGGTCTGTATGGCTGCTGTCTTTATCGAGGCGGGCCTTGGAGCGGCGTTTACGTCGCCGATTTGATTGCTTTTCGAGAGAACGATCCCTCGTTGCATCCCTGTGCTCCTCGTCGTTGCTTCCTTTAGGTGTATCCACCATGTACACATCATGAGATGAGGTGGCTGTCCAATGCCCTATAGGCGTTGGTTCATGTGCGTCTCCTACATCGTCGTCCATACCGTCGATGTCTTCAGAGTCGAAATTGAGCACGTCGTTTAAATTATCGACAGTGGCTACCAAATGGGTGGTGGGTGGGCTTTGAATTTCTTCATTGTCCGTATCCCAATCTTGCTGACCGTAATCCGGCCAGGGCTCTCCTGATAAAGAGAGAGACTTTAGTCACTTCAGGATATCGCCAAAGGGCGAGTACTGAAAGATGTCCGCGGCGGTGAACTCCATGATCGGCGCCCAATCAGATTCAATCGGCAGGGGTGCGGAGGGCTCAGAGTCCGGAGAGGAGTCCGGTCCCTCGGAGTCACGGGCCTTGCGGAGTGCGGGGCTGGTGTTCGGCTCGATCGCCGTTGGGATCGCAGCCCCCGAGGCGGCGTCCAACCACTCATCCTCGATCGGTGTCGTGGGTTTGTCACGGCAGATGTCCTAGTGAAATGACTTAGTCGTGGAGCCATCGCAACGGGTTAACTCGAAGGGGTTAATGCGGACACAAGGACGCAGGGAGTTTATACTAGTTCGGCCCCTTCGATGAAGGTAAAAGCCTACTTCTTGTTGTGATGGAATTGATGTGGTTTCGATGACTAGGGAGCAAATAAGCTTCGCCTCAGTCTCGAGTTGTTGTTGTCTGTCCCTAAACAGTCGTCGGGTCGTCCCCTTATATACACGGGTGACGCCCGTCGGTTTACCGAGTCCCAATCTCCGGTTCATAATCATAGCCGGGTTGGTCTCTTTACTCCTAACTTACAATACAAGTTTATACATCAGGCCGATTTACGGCTACAGACCCTAAACCGACTATAGGCCTTGGGCCCTTTTATGCCTCTTTGGGCTTTAACATCTTGGGTCTACCGATGAAGTTAACCCGGGCCATGTAGGCCGGTTTACACCCAGTAGTAATATCCCCAACATTAGGCCCCAGATTGATTTGAACAGGTTCATGTCAATCCTTAGCGAAAATCTTTGTCTTCAATGTCTTCCGATAATTGTTAAACCGTCGTGTCGTCATCTCCTCTGGTTATTGTAAATTGGCATGACATCATCATGAAGAAACTTTTTTTGTTTAATAGATCCGCAATAATCAAGGCGACAGCTGGGCTTCCGAAATCTGCGGCTGTCGGGGGTTGGGTGCGACATATGCCAAAGGATGGCTTATCATGGTGGGGGCGAGTAGAACGTCGCCGGTGCCTGGAAACGGGATGAGGCGTAGACATGCACGCCGGCGAATCTTACCCAGCTTCAGGGCTCTCCGAGGAGATAATACCCCTACTGCTGCTCTGCGGGGTCTCCGCATGATCACTATGGTGATATGTGTACAAAGCTGCTCCTTGAGCTGTATTCTGGAGGTAGGAGAGGGCAAGGCTAGCTCTCTCCCTCCTTTGCTTCTGGTCTAGTGCTAAAAGAATCGAACCCTTTGCATGGGTGCCCCGGGGGGCTTATATAGGCCTACCCCCCGGGGGTACAACGGTAATCTGGCTGGGCGCGGGTCCCAACCGTATGTCTCTCAGGCCGCCCTATTCTCCGCCGACTCCTGGGGCCCGCCGCTGGTGGGCCCCGCCGACTGACGTGACCACTGTAGCCGTGCCTTGGGTGACATTGGCTTGGTCATGGGGTCATGGCAACAGTGCCGCCGCCTGGCGGGCAATCACTGTCGCCACTCCCCGTCTTATTTGGTTAATGGCGCGCGGGTCCCGCGGGTGGTGCTGGCCGACTCTCAGAGGCCGACTCCCGCGAGGTCCGTCTTCAGGTGCTCTTGCCGTCTCTCGTTCCCCCGCTGACTAGCGGGGCCCGCCGTCTCCGGGCCGTACGAGCGGGCCATCGTGGGAACTGGGTTTCGCCGCTGGGGCGATCGTCAGGGGCAGCATGGCAACAGTGCCGCGCCGGACGGGAGTCTCCTCTGGTACGGCGCACTGTGGCCATGCCTGCCCCTGGTGATCAGGGTAGGGGTGGGCCGTACTCCGGCCATCCCCGTTCTCGTCCTTCTTTCCATAGGCAAAAAGTGGTTAGAGTTACTGACCGACTCCCATAGCCTGCTTTACCAACTGGGAGTCGGCTTATGCCACGGCCGCCTCTCGGACTCGCCGGCGAGCAGGGAGTCGGTGCTACTGCGGCCGACTCCCAGGGTCAGCCCTTCGTCTTGAGGGTTTTGAGGGGCGAAGCCGGCCCCGATGTCTTGAAAGGTTCTGGGTCTCGGGTTGGCCTACCCGTGGCCCATTACTCCGACAGTAGTCCCCGAAGCTGGTGAGGCATCGAGGGGAACATGCCGAAGAGCCTCAACAGTTTCTTCGTCCGTGCGGACCATGGGGAGGCGATCTTTTCGGGCCGTCTGCAACAAGCCGACTACGGGAAGCCGGACTTGTTGAAGGTCGTCCGGCTCTTCGAAGAGTTTGAAAGTCTTGGCGGGATTCACCCGTTGCGACCCCGCCGAGGAACGCCACGTGGCCGGGCCAGTCTGCCAGCCCACGCGCGCGACGGGACAGGACAGGCCTGTAGGTGGGGCCCGCCATTACCGCGCCTCGGCCTTCGAATGGATCTGCTGTGGCCGTGCGGGCGGTTGGGCTTCTCAGCGTAGTTAATGTGCATGTAACTTCCTGGTAAATTGTGGGGGTCGTGGGGGCGTGGGCGCAGTTAATCCCACGACGCCCCCTCGGCTTCTCAGACTGCCGGTCTATAAGTAGGCGGAGGAAGCGGGGCGGCGAAGCACGCGCGCCCGCTCCCCTCTGCTTCCTTTGCTTCCTTCTTCTCTCACCCACCACCGCCACGCCAAAACTGCGCCTCGCTTGCGGCGATGAGTTCTTCCTCCGCCGCCGCTCCAGCCGCCGTGCGCTCCGGCGTGTGGGATGGTTCCGAGATTGACGACGACATGATCGACTTCCTCCGCAAGACGCGCCGCCTCCCCGGCGCGAACCTCGTGGAAGCCCACGCTCCGCCGCCGATGGAGGTGACGCTGGAGCCGAGGGAGGGCGAGCGGCTCGTGTTCCGCTCCCACCTCATGCGCGGATTAGGGCTGCCAGCGAGCGGATTCTTTCGCTCGTTCTTGGATTTCCATGGCCTCCAGCCGTACGACCTCACCCCCAACACGGTGGTGCTTCTTGCGGCTCTTACTTCTTTGTGCGAGGGCTTCCTCGGTGTTCTCCCCACAATCAAGCTGTGGGGAGAGTTCTTCCATTCTAAGCTCGGCACGCACGTCACCGGCGTGCCGGCCCAGTGCGGTGCCTTCATCGCCCTTCGGAGGACGACGGCCGACAACCCATTCCCCGCCATCCAGCTGATCAAATCGGTGAAGATGTGGCAGCGCTCTTACTTCTATGTGAAGAGCGTCGCCCCAGAAGGCGACTGGGTTAATCTGCCGCCGTACGAAGCCGGCGCGCCAGCTGGGAGGCAGCCCAGCTGGTCCTACCGCGCTAGGACGCTTACTCTGGCTGGCGCCGCTGCCGTGGCGCGTCTTTGAGTGCTGACGCAGTCGGCCGGTCTGACCGGGACTGACTTGCTGGCCGCCTTCGTGGCGCGCCGAGTCCTCCCGCTTCAAGGCCGGCCTCATCTGATCTGTCAGATGAGCGACCACCGGGACCCCAGTCGGATGTGCACCAAGGAGATGCCTCAAGCGGAGGTGGCGAACACAGTGAACTACATCGCGAACTGCGGCCTCTCGAAGGATTAGCAGTTCGGCATGGAGCCGTACTCGCGCGCCAACCCTCCGCCGGTGGTAAGTTGCTTCCCTTCTTCTTCTTTTACAGCCAACTTCCGACTCTTGATTTTTATTCTTTTCTTTTCTATTTTGACTCAGCATCTTCTTATTCAGCCCTCGTCCGGCGCTGTGGGGCCACCCCGCGAGTTCGTCCCTGATCGCGCGGAGAGCGACATCGACGACCCCGACCTGGGGGCAGCGGCGATGGAGGCCGACGCCGAAGGAGGCGGCGACGGAGAGGAAGGCGGCCTCAGGACCTCGGCCACCTTCGCCGACTGGCCTGAGGGCGGAGACGGGGAAGTCGCCCCGCGCCATCAGCCAAGGCCGGATGTCACGAGGAAGTGTCGGGCCGGGCCGAGTTCCCTCGGAGGCCGCGAGAAGAAGTTCAAGGGGGCGGCCGCCGCGACCAAGCGGGAAGAGGCGGTCGCGAGGTCCCAGCGCTTTCGTAAGGAAGTGAAGAAGCCACCCCTGTCCTCTGCGTAAGCACCTCTGCTTATTTTTCTTGTTCTGTCTTTTGGTGGATTTGATCCGAGTCCTTACGTGTCTTTCTTGTTCCATAGCTCCTCTCACCCTCGGGAGGGTCGCCGCCGCCTCCATCAGGGGGTCGGCGGAGTCGTCCGCCACGACTCGGCGTATTGACCCCACCGCCGACCTTCGGGAATTGATGGAGCGGAACGCGTAGGAGAAGCGCGACGAGGACGAAGCCGCCCGTCGAGAGAAGGCGGAGGCTGATAAGGCGGCCGTCTCGGCCCAGAAAAAACTGGAGGAAGCCGAAGCCGCCGTCGCGGCCAGGGAGCGGGCCGAAGAAGCCGCGCGCCACAGGTCGGCGAAGTTCGTTATCCCCTTGAACTCGGCGCCGCCTCCAGATTATACGGAGCAGACTGGGGAGGTTGGCGGGGAGCACGCCATCATGGAGGGGGAGAGCAGCGAGACCCCCGCCACCACCGCCCCCGCCGCCGTTGGGAAGCGCGAGGGTTGTACAGCCGGCGGACCCGCCGGTGCCGCCAACTACGGACGAATCCGTGGCGAACCTACTTCTCCAAGTCGCCATGCCGACTCACCGCCGACTGGAGAAGGCGACTTCAGCGCCGCGCCCTTTGGAGACCGAAGCAGCTAGCTCGGCCGTCCCGAACATCGAAGTGGCAAGTGCCGCGCCCGTCGGGTGGGTGCGAGGAGGCGGCACGGGCCCGCTGAACCAGGCGCTCCTGGACGTCCAGGCGAAGCTGCGGGCCGAAGGTGACGCCATCCAGAATTGTACCAAGGCGCATCTGGCGTCGAGAGCGGCCGTCCAGGTATGTTTCTTCTGTCTTTGTTCTTTTTCTTGCTTTCCTTTGTGGGGGCGCGCCAGCACACCCACTGGGTGTAGTCCCCGAGTTCCGGGCCGGCTGCTGAGCAGGCGGGTCGGAACTCTATTTGGCGAGTTCCAACACTTATTCTTTTTGAAATGCTTATTGTAGGACTATCACAACCTCCGAGCCACCGCCTTCAACCGCAATGTCGAAGAGCTGGGCAAGCGGACTGCCGACCTGTCGGAGAGTCGGAGTAAGTTTTCTTCTTCGCGGGGGCGCGCTGGCGCGCCCGCGGGCTGTAGTCCCCGAGATTCGGGCCGTCTGCTGCGCAGTCGGGCCGGATCTTCCTGGCGACTTTAATTGATGACTTTGAGTTTCCTTCTTCGCGGGGGCGCGCTGGCGCACCCGTGGGCTGTAGTCCCCGAGAATCGGGCCGACTGCTGCGCAGTCGGGCCGGATCTTCCCGGCGACCTTAACTGATGACTTTGTATCCTTTTTCTTCAGGAGCCAACACTGTTCTTCAGGGGCAGCTGGGAGAAGCCAATACCGCCCTGAGCACCAAGGAGATGGAATGCGGCAAGCTCATTACGGAGCGCGATCTTCTTGCCACGCAGCTGGCGGAGCAGAAGGAGCTGCTCAAGAAGGCGCAGGAGGAGGCGAAGGAGAGAGAGGCTGGTCTCCAAGCCGAGTTCGAAGCCGAACGTGCCTCCTGGACCAACAAGGAGGCGATGCTGACCTCTGGCTTCCATGAGATCGATGATATCATTGACGGTAAGTTTTCTTTACTCGCTTTCTTTGAACAGCCGACTGTGGGTCGGGCCGATTCTTGCTTTTTCTGACTTGCTTTCTTTTCTGTCTTGGCAGACTTCTTCCCGGGCCATGCGCAAGTTGCCGTTCAAGACATCGAGGCTGATCGCGAGGCGCGGAGGGCGGCTGGCGAGGAGGTTGCCGCCAACGCCCCCCGAACTCTTGATGAATAGCTTTTGAGCATCGAGGCTCGCCTGCGGCCGGCTCACCGGATGCTGCTTTGTGGCTGGAGATGCCGATTCTGCGCACTCCCAGTCGGACCGCCGACTGGCTGGAGGTCGCAGCGGGCCATTTGGAGGCTTGGAAAGGCTCCGCGGCACGCGCCGGGGCGCGTTGTGCCTTGGAGTTCGTCAAGGCATGGTATCCAGACCTGAGTCTGGACCAGCTGGCCACGCTCTGGGCTGAGGCCCAGCCGGAGCTGGCAGCCATGAAGGACGACTTCGTCAAGCGCGCCGCGGCACTCGCTGAGTATGTCGACCCCAACGTCTTCGTTCCTGAGCTGGCTGACAATGGCGAGGAGGTGCCGCCGGAGTGGTTTGGGATGAACCCGAACTACGGCGAAGACACGGCGGAGGTGATCGTCTCCAGCATCGAGGAGGAAGGCGAGGTGGAGGCCAGAGACGAGACGGAGGCGCCAGAGGTCGGAGCGGACGATCAGCCTCAGCTCGATCGTGCCTCCAACAACGAGCCGCGCCCAGCTGCGCCGACTGCCGCTGGAGGTGATCGAGCCCAGTCTGCCCAGCCGACCGCCCCAACGTCTGACACCGCCATCTCTTCCAAGCCTCCAAACCCGTCTGCTGCTTCATAGGTCGCCGCCTTGTCTTATTTATCTGCTTAGTAGTTTCTCGAAGAACTTTGTTAATTTGCACAATTCCGCCCTCGGGGTGTATTCTGAACTTCCGTTCGAGGATTCGGCCAATGGCCTTTGTGATGTAAATATTTATCTGGGTTCTATCATATCTTGCTTATTGCTCTTTTGGCGTTTTGCTTTGCCGCCTTCCCTTAGATGCCGTCTTTGCCACGTGGACAGCCGCTCCGCGGACTGCCACTGGATCAAATACTTGGCTACTTTTGGGAAGGCAAGTACTTTGGCCATTCTAGAGTTTCTTTTAGCAAGTTGGATAGAAAAAACAGTAAGCTGACTACTCGGAGTCGGTTTGGTGAGGAACGGCTGAAAAGCCGGCTCGAGCTATGTTTGTGCTTTGAGTCCTTAGCCATTTTTCGTGTGGGCGCCTATTCTTCCTTACTCCTGCCCGCCGGTCAGTCGCTCTGCGAGTTGTGGCTTCTAACAAGAGATGGCTAAGACACCACACACTACTTGTCCGACTACGGGAAGCATTTTCATAGCGCGAGACGGCGAGTCCCGGGGTCGGCTAGCCGAACCCGGTGCCAAGCGGCATAACGACGAGTAACATTCTCGAAAGCATAATACTAATTATACAGATACAAAAGGGGCAGTCCCCGAATCCGCCTCGGGGGGCCCAGAGTCTTGGTGCTTTAATACAAAAGGGGAGCGTGGTACATACTGCATTTAACTGTAAAATCTTCGAAGGAGATTCGCGTTCCATGGTCGTTCCGTCTCCTTGCCGGAGTCGTCTCTCTTTCGTGCTCGGGGCTTCTAAGCGTCAATCAGGTAGTAGGAGTCGTTGCCTAGCACCTTGCTGATGATGAAGGGGCCTTCCCAAGGTGCCGACAGCTTGTGCTGGCCGGCTGTTCCCTGGATCAGCCGGAGCACAAGGTCGCCCTCTTGGAAGGATCTTGACCTGACCTTCTGTAACGCCCCTGATGTAACTTTCCATAATTGTAATTCCAACTCTTGCCATTTTCGGCATTGTGATATAAGATTTCCTCCGTGGTTGGGTTTTCCCTCTTGTTGTTTTGTTCATGTCATGCATTTCATATCATGTCATCATGTGCATTGCATTCGCATACGTGTTCGTCTCATGCATCCGAGCATTTTCCCCGTTGTCCGTTTTGCAATCCGGCACTCCTATGTTCCCCGGCGTCCCCTTTTACCTTTTCCCATGTGCGGGTATTAAACCTTCTCGGAATGGACCGAGGTTTGTCATGCGGCCTTGGTATAGCACCGGTAGACCGCCTGTCAAGTTTCGGGTCAATCGGAGGTCGTTTGGTACTCCAACGGTTAACCTGGTAACCGTAAAGGCCTCTTTTGGTGCAGCCCAACACCCCTTTCTAAGTGGCCCAAAACCCATCTAAGTCTTCCCCATCCTCTCGGTCGTTCGATCTTGATCGTGTGGGCGAAAACCGCACTCCATTTGGAGCTTCCTAGCCCCCTCTACCTATAAATATACCTCCCCCTCCGAAATCCCAGGTCCAATCCACCCTAACCCTAGTCCATTTCGTCCCCCGCCGCCGCCGGACAAAGATCCGGGCAGCGGACGTGTCCGTCCGTGCCGCCCGGCCAACCGGGAGCCGCCACGTGTCGTCCCCGCGCCCACATCGCCGCCGGCCCGCCGGGGCCCAGACGGGGCCCTCCCCGGCCCGCGCGCCGCCCGCGCCTCGCCCGACCGCCGCCCGCTCCCGCGCCCGAGCGCGAGCGCCCGCGCTAGAGCACCTCCGCCCCGTGCCCGAGCTCGCCGGCCTTCACCACCACCTCGCCGCGCCGATCGCCTCCGCCGCCCGTTCACCGCCGCCGCGCCGCCTGGTCGCCGCCCGCCGCCCGAAGTCGTCGCCCCTCGTCGCTTCCGGCCAGATCCGGCGAAGTTCCGGCCGGATCTCGCCGCCCCGCCATCTCCCTCCTCTCCGGCAGCCTCCCCGGCGAGCAACTCCGGCGAGCGTCGCCCCGGCCAGATCCAGTTCGCGCGATAGGGTTGACTTTCGCCAATCTGTTGCATTATCATCACGTGTTCATCATGCCATAACTCTGCATCTGTAGCTCCGATTCATACGTATGATATGTCAAATTGTTCGTCTCGAGGAGTACTTCATTTCATTCCATTGCATCAATTTCATTTGAGCTCATATTGATGCCCTAAATGCCATTGGAAGAGGGCTAGTTGATGTTATCTCCTGTTACTTATCAGATCTTGCACTTTTGTCATTTTTGCCATGATTGATGTGTGCATCCTATGAGGTTGAGCTCTATATGTGTTTTGTAATATGCCATGTTACCTTTCCAGAGAATTTTGCCATGTATTTTTGTGATACTTGTGGTGATTAGCACATGCATGCAAACTAGGGATGTTGATGTTGCTGATTTCAGGGACTTAGTAATTTCACTAAGTCCCTGCCTGATGTTATTTTCATGCCACATGTTCATGTTGTTTCCGAGAGATCCGTGCATATTTTGAGCATGATCAGTAAGGATGTTTTGGGAACATGGATGTCCTCTTTCCATCCATTCCTTTGTTGGTAATTTTGGAGTGCATTGGTTTGAGTCAATCGAGCTCTACTTTTGCTTGAAATTGTTTCCTGGCAGATTGTCTACTTGTTATTCAATTTTGCCAAGCTTATTGTAATTGATCCTTGCATGTATTATTGTTGTTCTTGCCATGATTATCTACTATGCCATGTCTTCTTGATGAGTGCATGCTTAGTTTTTCATGAAAGGCTCTGTAGTGAGTGCATCGAGCTCACGAACATGCCAACCCGTTATCTGTTTTCTGCCATGTCCAGATTTCTGCTAAGTCTGAAATCTGTAACGAAACTTGCTTAATTGACTTGCTTGTTATTGTATTTTCTGATCCTTTCTGGCTTATCGTCAGTAAGAGTCTTTTGTCAAGTGCTTTGAATAGATTCATGCCATGCCATAATTTGCTATGTTATGATCCTGTAGCATGTTATTATCTTGCTCTGAACATGCCATCCTGATGTTAATTTCTGACATGTTAGTAATTTCACTAAGTGTGTGAACCTGTTATTATATGCACTTTTGCCATGCTTGTTTGAACCTGTTGTGGTGTGTTTTAGCCGTAGCTCAGTGTTCATCTTTTATCAAGAATCTTGAGTGGATCACTGTCATATGCTTTGTTGCTATGTTTGGGTGCAGTAGCTTAATTGTTTGTTGTTTGCTAAGTTGCATCATGCTGTTAATGGCAGATTCTAGTCATTCTTGTTTTGCTTGTCATTTGCAAACCGTGTATCCGATTCCGGTGATCTTTATATCGATTTCAACCGAAATCATCTCATCTATCCAGTGGCATACTTGGTTTGCCAAAATTATGCCTGGTTCATCTTTTCCCTTCCGGAGCGCGCATATGCATTGCATACCACATCTCGCATATCATGCCATGTCTTGCATCATGTTGCTTGAGCATTGCATCGTGTTTGATGGTTGTCCCCTTTGCTTGTTGTTCTTGTCTTGGGTAGAGCCAGGAGACGAGTACGTGAATGAGGACCCTGTTGAGAACGCTTACGAGGTTCAAGCTTTCGTCAACTCTGACAATCTTGTAGGCAAGATGACCATACCCTCGAAATCACTTCTATCTTTGCTTGCTAGATGCTCGCTCTTTTGCTATGCCTATGCTGCGATACCTACCACTTGCTATATCATGCCACCCATATTGCCATGTCAGCCTCTAACCATCCATGTCCTAGCAAACCGTTGATTGACTATGTTACCGCTTTGCTCAGCCCTTCTTATAGCGTTGTTAGTTGCAGGTGAAGCTGAAGTTTGTTCCTTATTGGAACATGGAGTTGTGTTCCTTGTTGGAACATGATTACTTTGGGATATCACAATATATCTTATTTTACTTAATGCATCTATATACTTGGTAAAGGGTGGAAGGCTCGGCCTTTTGCCTGGTGATTTGTTCCACTCTTGCCACCCTAGTTTCCGTCATACCGGTGTTATGTTCCCGGATTTTGCGTTCCTTACACGGTTGGGTGATTTATGGGCCCCCTTGACAGTTCGCTTAGAATAAGACTTTTCCAGCAAGGCCCAACATTGGTTTTACCATTTGCCACCTAAGCCTTTTTCCCTTGGGTTCTGCAGACTCAAGGGTCATCTTTATTTTAACCCCCGGGCCAGTTACCCTTCGATTGCTGGTCCAACTTGAGCGATGTCCGGCGCCCCCTGGGCAATTAGGGTCTATGCCAACCCGACGTCTGGCTCATCCGGTGTGCCCTGAGACAGAGATATGTGCAGCTCCTATCAGGATTTGACGGCACATTCGGGCGGTTTTGCTGGACTTGTTTTATTGCTGTCGAAATGTCTTGTAGTCCGGGATTCCGAGATTGATCGGGTCTTCCGGGTAGAAGGAATACCCTTCGTTGACCGTGAGAGCTTATAATGGGCTAAGTTGGGACACCCCTGCAGGGTATTATCTTTCGAAAGCCGTGCCCGCGGTTATGAGGCAGATGGGAATTTGTTAATGTCCGGTTGTAGAAAACCGAAAGTTGATCTTAATTAAAATACACCAACCGCGTGTGTAACCGTGATGGTCTCTTCTCGGCGGAGTTCGGGAAGTGAACACGGTGTTGGAGTTATGCATGACGTAAGAAGTTCAGGATCACTTCTTGATCACTACTAGTTTCTCGACCGTGCTTTGCTCCTCTTCTCGCTCTCTTTTGCGTTGTAGCCACCACATATGCTAGTCGCTCGCTGCAGCTCCACCTCACTTCCCCTTCCTACCTTAAGCTTAAATAGTCCTGATCTCGCGGGTGTGAGATTGCTGAGTCCCCGTGACTCACAGATATTATCACAACAGTTTCAGGTGCCAACGATGCCAGTGCAGATGATGCCACCGAGCTCACGTGGGAGTTCGACGAGGAACGTGGCCGTTACTATGTGTCCTTCCCAGATGATCAGTAGTGGAGCCCAGTCGGGTTGATTCGGGGATCCTGTTAGCATGTGGGGTTTTCTTCTTTTAATTTGGTTCCGTAGTCAGACCTTTGTGTGAAACTTGTATGATGGATGTTATTTATGTACTTGTGTGAAGTGGCGATTGTAAGCCGACTATGTATCTTTACCCTTATTTATTACATGGGATTGTGTGAAGATTACCTCACTTGCGACATTGCTTTTGATGCGTTTATGCTTCTAAGTCGTGCTTCGACACGTAGGAGATATAGCCGCATCGAGGGCGTTACAAGTTGGTAATCAGAGCCTTCCCCGACTTAGGAGCCCCTCTGATTGATCGTTTTAGTGGCCGAGTTGTGTCTAGAAAAATGTTTTGAGTCATTTAGGAATTATATATCGGAGAGTTTAGGAATTCTTTTTACTCCCCAGTCCCTTCGACCTTCTGGTGAGGTATCCTGACGTAGAGTTTTGACTCTTCTCTTCTCAAATTTCACTAAAAAAAATTTTAGGATCACGTGGGTATCTTAGAATCGTTCCGATGGTTTTATGATGACAACATTGTCTTGGTTGCCTCCCGTCAGCAGGGGTTTTTAGTGGAGGTGTCCCGGGGAGTTGAGCTCCGAGGTGTTGTCGTCATAATCTTATCATCGCAGTTCTGGAATACTTGAGTTTAGTACACCGACATCGAAAATCTCTTTTGTACAGTTGTTGGTGAGATAACCCTGATAGCCCAGTACTGTGGCGAGTGCGGGAGTATCGCCATGACTTGTATAACGGATGCTTTTCGAAGGTTGAGGTAGACGATTTCCGAGGATTTCTTGGTTATGTGTTGAAGGATGGATACAGCTGGATCTAGGTATTGTTAGTTTGGGTGATATATATTTGTGTCCCCTGTATCCCCAACACCTGATTTCATAACCAGAAAGTTTCGGGAGTTTATAAGTGGGAATTCATGTAGCTCTAGTATTTCTTCTGCAGATATTTGGTTCGTGATTGGGTAATCCTTACCAAGTATTTGTTCATATCCGTTCCTTGTTGAGTTTATTCCATACCTTCTTCTAAGTGGCTTCTCAACTTATGGAAGTGTGATGATTAACTTTGGAATTCATTCGTTCATTCTCGTTCGAATGTTTATTGTGAAGACTACATGTTGCAATTTCGATCCTTCGATTCAGCTTGAATATATCTTTGTCAAGTTGCTAATGGATGTCACCCTCTCTTCAGGATGGCTCCGCCAACTCGTCTGAATCCGGAACGCAATGATGGAGATCAGGCTAACCCTCCGCCAGCACCTCCACCTCCGGAGGCATGGCAAGCCTTGATGACTGCCACAAATGCCAACGCTCAGATTCTGATTCAGCTCTTGCAAGATCGCAACCAAGGGCAAGGGAATCAAGGAAATCAAGGCCAAGGCAACAATCAGCAGCACTTCGCTACCCTCAATCAATTCCTTGCTAATCAGCCAAAGACATTCAGCTACTGTGTCGAGGCCACAGACGCAGATGACTGGCTCGTGGATATTTGCAAGCATTTCGAGTGCAGCAATGTCAAACCTGAGGACTTTGTCAAGTTTGCCTCTTTTCAACTCAAAGATCAAGCTGCTGAATGGTTCCAACAATACAAAGATTCCAGAGGAGGTCGTGTGATTACCTGGGATGATTTCCACCGTGACTTCAAAGCTCATCACATTCCAGACAGTGTTGTTGAGAGCAAGCGTGAGGAGTTCCGCAATCTCAAGCAAGGCAACTTGTCTGTGTATCAATACAACACTCAGTTCCAGAAACTCTCTCGCTTTGCCAAGCAGGACATCCCTGATGAGAAAAGTATGATCTATTAGTTCAGGCGTGGTCTCAGAGAAGATTTGCAACTAGCTCTTGTGCTTTTTGAGCCAACAAAGTATGATGAATTCTACAACATGGCACTTAAACAAGAAGCTGCTCAGCTCAAGTGTGAGGCTTCTAAGAAGAGAGTCAGAGAGGCAGTCCAGTCTTCTTCTTCTTCACTTGTGGCAGCTAAGCAGCAAAAGTTTTGGCTGCCTCCTCCTCCTCCGTTCCGTCAGCCTTACCAGCAGAAGAGCAAAGGTGGCAGTGGTTCTTCCCACCCACCCAACCCTGGCTATCATAACAAGTCACAGAATCAAGCTCCAAGGTCAAGTGCTCCTTATCATCGTCCGCTCTCTGAGGTGACTTGCAACAAATGTCAGGAGAAGGGTCACTATGCAAACAAGTGCTTCAATCAAAGGCGCCTTCCGCCTCCTCCTCCTGTGAGATCTTCCAGCAATGCAGTGGTCAAGCATAATGCCAAGCATGCCAAGGTGAACATGATGAATGCAGCTCAAGCGGAGGATTCTTCTGAAGTGATCATGGGTAACCTTCCTGTTAATGATATTCCTGCGAAAGTCTTATTTGATACTGGTGCATCGCATTGTTTCATCTCAAGATCATTTGTTTCCAAGCATGATTTCATTTCGGAATTGTTGGAAAAACCCATGGGGGTTGTTTCTCCGGGCAAGCCTATGAGGGCTACCACGATGATTCCGAATGTCGGTATCAAGATGGGCGATTATAAATTTATGTCTTCTCCGGTGGTTCTTGGTGATTCTGATATCGATCTTATTCTGGGAATGGACTGGCTCTATAAGCACCAGGCTCAAATTGATTGTGCTGCCAGGGAAATTCAATTGACTCACTGTTCTGACGATGTGATCATCTATGCCTCTCGTGATGATACCATTCGGTTATTCTCTCTTAATGAGAAGGCTGAATTGCATGCAATCGAACAAATTCCAGTCGTTTGTGAGTACCAAGATGTATTTCCAGAAGAACTTCCGGGAATGCCTCCTCACCGGCAAGTTGAATTCGTTATTGATCTCGAGCCTGGCACGGAACCCGTTTGCAAGCGTCCTTACAAGCTTGGGCCCAAAGAGTTGAAAGAATTGAAGAAGCAGCTCGATGAACAAGAGCGTCTGGGTTTGATCAGACCGAGTTCTTCTCCTTGGGGTTGTGGAGTTCTTTTTGTCCAGAAGATGGATGGCACGGACCGATTTTGCATCGATTACCGTCCATTGAACAAGAAGACAATCAAGAACAAGTACCCACTTCCCAACATCAATGAGCTATTCGAGAAACTCAAGGGTGCTAAAGTGTTCTCCAAGCTGGACCTTCGTATGGGCTATCATCAAATTCGCATTCGTGAAGAAGATATTCCCAAGACAGCATTCAGAACAAGCTTTGGTTCTTATGAATACACTGTCATGTCATTCGGCCTTGTCAATGCTCCTCCAACATTCTCTCGCATGATGAATTTCATCTTCAATCCCTACACCAATGAATTCGTCTTGGTCTATCTTGATGATATTTTGGTCTTCTCCAAGAATAAAGAGGATCATGCCAAGCATTTGTGATTGGTGCTCGACAAGCTCAGAGAGCATAAATTCTATGCGAAGTTCTCCAAATGTGAATTCTGGCTTGATGAAGTTCTTTTTCTTGGTCACATCTTCTCTGCCAAGGGCATCGCTGTTAATCCTGAGAGAGTGTCTGCAGTTGTGAATTGGGAACCTCCTCAGAATGTCAAGCAGCTTCGCAGTTTCCTTGGACTTGCAAGCTATTGCCGAAGATTCGTTGAGAATTTCTTGAAGATTGCTAAGCCTCTTTCCAACCTCCTCCAGAAGCATGTGAAATATGTCTGGTCTCCTGAATGTGACGTGGCTTTCAACACTATCAAAGAGAAACTCGTCACTGCTCTAGTTTTGACTCCTCCTGATGATTCCAAGCCTTATGAAGTTTTCTGTGATGCTTCTCTTCAAGGTCTCGGTGTTGTGTTAATGCAAGAGAAGAAGGTTGTGGCTTATACCTCTCGGCAATTGAAGCCCAACGAGAAGAACTACCCCACTCACGATCTTGAGTTGGCGGCAGTTGTCCATGCATTAATCACGTGGAGACATCTCTTGTTGGGAAGGAAAGTGGACATATTCACCGATCACAAGAGTCTCAAGTATATCTTCACTCAACCCAACCTCAACCTCAGGCAGACTCGATGGGTCGAAATGATTCAAGAGTATAACCCGAGTATCGAATATACTCCGGGCAAGGCCAACGTCATTGCAGACGCTTTGAGCAGAAAGGCGTATTGCAACAGTCTAATCCTCAAGCCCTTCCAGCCAGACCTCTGTGAAGCTTTCCGCAAGTTGAATCTTCAAGTTGTTCCTCAAGGCTTTCTTGCAAACCTCATTGTCTCTCCTACTTTGGAAGATCAAATTCGTGAAGCTCAGCTCTTGGATACCATGGTGAAGAAAGTGAAACGTGGTATTGATAAGGGCATTTCCAAGTACAAGTGCTATCGAGTTGATGACAGAGATACTCTTTTCTTCGAGGCCCGGATTGTGGTTCCTAAGGGTGATCTGCGCAAAGTCATTATGAATGAGGCACACAACTCTCTTCTATCCATTCATCCTGGAAGTACGAAGATGTACCATGACCTCAAGCAGTCATATTGGTGGACTCGAATGAAGCGAGAAATTGCTCAATTCGTGAATGAATGTGATGTCTGCAGAAGAGTTAAGGCAGAACACCAACGACCAGCTGGTCTACTCCAACCTCTTGCTATTCCAGAATGGAAGTTCGATCATATCGAAATGGACTTCGTGACTGGTTTTCCTAAGTCCAAACGTGGATATGATGCTATCTTCGTCGTCATCGACAAGATCACTAAAGTGGCTCATTTTCTTCCTATCAAAGAGTCTATCACAGCAGCGCAGCTGGCAGAGCTCTACACCTCCAGAATTGTCTCCTTGCACGGCATTCCTCAAGTGATTTCTTCAGACCGTGGCAGCATTTTCACCTCCAAGTTCTGGGATTCTTTTCAGAAGGCCATGGGCACAAATATTCGCTTCAGCACAGCTTTCCATCCTCAAACCAGTGGACAAGTCGAGCGTGTCAACCAAATTCTTGATGATATGCTCAGAGCTTGTGTCATCTCCTTCGGCATGAAGTGGGAGGATTGTCTTCCATATGCTGAGTTCTCTTACAACAACAGCTTTCAAGCCAGCTCGGGCAAAGCCCCATTCGAGATTCTCTATGGCAGGAAGTGCCGTACCCCTCTCAATTGGTCTGAAACCGGTGAACGCCAATTGCTCGGCAACGACTTGATCTCAGAGGCTGAGGAAATGTGCAAAGTCATTCGTGAGAATCTGAAAGCTACGCTATCGCGCCAGAAGAGTTACTATGACAGCAAGCACCGTGATTTGGCACTCGAAATCGGAGACCATGTTTACCTCCGCGTCTCTCCAATGAAAGGCACTCGTCGCTTCGGTATCAAAGGAAAACTTGCTCCTCGATACGTGGGTCCTTTCAAGATAATTGGCAAAAGAGGCGATCTCGCTTATCAACTTGAGCTTCCCCCCAACTTTGCAAATGTGCATGATGTGTTCCATGTGTCGCAGCTTCGCAAGTGCTTCAAGACACCTGAGCGCACTATAAACTTCGAAGAGATTGATCTTCAAGAAGATTTGTCTTATCAAGAGCACCCCGTTGCTATCCTTGAAGAAGCTGAGCGCAAGGCTCGCAACAAGTCAATCAAATTCCTGAAAGTGAAGTGGTCGCATCATTCCGACCAAGAAGCCACCTGGGAACGCGAGGACCACCTCCGTTCCGAATATCCGGAATTCTTTCAGTCCTAGATCTCGGGACAAGATCCTCTCGTAGTGGTGGAGTGTTGTAACACCCCCGATGTAACTTTCCATAATTGTAATTCCAACTCTTGCCATTTTCGGCATTGTGATATAAGATTTCCTCCGTGGTTGGGTTTTCCCTCTTGTTGTTTTGTTTGTGTCATGCATTTCATATCATGTCATCATGTGCATTGCATTCGCATACGTGTTCGTCTCATGCACCCGAGCATTTTCCCCGTTGTCCGTTTTGCAATCCGGCGCTCCTATGTTCCCCGGCGTCCCCTTTTACCTTTTCCCGTGTGCGGGTATTAAACCTTCTCGGAATGGACCGAGGTTTGTCATGCGGCCTTGGTATAGCACCGGTAGACCGCCTGTCAAGTTTCGGGTCAATCGGAGGTTGTTTGGTACTCCAACGGTTAACCTGGTAACCGTAAAGGCCTCTTTTGGTGCAGCCCAACACCCCTTTCTAAGTGGCCCAAAACCCATCTAAGTCTTCCCCATCCTCTCGGTCGTTCGATCGTGATCGTGTGGGCGAAAACCGCACTCCATTTGGAGCTTCCTAGCCCCCTCTACCTATAAATATACCTCCCCCTCCGAAATCCCGGGTCCAATCCACCCTAACCCTAGTCCATTTCGTCCCCCGCCGCCGCCGGACAAAGATCCGGGCAGCGAACATGTCCGTCCGCGCCGCCCGGCCAACCGGGAGCCGCCACATGTTGTCCCCGCGCCCACATCGCCGCCGGCCCGCCGGGGCCCAGGCGGGGCCCTCCCCGGCCC
>NC_041389.1:71509984-71554413 GCF_002162155.2 Triticum dicoccoides
GTCGCCTCCGCCGCCCGTTCACCGCCGCCGCGCCGCCTGGTCGCCGCCCGCCGCCCGAAGTCGTCGCCCCTCGTCGCTTCCGGCCAGATCCGGTGAAGTTCCGGCCAGATCTCGCCGCCCCGCCATCTCCCTCCTCTCCAGCAGCCTCCCCGGCGAGCAACTCCGGCGAGGGTCGCCCAGGCCAGATCCAGTTCGCGCGATAGGGTTGACTTTCGCCCCCCTCGTTTTTCTCTAAGTCCTCAATCTGTTGCATTATCATCACATGTTCATCATGCCATAACTCTGCATCTGTAGCTCCGATTGGTGCGTATGATATGTCAAATTGTTCGTCTCGAGGAGTACTTCATTTCATTCCATTGCATCAATTTCATTTGAGCTCATCTTGATGCCCTAAATGCCATTGGAAGAGGGCTAGTTGATGTTATCTCCTGTTACTTATCAGATCTTGCACTTTTGTCATTTTTGCCATCATTGATGTGTGCATCCTATGAGGTTGAGCTCTATATGTGTTTTGTAATATGCCATGTTAACTTTCCAGAGAATTTTGCCATGTATTTTTGTGATTCTTTTGGTGATTAGCACATGCATGCAAACTAGGGATGTTGATGTTGCTGATTTCAGAGACTTAGTAATTTCACTAAGTCCCTGCCTGATGTTATTTTCATGCCACATGTTCATGTTGTTTCCGAGAGATCCGTGCATACTTTGAGCATGATCAGTAGGGATGTTTTGGGCACATGGATGTCCTCTTTCCATCCATGCCTTTGTTGGTAATTTTGGAGTGCATTGGTTTGAGTCGATCGAGCTCTACTTTTGCTTGAAATTGTTTCCTGGCAGATTGTCTACTTGTTATTCAATTTTGCCAAGCTTATTGTAATTGATCCTTGCATGTATTATTGTTGTTCTTGCCATGATTATCTACCATGCCATGTCTTCTTGATGAGTGCATGCTTAGTTTGTCATGAAAGGCTCTGTAGTGAGTGCATCGAGCTCACGAACATGCTTACCCGTTATCTGTTTTCTGCCATGTCCAGATTTCTACTAAGTCTGAAATCTGTAACGAAACTTGCTTAATTGACTTGCTTGTTATTGTATTTTCTGATCCTTTCTGGCTCATGGTCAGTAAGAGTCTTTTGTCAAGTGCTTTGAATAGACTCATGACATGCCATAATTTGCTATGTTCTGATCCTGTAGCATGTTATTATCTTGCTCTGAACATGCCATCCTGATGTTAATTTCTGACATGTTAGTAATTTCACCAAGTCTGTGAACCTGTTATTATATGCACTTTTGCCATGCTTGTTTGAACCTGTTGTGGTGTGTTTTAGCCGTAGCTCAGTGTTCATCTTTTATCAAGCATCTTGAGTAGATCACTGTCATATGCTTTGTTGCTATGTTTGGGTGCAGTAGCTTAATTGTTTGTTGTTTGCTAAGTTGCATCATGCTGTTAATGGCAGATTCTAGTCATTCTTGTTTTGCTTGTCATTTGCAAACCGTGTATCCGATTCCGGTGATCTTTATATCGATTTCAACCGAAATCATCTCATCTATCCAGTGGCATACTTGGTTTCCCAAGATTATGCCTGGTTCAACTTTTCCCTTCCAGAGCGCGCATATGCATTGCATACCACATCTCGCATATCATGCCATGTCTTGCATCATGTTGCTTGAGCATTGCATCGTGTTTGATGGTTGTCCCCTTTGCTTGTTGTTCTTGTCTTGGGTAGAGCCGGGAGACGAGTACGTGAACGAGGACCTTGTTGAGAACGCTTACGAGGTTCAATCTTTCGTCAACTCTGACAATCTTGCAGGCAAGATGACCATACCGTCGAAATCACTTCTATCTTTGCTTGCTAGATGCTCGCTCTTTTGCTATGCCTATGCTGCGATACCTACCACTTGCTATATCATGCCGCCCATATTTCCATGTCAGCCTCTAACCATCCATGTCCTAGCAAACCGTTGATTGACTATGTTACCGCTTTGCTCAGCCCTTCTTATAGCGTTGTTAGTTGCAGGTGAAGCTGAAGTTTGTTCCTTATTGGAACATGGAGTTGTGTTCCTTGTTGGAACATGATTACTTTGGGATATCACAATATATCTTATTTTACTTAATGCATCTATATACTTGGTAAAGGGTGGAAGGCTCGGCCTTTTGTCTGGTGATTTGTTCCACTCTTGCCACCCTAGTTTCTGTCATACCGGTCTTATGTTCCCGGATTTTGCGTTCCTTACACGGTTGGGTGATTTATGGGACCCCCTTGACAGTTTGCTTAGAATAAGACTTTTCCAGCAAGGCCCAACATTGGTTTTACCATTTGCCACCTAAGCCTTTTTCCCTTGGGTTCTGCAGACTCAAGGGTCATCTTTATTTTAACCCCCGGGCCAGTTACCATTCGATTGCTGGTCCAACTTGAGCGATGTCCGGCGCCCGCTGGGCAATTAGGGTCTATGCCAACCCGACGTCTGGCTCATCCGGTGTGCCCTGAGACAGAGATATGTGCAGCTCCTCTCAGGATTTGTCGGCACATTCGGGCGGTTTTGCTGGACTTGTTTTATTGCTGTCGAAATGTCTTGTAGTCCGGGATTCCGAGATTGATCGGGTCTTCTCGGTAGAAGGAATACCCTTCATTGACCGTGAGAGCTTATAATGGGCTAAGTTGGGACACCCCTGCAGGCTATTATCTTTCGAAAGCCGTGCCCGCGGTTATGAGGCAGATGGGAATTTGTTAATGTCCGGTTGTAGAAAACCTAAAGTTGATCTTAATTAAAATACACCAACCGCGTGTGTAACCGTGATGGTCTCTTCTCGGCGGAGTCCAGGAAGTGAACACGGTGTTGGAGTTATGCATGACGTAAGAAGTTCAGGATCACTTCTTGATCACTACTAGTTTCTCGACCGTGCTTTGCTCCTCTTCTCGCTCTCTTTTGTGTTGTAGCCACCACATATGCTAGTCGCTTGCTGCAGCTCCACCTCACTTCCCCTTCCTACCTTAAGCTTAAATAGTCTTGATCTCGCGGGTGTGAGATTGCTGAGTCCCCGTGACTCACAGATATTATCACAACAGTTTCAGGTGCCAACGATGCCAGTGCAGATGATGCCACCGAGCTCACGTGGGAGTTTGACGAGGAACGTGGCCGTTACTATGTGTCCTTCCCAGATGATCAGTAGTGGAGCCCAGTCGGGTTGATTCGGGGATCCTGTTAGCATGTGGGGTTTTCTTCTTTTAATTTGGTTCCGTAGTCGGACCTTTGTGTGAAACTTGTATGATGGATGTTATTTATGTACTTGTGTGAAGTGGTGATTGTAAGCCGACTATGTATATTTACCCTTATTTATTACATGGGATTGTGTGAAGATTACCTCACTTGCGACATTGCTTTCGATGCGTTTATGCCTCTAAGTCGTGCTTCGACACGTAGGAGATATAGCCGCATCGAGGGCGTTACACCTTCCTGTTGTAGTAGTGACGTAGGCTCTGCTGGTAGATGCTGGACCGGCTGAGTGCCAACAGCCGGCACTCTTCCAGCAGATTGACACCGTCTTGTCGTGCTTCTTCTGCCTCCTCCGCAGTATACATCGTGACTCGCGGGGAGTCGAACTCTATATCCGTTGGGATGACGGCTTCAGCGCCGTAGACGAGGAAGAAGGGTGTGAAGCCGGTTGATTTGTTTGGATTCGTGCGCGGACTCCAGAGGACGGCTGGCAACTCGTCAAGCCAACAGCCGGCCGAACGCTCCAGTGGTTCGACCAACCGAGGCTTGATGCCGGACAGGATGAGGCCATTTGCCCGCTCCACCTGCCCGTTTGACTGTGGATGGGCAACGGACGCTAAGTCCAGTCGGATGCCCTGTGTCGCGCAGAAACGGGCCAAGGCGCCCTTGGCAAAGTTGGTGCCGTTCTCGGTGATGATGTTGTGCGGTATGCCATACCGAACTGTGACGTCTGAGATGAAAGTTACGGCAGTCGGACCATTCAGTTTCTTGATGGGCTTTACTTCTATCCACTTGGTGAACTTGTCCACCACGACAAGTAGATGAGTTAGGCCGCCTCGTGCCAGCTTGAAGGGTCCCACCATATCCAAGCCCCAAACTGCAAAGGGCCAGGCGATGGGGATAGTCTTGAGTGCTGAAGCCGGCTGATGTGGCTTGGAGCGGAACTTCTGGCACCCCTTGCATTTCTGGACCAACTCTTTGGCCTCCTCAAGGGCAGTCGACCAGAAGAACCCATGCCGGAAAGCTTTGGCGACGAGCGCCCTTGAGGCCACATGGTGACCGCACTCGCCTTGGTGGATGTCTCTGAGAATTGCTTGGCCTTGCTCTGGCTCGACGCAGCGCTGGTAGACACCAGTGACGCTGCGCCTGAGTAGCTCTCTGTTGACTATGGTGTATGCTGCCGCTCGGCGTTGTATTTGCCGAGCTAAGGTTTCATCAGTTGGTAGCTCCTTGTTCACCAAGAATTTGAGGATGGGATGAGCCCATGAAGGTGCTGCTATCTCTTTGAGTACCAAAACCACGACCTGGACGAGGGCGGCCGGGATGGGAGGCGGCGGGTTGGAGTCCGTGGCTGCTTGCTGAGCTAGTGAAGTCCCCGGGCCGAGTTCTGGAGTCTTTTCTCTTGTTGCCGCAGTCCCCGGGCCGAGTTTTGAAGTCCCCGGGCCGGCTTTGACTGCGGCGTTTTAGGAGTCGTCTGTGAGGGTCTTGGAGCTGGGTCCAACTTCTTCTGGAGGAGCCGGCACAAAAATGGAATCTGACTCTGGTGAAGGCTTGATGGATGGCTTGAGGAGGCGCTGAAGAGCGACGCCAGATGGTATTGTTTGGCGAGTGGAGCCAATTCGTGCCAGAGTGTCCGCTAGGTTGTTGTCGTTTCTTGGCACGTGGAGGAACTCGCACCCTTCAAAATATCCGCTGAGTTGCTGCACGAGGAAGAGGTAGCTTGCCATGTTCACGTCCTTGGCGTCCCAGTCGCCAGATGACTGCTGGACCACCAAGTCGGAGTCGCCATAACACAGGATCCGGCGAATGCCAAGCTCTTTGGCAAGCCGGAGCCCGTGAATGAGCGCCTCATACTCCGCGACATTGTTGGAGGCGGCGAAATGGATCTGCAATGCATACTGGAGCTTGTCGCCCTTAGGAGAGGTGAGGACGACGCCGGCTCCCAAGCCGGTGCGCATCTTGGAGCCGTCGAAGTGCATCCGCCAATGGGTGGAGTCGGGCACTGGCGGCAGGTACTGGGTCTCGGCCCAGTCGACGAGGAAGTCGGCCAGCGCTTGTGACTTGATGGCGGTGCGGGGTTGATAGTAGATCGTGTAGGGCGCCAGATCTATGGCCCGCTTGGCCACTCGGCCGGACGCATCTCGGCTCCCAATGATTTCCGCTAATGGGGCCGTGCAGACCACGGTGATTGGATGCTCCTGGAAGTAAGGCTTCAGCTTCTTGGCGGCAAAATGCACACCGTAACACATCTTCTGGTAGTGGGGGTAGTTTTGCTTGGAGGCCGACAGTACTTCACTGAGGTAATACACCGGTCTCTGGACCGGCAGTGCCTTGCCTTCCTCCTTGCGCTCTACTACGACGACTGTGCTGACCACTTGGCTGGTGACGGTGATATACAGGAGCATGGGCTCCTTGGGAGTCGGGGCCGCCAACACAGGGGGAGTGACCAGCATCTTCTTCAGCTACAGAAAGGCCTCATCCGCCTTGTGGTTCCACTCGAAAAAACTGGTCTCCTTCATGAGCTGGTACAAAGGGAGGGCTTTCTCTCCTAGCCGACTAATGAAACGGCTGATGGATGCCAGACAGCCAGTGAACTTCTGCACATCCAATAGTCGGCTCGGTACCTCCATCCACTCGATGGCCTTGATCTTCGCGGGGTTGCACTCGATGCCGCGTTCGGAGACCAGGAAGCCGAGTAGCTGGCCGGCTGGTACTCCGAAAACGCACTTCTCAGGGTTAAGCTTGATCTGGAATCGGCGCAGGTTCTCAAAGGTCTCCTTCATGTCTTCCATTAGAGTTCCACGCTTTTCCGTCTTCACCACCACATCATCCACGTAAACATGGGCATTTCGGCCGAGTTGCTTGAGGAGGCACTTCTGCATGCAACGCTGAAAGGTGGCGCCGGCGTTCCTTAAGCCGAACGTCATGGTCAGGTAGCAGAAGGCCCCAAACCGCGTGATGAAGGCGGTCTTTAATCTGTCTGCCGGGTTCAGTTTGATCTGGTGATATCCTGAATAGGCATCTAAGAAGCTCAACAACTCGCATCCGGCTGTGGAGTCTATCACATGATCGATCCTTGGCAAAGAAAACGGGTCCTTGGGGCAAGCCTTGTTAAGGCTCGTGTAGTCAATGCACATTCGCCACTGCTTGTTCTTCTTCAGCACCAAAACCGGGTTTGCCAGCCACTCTGGGAAAAACACTTCCATGATAAAGCCGGCTGCAAGGAGCCGCGCTATCTCTTCACCAACAACTCTTCTTTTCTCTTCTGACAGGCGGCGCCAGGGCTGCCTGACGGGCTTCACATCGGACCGGACATGCAACTTGTGCTCGGCGAATTCCGTCGGTACACCTGGCATGTCTTTGGGAGACCATGCGAAGATGTCCCGATTCTCACGGAGGAAATCGACGAGCTCGCCTTCCTATTTGCTGTCAAGGTTTGCACCTATGACAGCGAACCTCTCCGGGTGCTCCGGGTCCAAGGGTATCTTCTTTGTTTCCTTTGCTGGCTTGAACGAGCCCTCAGCTTCCGACTCCTTGGGGTTGGGGGACATCTCGGGCTGCTTGCCGGCCATCGCCACAACCCAATCCAGAAGCCGTTTTTCTGCTGCAATAACCAGGGACTCGGCCAACCGACTGCTCTCGACAGCGCAAGCGGACGACTTCCTGTAGTCGCCGGCCACAGTCAGAATTCCCTTGGTACTCGGCATCTTCATCTTGAGGTAGGCGTAGTGGGGGACCGCCATGAACTTGGCCAAAGCAGGTCGGCCAAGCAACGCATGGTACGGGCTTTCGAGGTCCACCACCTCAAACCAGACCGGCTCTCAGCGGAAATGCTCCTTATCTCCAAAGAGGACGTCTATCAGAATCTTGCCGATCGGAGAACAAGAAAGGCCAGGGACAATCCCATGGAATACAGTCCGACTGCTCTGGAGCTGTCTTTGCTTGATTCCAAGCTTCTCCATTGTATCCTTGTACAGGATGTTGATACTGCTACCTCCATCTATCAGAACTCGCGAGAAGTGAGCTGCCCGCCTATCAGTGGCGAAGGTGGCCTCCAGGACCAAGGCATAGGAACCTGGGTTCGGCATCACCTCTGGGTGATCAGCTCTGCTCCAACTGATAGGCTTCTCGGACCAATGCATGAACTCCGGAGTTTCTGATGCTACTGCGTTGACTTCTTGCTGCTGTTGCCGCCTGCTGCGCCTGTCATCTGCCACGCTGGTGAACACCACGTAGGCTCCATGCTCTTCTGGGTACTCGTCTTGCACTGCGCCGACTGGCCTGGCAGCCGGCTACTGGGGCGGAGGCGGAGGCGGCTGCCCAGCAGGTGGAGGAGGCAGCATGCCTTCTCCCTTGGCGATCCTGGTGAGCCAGTGGCATTTTCTGGTGGTGTGGTTCGACGGCTTCGCGCCGCTGTGGATCTTGCAGGGACCATCTAGAGTCTGGTCGTAGGAGAAAGCCGGCAACCAGTTGGACTTGCCGCCCTTCGGGCCTTTAGTCGGAGGCTGCCCCTCCGGTTGTTGATCTTCGACCGTCGCGACTTGCCGACTGCTGGAAGTCGGCTGCTGGGCCTTGCGCTTTTGGTCGTTCTGTTGCTGCCGCCGACTGGCGTCGCCAGTCGGAGTCTTGGGGTCCAGAGGGGCCGCCTTGCCAGTCGCACCAACTCGAATCTCTGTCTTCACGGACGAGTCGGCCGTGGCGTACTTGTCTGCTATGATCAGCAGCTCGTCGAGAGTTTCCGGCTCGTCGCAGAGAAGCTTGTGCTTGAGGAGGGTGCCTTCTCTGCACCCGGCCGTGAAGTACTCGATGGCCTGCACCTCCTGCACGCCCTCGCAGGAGTTCCGAAGCTCGGCCCACCGCGTGAGGTAATCGCAAGTGGATTCGTCGGGGCCTTGCACACACAAGGACAGTTGGCGAGGCTTGGGAGGTCGCTTGTATGTGCTCGTGAAGTTGCGGACGAAGGCGTCGGTGAAGTCGGCCCAGCAATTGATGCTGCGTGGCCTTAGGCTGTTCAGCCACGTCCGGGCAGTCCCTTGAAGCATGAGGGGAACGTACTTCACGGCAACTCTTTTGTTGCCGTTCGCTATGCTGACGGCCGTGGAGTAGTCCACGAGCCAGTCCTCCGGCTTCACAGCGCCGGTGTACTTGGGGGTATCTCGAGGGAGAGTGAACCCGTTGGGGAAGGGCTCATCTCGGATGCGGGGGCCGAAGCACGGCGGTCCCAACTCGTCTTCTTCTTCCAGCACCAGGGACCGGTGGAGTCGGTCGATCCGGTGCCGAGCATCATTCTCTCCGACTCCCTCTCGGCGGCCGAGGCGACCTCCGAGAGTCGGATGTTCGACGGGCGGCGGGGAGACTCGTCTTTCCTTGTGGGGGGAGGGGAGGAGGCACATAGTCGTCGCGCCGCTCCACTGCTCTTGGGCGGCTGTCTTGATCGCGCTCGATGGTGAGGTGGGTTCGACTGCGGCTTGCAGCCGGCTCCTTGTCTTTTCTTCTGCGGGCGCCGCCAGTCGGCGTCCGAGACGTCGCGCCTTGGTCTCGGCGGGGAGGCGGGTCATCGTGCTATCGCTGCGGCCCCTCAGTTTGGCAACCGGCCGCGTTCTGCGCGCCAGCCGCGTCGAGGAGCTGCTGGACTCGCTCCGTCATCAGTCAGCGCTCTTCACCCTCGAGGTTGTCCAGCTCATCCGCTGCCGCCTGGGCAGCTCGAATGTTCTCGGTGGGCGTGCCATATACGGGGCGACTGGCCCCGAACATGCTGGCGATGTCCGCGCCGCGCTTCCGGACCACGCCTAGGCGGCTCGGCCCTGCTGGGGCCGGCGAGCCGCCCACAGCGTGCTCCAGTTCGCGCTGGTAGGCCTCTGACAAACGTCTCATGCTTGCCAACTTCTTCGCGCCTTCGACGAGCTGGAGGCGGCGTGCCTCCAGCGTTTCGGCGTCGGTGTCCTCTGGAATGGGGGCATCCAGGTCTTGCATGGCTGCATCGAGCGGGTCGTGAGTTCTCCCGTCGGAGTGCTCGCCATGGCCGATAACGAGCACTTCTCTGATGGTGCTTGCGCCGCTCTCCGCGCGAGGGAGCGGCTCGTCGTAGACCACCACGTTGGTGGGAAAGGCGTCGAGCGACGCGGTGTCGGAGTCGACCAACATCGGGTCGGTGGAGCCTATGGACTCCAGGTCAGAGGCGGGCTCGCCGGCAATGTGGAGTTCGTCGAGGAGGCTGGCGAGGAGGCCCTCGGGGCCGCCGGTGCCTGCATCGGATGCAGGCTCGTCGAAGAGGCGAACCTCGCTGACAAGATCGGCGAGGCAGCTGGCCGCGCAGGCGGTCTCAACGCCGTGCAGTGCGTCGGCGCAAACTCCCTCTGGCGTGCCAGGCTGGCTGCGCTCGCCAGGGAGGAAAAGGGTTCCCGTCCAGAACAGATCTCCGGACGACGGTGCACCTCGCCCCACGGTGGGCGCCAAATGTCGGGGGTTGGGTGCAACATATGCCAAAGGATGGCTTATCATGGTGGAGGCGAGTAGAACTTCGCCGGTGCCTGGAAACGGGATGAGGCGTAGACATGCACGCCGGCGAATCTTACCCAGCTTCAGGGCTCTCCGAGGAGATAATACCCCTACTGCTGCTCTGCGGGGTCTCCGCATGATCACTATGGTGATATGTGAACAAAGCTGCTCCTTGAGCTGTATTCTGGAGGTAGGAGAGGGCAAGGCTAGCTCTCTCCCTCCTTTGCTTCTGGTCTAGTGCTAAAAGAATCGAACCCTTTGCATGGTTGCCCCGGGGGGCTTATATAGGCCTACCCCCCGGCGGTACAACGGTAATCTGGTTGGGCGTGTGTCCCAGCCGTATGTCTCTCAGGCTGCCATATTCTCCGCCGACTCCTGGGGCCCGCCGCTGGTGGGCCCCGCTGACGGACGTGACCACTGTAGCCGTGCCTTGGGTGACGTTGGCTTGGTCGTGGGGTCGTGGAAACAGTGCCACTGCCTGGCGGGCGTTCACTCCGCCTGGCGGGCTCCCCGTCTTATCTGGTTAATGGTGCGCGGATCCCGCGGGAGGTGCCGGCCGACTCCCGCGAGGTCCGTCTTCAGGTGCTCTCGCCGTCTCTCGTTCCCCCACTGACTAGCGGGGCCCACCGTCTCCGGGCCGTACGAGCGGGCCATCGTGGGAACAGGGTTTCACCGCTGGGGCGGGCGTCAGGGGCAGCATGGCAACAGTGCCGCGCCGGACAGGAGTCTCCTCTGGTATGGTGCACTGTGGCCATGCCTGCCCCTGGTAATCAAGGTAGGGGTGGCCGTATTCCGGCCATCCCCGCTCTCGTCTTTCTTTCCGTAGGCAAAAAGTGGTTGGAGTTACTGGCCGACTCCCATAGCCTGCTTCACCCACTGGGAATCGGCTTATGCCACGGCCGCCTCTGGGACTCGCCCGCGAGCAGGGAGTCGGTGCTGCTGTGGCCAACTCCCAGAGTCAGCCCTTCGTCTTGAGGGTTTTGAGGGGCGAAGCCGGCCCCGATGTCTTGAAAGGTTCTGGGTCTCGGGTTGGCCTACCCATGGCCCATTACTCCGACAGCGGCTCCTGGATTCGCGCGCCCGACGCATGCACTGTGCCTCATAAATAGGACCGGAGGGTCATTTTTCTTTCTCCCCTTCGTCCCTTCTCTCTTCGTCTTCCTCGCGCCCCGGACCTCGGAGCTCCGCCACTGTCGCTGACCTCTGCACCAACCTGGGCCGCTGCATCAACCTGACCGCACCAGAGAACCGCGGCAACCTTCCATGTCTCCTTGATCCCTGGTAAGGCTTCTGCTTCATTGTCCCAGATCTGTTCTAGGGTTCCTTGTTCTTTCGTGTTCTTGCTCGCTGTTCATATCCATGGCGAGACCTGTAGATAGATCCTGGCACTGTACTGTGATTACCAGCAGCCTTTAGCATTCATCTGTAAACTCTTATTCGACCCCATAGATCTCATCCATTTTTCTGCTTGTTTGAATCAATACTGTTCTTCTGTAAGTTTAGCCCTATTTTTACCTCTTTTCCGTACTGGCTTTAGATCCATCGTTGTAAAAAATTGGTGTGAAACCTGTTTCTGTCCACTTTATACAATCTCAATTGCTTTCAGTGCCTAGATCCGGCGGTTTAACTTAGCAGAGTGAACATACGAACCACTATATACCATTAGTCCCCTTGTTGAACCGCCAGATGCTGTCACCTTAGATAGCCCCGGTTTAGACAGAACTAACTCCGGTTTAAGTAGATGCGCCTTCGGTTTATATAGCTACTCCTTCGGTTTAAGATCAAACATACTCTTAAACCGTAATAACTTTGTCTTGTAGATTTCATCATGGCCAAGCATATATACGAGTGCAATTGGGTTCCCTCTCGTGTCACAGAGACACAACTGAATAATTTAATTCTGACCGGTGCCTTAAGTAGTAAGAATATCAGTCACTAGAGAGTTCCAGGTGAGGAATGTCCTCCCACACCACAAGAAGGAGAGGTCGTCGTTTTTGCGGATCACTTGGCCCGGGGTTTTAATCCTCCCGGTTCAAAATTTTATCGGGATGTCTTGGCCAACTTTCAATTTCGCCCGCAAGATACCGGTCCTAATTCTGTTACCAATATATGTCACTTCCAAGTGCTTTGTGAAGTATATTTCCAAGAGGAACCCACAGTTGAGCTGTTCCGAGACTGTTTTCACTTGAACCGCCGCACAGAATTCACTGATGGCCCCAACATGGAACTGGGTGGCATGGCAATTCAGAAAAGGAAAGAGGTCACTTATCCTCATGCCAAGCTACACTGTCATCCCCAGGAATGGAATCACACATGGTTCTATTGCAATGATACTTCCCCTGCTGACGAAAATCCTCTGCCTGGCTTCCGTCCGGAAAGACTTAGCAATACACACCCCTTCCCACCAAGGCTAAATGCCAAGGAGAGAAGTAAATACGCCCCTCAACTGTCCAAGCTCAGAGCTTTCATGGCCAACGGTTTGACGGGAGTTGATCTTGCTCGTTGCTGGATTTCATGGAGCATACTGCCTCTTAGCGTACGCTCCGGTTTGATGTGCGAGTACACCGGCCGGGTTTGTGACCCACTAAGGCATTGCGACATTCAGCTGACTGACGAAGAAGTTATAGAAGCTGTAAAAAAGATGCTGAACGAACCGGAATACGCTTGTGCCCGAACCGGCCTGCTTCTCTTCTGCGCCACCAACAAACCGCCTGCTGTAAGAGTTTGATCTTGTTTTTATTGAATTTGTGATTGCCGCACTTATATGTCGTTAATTCCAATATCTTCTGAAACAGGGAGATGATCCATTTTGGAGCAAGAAGCTTCCTCAAGAGCAACTGGAGAAGATAAACCGACCAAAAATGAGGGTCATGAAGAAACCCGCCCTCAGGAAGAGAAACACCGCCTCTTCCAATCCGGGGCCTGATGATGATGATGTGGGTAACCTGGACCTTGAGGTAGACCTTGATTCAGTAGGCTTACTTTTCATACGCCTTATTGATGATGATATTTGTCAGGATGATGCTGAAGCCAGTAACGCTGATGTCGCAGAGGTAACTATTCTTTCTTCCGATTCAGACCCTTTGCCCTTGTCAAAACTTCGCCAAGTAAACCGAAAAGTTAAATTTTCTCATCCTCTTGCTTACTTGGATCCCAACTTTCTTGTGAAGACTCAGCAACGTGAAGCTCGTCGCACAACCCAGCACAGCGGCCAGGTAGTTACCTCCGCCGGTTTACCGAACAGTCCGGTTCGGAAACGCCGCTCAGAGGTCTCCAACCTACTCATTAGCTTTCGTCCTAAAGCGGGCTTTATCCATCATCCTCTTAATCCGTCTGATTCCGATTATCAGGTCACTTCTCATTCATCCTCTGGTGAATCATCGGCCACTCAACTGCCACCGCTAAAAACGGTTCTTGGGTAAGTCAAACTGATCATAACACTTCTTGCATATGGTTTTGTAACTTATACTGCTCTTTGACCCTTTGTTTCTCTTTCAGGGCTAAGCCTAGACCGAGCAAGAAAGCTTGTTTGGATAACACGGCCGAGGGAAGTGCTGCCCCTGAACCGGACAAAGCACCCGACGTTGACGTGCTTGTTCGCGAAGATATTCCCAATGATCCACCCCTGCAAGATGATGTGCATATTGAAGAAAGGCCTACTGATACTTCTGGCCCTGTCGACCAGCCTGCCAGCCCCGTTCGGATTGAAAAATCCATCGATCCTGCCAAACTTGCTGATAAACCGACAGCGCGAGTGCAAACCGGTGATTCCAAGGATGACGATGTTATAATCACTGGCATTGGTCGTTCCGAGCCAGGGAACCCTGTCGCTTTGGCCAAACATTCTGCCAAAGAAGAGTTCTCTGCTATGAACAAAGGTAAATGGGATATCGACTTGACGACATATGCTGCTCTGAACGCCCAAGACCTTCCCTCTGGTTACTTGAACCGGCTATATACTAGCCGTGACTATGAAGCTGGTCTGGTAAAGATGATGAAGGAAAAACTTGAGGTAACTCCCATTTGCTTTCTGTTTTAGTTACTACAATTTGATTATCTCATGTAGCCCCCAAGGGCCGGTTTGTAACCTGCTTCAAACCGGGACTGTAATACAGACCGCAATACTTTGAAATCCATTGATGTAGCTCCCAAGGGCCGGTTTAACTTTAGTAGAATTAAACCGGGACTTCAATAACAATCTTAGCATCAAAACATAATTGAACAAATAGCCATTAGCCCCCAAGTGCCAAGTTGAATACCTGTATTGAGCTTGGGACTTTGCAATTTAGTAATAGATGAAGATCAAATATGCATTAGCCCCCAAGTACCAAGTACATAACTTGTTGTGTGGTTGGTACTTCCAAATCGTGTACTGTGTATTTAAAGCATATCACTATCTTATGCAGGCTGACCTGAAGACCAAAGAGAACCAAGTCACTGACCTTCAGGAGATCTTGAAAACCCAACAAGCTGAAACCGCTAAGGCAAAGGAAGAATTAACCAGCGCTTTAGGCAGTATGGAACAGCTGAAGGAAGGTTTCAAGAAAGAGCAAGCTGACTGGGCCATTGAGAAGGCCGCTTTAACCAAAAGGGCTGAAAACGCTGAAGCTGCTCTTAAACCGGTGGTAGATGAGCTATCCGCCGTAAAGTGGCAAGTGCATGCCATGACCTCTGCTATCTTTGGTAAGCTTCCTTCGGTTTCTATGATAACTTGGCCTTCATATAGTAGGTCCGATTTGTAATCTTTCTTGTAATGCTGCAGGCACACGCATTGGTCACTTGGGGTCAGATGTTCGGAAAAAGCTCAAAGCTGCCTATAGTCTGATCGAACAGCTATACACTGGAGCGCAGCGAATCATCACCACTGCATCACATAACAATCCAGCACCAACCCTGATTCAAGACACTCTGAAAAGGTTGTCCATGCTTCTTGCTCGGATTGAAGAACTAAAGAGCTCAGCTGCTCGAACCGGAGCTATCAACGCCTTGATCCGGGCAAAAGCATGGGTGCCAGATTTCGATCCCATTGAAGCAGCTCAAGGTTATCCCAGCTTGAAGGAAGATGGCTCGGATTTCAGTGAAGATGATCTGAGGATGATAAACCGAGCAGTGCGCCCTCTGGCTTGTCAATTGGCTGAAGAAGCAGATCTGTCGCATTACCAAGCCCAATACGATAATCAGAATAAACGAGTGGCTGCACCAATTCCCGAAGCGGAGAATCTGATTCCTCCAATCCGTAAGCACACTTATGCTCCTGATATTGAACCGTCTTCACTGATTCATGAAGAGGTTGTCTTTCAAGCTTTAATGGGAATCGACTGGACCACTATTGATTTCTAGCCAATGGGTAGTCATGAGGAAGTTGAAGCGGCGCAGGATGACCCACAACCGTCAAACCGGGGTGGCGAACAGGCGTAAACCGAACTCCAGTGTAACTAGCTGGATATGTTATTCCGCTGAGAGAACAAGTACCATATTTAGGCACCATGTTGCCTTGTAATAGGATAGCCAACACTTCTGCTTTAAATGTGCCTTCGTGCACAGGTGCTGATACCTTTGCTTGAACTCTGCAATTTATGTTTCCTGAAATAATGATATTTTAAAACTGCCACGGCGGTTATACCGCCAGCCGGCTCATGATCTTTACATATATGTAATCAATGAAATTTAGGCATATGATCAAATATGTGATACAAAATACCTGCCTTCGCTAGGCATGAAGTTGGCTTAGCCAATCTTGAAATGGAGGTTGTATAAACCATTATCGTCACAGGAGAAAATAACTCCTGTATTTTGAAAATGCCGGTTTACCGTGTAAACCATGATGGGTCATTGTAAACCCTCTTTTACTCCATGATGTTAATAGAAAAGTCAAACCGGGCAAATTGTCTCCGGATTAAAAGCGTTGCTTTTTCAAAAGAAAACGCAACAAAAATCGAATAACAGTCAAACAACACGAAAGCAAAGGTAACAATAAACCGTTTGCAAAAAGAGGCTGTTCTGAGCCGATCAGAAGGCATTACCATGGTAAGACATGACCAAGCCCCCAATAGGCGTAGCTATGGTTCAAGTCAACCAGGTCCCCAACTGACACCGTGGCATATATGCCGGCCAAGTGGCATTGCATTGGTTCAGGTTCGACCAAGACCCCAAGTGACTCTGTGGCCTTAGGCCGATCAAGAGGCGTGACTGGTTCAGACGTGACCATGTCCCCAAGTGATCTGGTGGCTTTCGCCGATCAAGAGGTGTTGCATTGGTTCGAACACGACCAAGCCCCCAAGTGACCTGGTGGCTTTCGCCTATCAAGTGGCATTGCATTGGTTCAGACACGACCAAGCCCCCAAGTGATATCATAAAGCTTTTTGTAAAGCGAATTCAAGGGGTAAACCGGAGGTCGCTTTAAGACAGACCAACTCCGTGTAACCACGCATGATGTAAAGAACAGAGACCCCGCTTTAGTTGAGGCTCCGGTTTATTATATTGATCATAATATATACATTGTCATGATATGTACATAAGTAGAGCCGATGGCTCAGGTATAGTAAGGCCGAAGATGAGCTATGTTCCACGGCCTGTTGGTCTCCTCCTCTGATGTACGTGAGTCTTTATGCTCTCGAATGTCAATCAGATAGTATGACCCGTTGTGCAGATTCTTGCTGACCACAAAAGGTCCTTCCCAAGGTGGGGATAACTTGTGCATACCAGTCTGGTCTTGGATGAGCCGAAGCACCAAATCCCCTTCCTGAAAAGTTCTGGTTCTGACTCGGTGGCTGTGGTAACGATGAAGATCTTGTTGGTAAATCGCCGAACGGGCAGCTGCTATGTCACGCTCCTCATCCAACAAGTCCAAAGCGTCCTGTCGTGTCGTCTTGTTGTCCGCTTCAACATAAGCTGCCACACGAGGTGAGTCATGACGGATGTCACTGGGGAGAACCGCCTCCGCTCCGTAAACCATGAAGAATGGCGTATAACCCGTGGATCTGTTACGCGTAGTGTTGATACTCCATAACATAGACGGTAGCTCTTCAACCCAGCAACCCGGCGTCCTCTGCAAAGGGACCAAAAGCCGGGGCTTGATGCCTCTCAAGATCTCTTGATTATCCCGTTCCGCTTGACCATTAGATTGTGGGTGAGCTACTGATGAGACGTCCAGCCGTATATGTTCACGTTCGGAGAGCTCCTTCATAGCACCTTTGGATAGATTGGTACCATTATCTGTGATGATGCTGTGTGGAAAACCAAACCGGAAAATCACCTTTTTGATGAATTGAACCGCCGTGGCCGCGTCACACTTGCTAACAGGCTCTGCCTCCACCCACTTTGTAAATTTGTCAACCGCCACCAGGAGGTGGGTCTTCTTGTCCTTGGACCTTTTGAAAGGCCCAACCATATCCAGCCCCCATGTTGCAAACGGCCAAGTGATTGGAATCATCCTCAATTCTTGGGCCGGTATGTGAGCTCGTCTGGAAATTTTTTGGCAACCATCACATAGTCTGACCAAATCTTCCGCATCAGCATGAGCGGTCAACCAATAGAAACCGTGGCGGAACGCTTTAGCCACCAAGGACTTTGAACCGGCGTGGCGACCACAATCTCCTTCATGTATCTCACGCAGTATTTCACAGCCTTCCTCAGGGGACACACACCGTTGGAGCGCTCCTGACACACTGCGATGATGCAACTCGCCGTGGATAATGGTAATAGACTTGGACCGCCGAATTATCTGCCGAGCCAATACCTCATCTTCTGGTAACTCGCCCCGGTTCATATATGCAAGATAAGGAAGCGTCCAATCCGGAGTGATGTGAAGAGCCGCCACCAACTGAGCTTCCGGATCAGGAATAGCCAAATCCGCTTCACCAGGGAGTCTAACCGACGGGTTGTACAGCACGTCCAGAAAAACATTGGGCGGGACCGGTTTGCGCTGAGAGCCCAACCGGCTTAAAGCGTCCGCCACTTCATTCTTCCGACGGTCCACGTGGTCCACCTGGTAGCCTTTGAAATGACCTGCAACAACATCCACTTCACGACGATAAGCATCCATGAGTGGGTCCTTGGAATCCCAAGTACCAGATACTTGCTGAGCCACCAGGTCCGAGTCACCGAAGCACTTAACCCGGCTTAGATTCATCTCCTTAGCCATCCGGAGACCATGGAGCAAGGCTTCGTACTCAGCTGCGTTGTTAGTGCAAGGGAACATTAAGCAGAGAAAATAACAAAACTTGTCACCTCACAGGGAAGTTAACACTACTCCAGCTCCTGACCCCTCCAATTGCCTGGATCCATCGAAATGGATGGTCCAATATGTGTGGTCTGGCTTCTCCTCAGGTGCTTGCAACTCCGTCCAATCATTAATGAAATCGACGAGTGCTTGCGACTTCACTTGGCAATCTGGGGCATGTACTTCAAACCGTGCGGCCCAAGCTCTATAGCCCACTTGGCAATCCGGCCTGTCGCTTCCCGGTTCTGTATGATATCGCCCAGGGGAGCAGAACTGACCACAGTGATGGGGTGCCCTTGGAAATACTGTTTCAGCTTCCGGCTTGCCATAAAAACGCCATATACCAGCTTCTGCCAATGCGGGTACCTTTTCTTGGACTCAATAAGTACCTCACTGATATAATAAACTGGACGTTGAACCGGACACTCCTTTCCTGCCTCCTTTCGCTCCACCACAATTGCCACACTGACCGCCCTGGCATTAGCTGGAACATACAACAGGAGCGGCTCTTTATCAATGGGAGTGGCGAGCACAGGCGGATTAGCCAACTGTCGCTTTAAGTCCTCAAACACTTTATCAGCCTCAGGACTCCAGACGAATTGATCCGTCTTCTTCAACATTTGATACAAAGGAATCGCCTTCTCACCGAGGCGGCTGATGAACCGACTCAACGCGGCAATCCGGCCGGCCACGCGTGGAACATCATTGATACACTTCGGTTTAGCCAGGGAGGTGATGGCCTTGATTTTTTCCGGATTAGCTTCAATTCCTCTGTTGGACACCAAGAAACCCAACAATTTGCCTGCCGGTACACCAAAAACACATTTAGCCGGATTGAGCATCATGTTGTATGTCCTCATGTTATCAAAGGTTTCCTTCAAATCGTCAACCAGAGTCTCCTTCTTCCGTGACTTAACCACAATATCATCCACGTAAGCATGTACATTGCGACCAATCTGCTCATGAAGGCAATTTTGCACACATCGTTGGTAGGTGGCCTGGGCGCTCTTGAGCCCAAAAGGCATAGAAACATAGCAGAAGGCTCCAAAGGGAGTGATGAACGCTGTCTTCTCCTGGTCCTTAACCGCCATCTTGATCTGATGATAACCAGAAATGCATCCAGAAAACTTAAACACTCACAACCCGCCGTAGCATCGATGATCTGATCAATACGGGGGAGGGCGAAAGGATCTGCTGGACAAGCTTTATTCAAGTCTGTGTAATCCACACACATGCGCCAGGTGCCGTTTTTCTTAAGAACTAGCACCGGATTAGCAAGCCACTCTGGGTGAAAAACTTCCACAATAAAGCCAGCCACCAAGAGCCTGGCTACTTCCTCACCAATAGCTTTTCGTCTTTCCTCGTTAAACCGACGGAGGAACTATTTTACCGGTTTGTATTTAGGATCCACATTAAGAGTGTGCTCAGCAAGTCGCCTCGGTACACCTGGCATGTCAGAAGGCTTCCATGCAAAGATGTCCCGATTCTCACGGATGAACTCGATGAGCGCGCTTTCCTATTTCGGATCCAGGTTGGCACTGATACTGAACTGCTTGGACGAATTGCCGGGCACGAAGTCAACAAGCTTAGTCTCAGCTGCTGATTTGAATTTGAGGGCCGGATCATGCTCTGTAGTTGGCTTCTTTAATGGAGTCATGTCCGCCGGATCAACATTGTCTTTATAATACTTTAGCTCCTCCGTGGCACAAACCGATTCCGCATAGGCCGCATCTCCTTCTTCGCACTCCAAAGCGATCCTACGGCTTCTGTGAACCGTTATGGTCCCCTTGTGACCCAGCATTTTGAGCTGTAAGTACACATAACAAGGCCGTGCCATAAATTTGGCATAGGCCGGCCGCCCGAACAAAGCGTGATACGGACTCTGGATTCCGACCACTTCAAACGTTAATGTTTCCGATCTGGAATCATAATCATCTCCAAAGGCCACTTCCAGGGCTATCTTACCAACAGGATAGGCTGACTTGCCAGGTACCACACCATGGAACACCGTATTGGACGGTCTGAGATCTTATCAGTTAGTCCCATACGATGGAAAGTCTCATAATACAGGATGTTAATGCTGCTTCCTCCATCCATGAGCACTTTAGTGAACTTATAACCTCCCACCTGAGGTGCCACCACTAACGCCAACTGACCCGGATTGTCAACCCCGGGGGGATGATCCTCTCGACTCCATGTGATCGGCTGCTCCGACCAGCGCAGGTAATTGGGCACGGCCGGTTCAACAGCGTTAACTGCCCGTTTCTGAATCTTCCTGTCCCGCTTATCCAAGCTGGTGGTGAAAACGTGGTACTGCCCGCTATTCAACTGCTTCGGGTTGCTCTGATAACCCGATTGCTGCTGCTGCTGGTTGTAACCACCTTGGTTATTTTGATTGTTCTGATTCTCTGCCTGCCCGGATTACCATTGAATCTTGAACCGGAATTTCCACCACCGTAACCCGGCCCAGATCCTGAACCGCCACCAGATCCATGATCATACCGAAAAACATTAGAACTCTTGAACTCCATAATGTAGCAATCCTTCCAAAGGTGGTTTGCTGGCTCCTCCTTCGTCCCGTGCTTCGGACAGGGTTGGTTTAATAGATAGTTCAAGCGATCCGGATTGGGACTGGGTCCTCCATTTGAATTCGGCTGTTTACCCTTACGTCGCTGGCCCTTATTCTGCGCGTTGGTATTAGCCACGAAGTCCATGCTTCCATCCGCTTTACGCTTGCCTCCACCCCCATTACCTGCTGACTGATGCTGCTGGCCCTTGGGGTTGCTGTTCTTCTTTCCCTTCCCTGCCTTGTCATCGTCAGACTCGGGATCTCTGATATTGTCAGAATCAGCGTATTTTACCAGAGCAGCCATGAGAGTTCCTATATCCGGGCAATGGCGCTTCATCCGACCCAATTTCAACTTCAGGGGGCCAAACCGGCAGTTGCCTTCCAACAGCACAACGACTGTGTCAGCATTAATGCAGACTGACGAATGCAAAACTTGGGATACCCGGCGCACCCAATGAGTCATTGATTCTCCTTCCTGCTGGACACAAGCAGCTAGATCGACTATTGACATTGGCTGCTTACACGTGTCTTTGAAATTATTGATAAACCAGGCTCGCAACTGGGCCCATGAGCTGATAGAATTGGGCGGTAGGCTTTTCAACCAAGTACGGGCCATTCCCTCTAGCATCATAGTAAAATATGTTGCACACGCCGTGTCATCCACATCAAGCATCTCCATGGCCATCTCATAGCTCTCTACCCATGTCTCCGGAGGCTGATCCGCCGTGTAGTTCGGTACCTTGCGTGGGCCTTTGAAATCCTTGGGCAGGCGCACGTTGCGTAAAGCGGGGACGAGGCAAGGCGCCCCCAAAGAACTAGAGGTAACTCCAAGTTCAACCGTGACGATCGGACGAACAGGTGTAAGCTGACGAGCCTGATACTGTGCTGCTAACTCGGCCTCCCTGTGCGCTCGGGCCCGGTCCACCACCTCCTGAGCATTATCAACCCCAACTGCCGGGTTGTTGCCGCGGGGCGCTTCACGTCGTGCATTGCTTGATACGGCCGGTTCATCCATGCGCCTACTGTAGCTCCGGCTTGGGCGAGGGGTAGAGTGGATTCGATCACGGCTCTGCGAATACGCTTCCTGTTGGGCCAAAGCAGTCCTAAGGAGCTCCTTGACCCAGCGCGTTTCTATGGCCTGCGGTGAATCACCTTCGATCGGAATAGCTTCCAGCCGTGCTGCTGCTGCAACAAGGTTATCCATCGGGTTGGAGTAATGATCCGGTGGTGTTTGCACTGCTTGAGGCACACCGGTGTTATGTCGAGGCAGATCTATTATGCGGTGCTGGACCGGCGCGCCCGCCCCAGGCGCTTCCGCCCGGTTTACCCCCGGCGGATTACTGGCTCCCGCTCCAGGGGAGTTAAAGAGATCTATGGCATCGAAGACTGAAGGCAAACGGGATCGGTATTTCCTCTTCAAGACTTCATCTGATGCATTCTGATCCAACATGAGCCTATAAGCCTGCGCATCCAAAGTGGCCCGCTTTGCCACCATCCTGGCGTCTTCCGCTGCTAGATCCGCTTTAGCCTGAGCGATTTGCTCCTTCACCTTAGCAATCTCCGCGTTATGAACATCCTGATCCGCCGGGTTAGCCTCTGCCATGAGTACAGCCAATGCATCAAACAGATCTGACAAAACTTGAGCCGGCGGGCGCGCAGGGCCTCCTGCCCGTGCAGCTGCCGCCGCCGCTGAATCGGAGATCATCGCTGCTGCAGTTCAAGAGTGAGGTGCTGCTTGCGTTCCAGCCATGAATATTCCAACTCGATTGGGCAGATTAGAGGGGTCCGGAATACTATCGCCATCGGAACAGCCCCCAATCCGGCCATCTTGTAACTGATACAGAGACTCAGTTTCCCCGGTTGACGTTTCATCGCCGGAGTAGACGGCGGTTTCGCCACCAGATTCTGATCCTTCCTCATAACTTCCTCCGTGGATGACTCCCACAAAGGCACGCTTCCTGGCCGGTTTAACCTGGGCAGATCTCGCACACTGAGTTGTCTCGACGAGGTCGGTGCAGATGTCCATCTCAAGGCCCGGTTCATCGATCTTGCCAATGAAAACGTGGATGCCACCAAAGGGGACCCGGTACCCGTACTCAATCGAGCCGGCATCGGGGCCCCAGCCTGTGTTGTCGATGTAGAGCTTGCCGCGACGACTCTTGGTCATCCGGCCCACAACGTAGCCCTGGAGTCCTTCAAAGCGGCCCTCCAAGAACTTGAAACCATTGTGCGATAGCCCCACGGTGGGCGCCAACTGTCGTGGGTTTGTCACGACAGATGTCCTAGTGAAAGGACTTAGTCGTGGAGCCATCGCAACGGGTTGACTCGAAGGGGTTAAAGCGGACACAAGGACGCAGGGAGTTTATACTAGTTCGGCCCCTTCGATGAAGGTAAAAGCCTACTTCTAGTTGTGATGGGATTGATGTGGTTTCGACGACTAGGGAGCAAATAAGCTTCGCCTCAGTCTCGAGTTGTTGTTGTCTGTCCCTAAACCGTCGTCGGGTCGTCCCCTTATATACACGGGTGACGCCCGTCGGTTTACAGAGTCCCAATCTCCGGTTCATAATCGTAGCCGGGTTGGTCTCTTTACTCCTAACTTACAATACAAGTTTATACATCAGGCCGATTTACGGCTACAGACCCTAAACCGACTATAGGCCTTGGGCCCTTTTATGCCTCTTTGGGCTTTAACATCTTGGGTCTACCGATGAAGTTAACCCGGGCCATGTAGGCCGGTTTACACCCAGTAGTAATATCCCCAACAATCGGCGTAGTTGGTTCCGAATCGAGGGTCGGAACCGATGCCTGTGCAGCCTCCAGGGCACTGTTCGGCGGCAGAGCTAGATCATGCCCATCGTGACAGTGCGACGCGCTCGGTTGTGGCTTGAATTTGTCGAAGATCAAGTCCCCGCGGGCGTCAGCAGTGTAGTTTAAACTTCCAAATCTGACCTGATGGCCAGGGGCGTAGCTTTCGATCTGCTCTAGATGGCCAAGCGAATTGGCCCACAGTGCGAAGCCGCCGAAGACGAAGATCCGTCTGGGGAGAAAAGTCTCACCCTGGACTGCATCGCTATTGATGATTGGAGGAGCCATTGGGGCTAAAAGCGACGACACAGAGGAACTCTCAATGAAAGCACCAATGTCGGTGTCAAAACCGGTGGATCTCGGGTTGGGGGTGTTGGAGATATTCCCTAGAGGCAATCATGTGATGATGATATTTCCATATGTATTGATGAGTCCTTTGTATTGTCCTTGAACATCATCAATGATATGTATCAATAAGTATGTGACTTGTTTGTGGAACTATCTATTGTATGATGATTGTTTTAATGGTCCCTAGTTGATAAGGTTATGCGGACACATATCCTTGACTAGTATACGACTCGGTTGATGACTATGTTTCACAAGTCATGTGCATGGAGATGCTAAACCGATAGTATGGGCTCGGGGATGGAGATCACCGAGCTGGACAGACCCACTTTGAGACGCAGCGAGATATAGTCATCTGTTAGTCTCAAGCACAATGTCTATGCCATGTCGTAGACCTGAGGTCCTCGCATGTTCTCGGGATGAGGATTGACTCACTTAGGGTCTATCAAACGCTACTCCGTAACTGGGTAGTTATAAAGGTAGCTTTCGGGTGAGTCGTGAGACATGCCGCGAGACATGGTTGACCAAGATGGGATTTGCCCCCTCCTATTTGGAGAGATATTCTCTGGGCCCTCTTGAGTGATCAGATTCAGAAAGCATGGCCATGCGACTTGGGTTAAGTGTTATCCCAGTTCGGGAATCTGTATCATGGTTTCGAGAAGAGAGGTCGAGCTGACACAAGGGTGACAAGTACTCGCCTTGAGCTCGACAACAGATATCGTGAGGCAAAAGGGATGTTGCATATGCCACATTGTTGAGGTTCGTCAAACGACTTTATGCCCACATGGGAGTTGGCACGTTCTGCTAGGAGCCGCTACCAACTATCGACTCTGGTCGTGTCCATGTGTACGTGAACCTATAGGGTCGCACACTTAAGGGGCTGCAGCCCATTCGGATTGGATCTGAGTGGAAAATGGATGTGGACACCTAGTGGGCTCAAGTGTTGAGCCCACCTCGGAGGTCTATATAAAGGGGAGTGGGCGCACCACTTAGGGTTGATCCAATCGAACCCTGGTTAGCCACCGCCACTCCCCATGCCCATGCCGCGCGACCGGACCTAGCAGTCCGCCGCTCGACGCTGCTCCCCGTACGTGTGGATACCTTGGAGGCATCCGCATCTGCGGTGCTTGGACGAACCATTCGAGGGAACCGCGAGGTGCCGTTCACGGGAGATCACTGTTCACGGGTCTTTGCTGTTCGCGGGAGATCGGCAACACGAGGAGGAGACGGCCCGGGAGATCGGCTACACGCATCACCAACTCTACTTCTGCTGCGGTGACTATGCGTCTAGTGGTAAACCCAATCCCGTGATCTATTTCCAGCAGCATGATCTTGGGTGCGCGGTAGAAAATTTTATTTGGCGCTAGCATAGCGTACCGCGTGTTCCAACAGTGGTATCAGAGCCTCTGCTGTGTGGTAATAGATTCAATGATATGGATATGCTATAGGTAGATCGGTTCAGGTGCGTGTCGATGAGATCGGTCGCGCATGTCAGTATTGAAGGTTGGTTTCGTGATCTTGTTTCCGTGATCGTGATGCAAAGGTCGTGACACGACTTACCCCTACCGGTCGGTTGTCCGCCATCGGGGTAGACAGTTGAATGTAAATCCGGATGCGGCACGTGAAGATCAATGAGATTGATCGAATCAGAACATAGATCAACACCTTGGAAATGTGATTTCCGCGGTGCTGAAATCTGGTGAAGCGGTCTCGGTAAAACGGCTGTAACTTTTGCATACGAACTCCGATTTTGCTCCACGACCTGTCAAACTGAAGCTAACGAAAAGTTGGATTAGTGGAGTTATGCTGGAACAGGATTTCGGCGCTTCTGGATAGGCCAAAATCCGCTTGGAAGATAGAGTTTTAGGAGGTTTTATCTTCGGCGGTAGAACGTCTGACTCGTTTTTGCAGGGAATGACTGTGATTTGGTATAGCCATGTATGTTACTTGTATATTATTGTTTCATCACCTGCGTGTCATGAGTGCAGCAACCGGCAGGAGCCATATGGTTGTCCCATTATTGTACTAATGACCTGCGTGTCAACATGAGAAGCCATGTAATGTAATTTACTTTTAGTAGCTATTAGTTTTTAATAGCATAGTATCTTATGTAACACTTGGCGGTTGACACCATGGCGTGGAGATGGAGTCACCACGAGGACAACCATGCATGGGCAGACCACACACGTGGAGATGGAGATCACTACGCGCTGTGAAAAGGGGCTATACCATATAACACATACATAAACTGCCTGTGAAAGTTTATCCCTTTTATGCACCCTTCCTTTTGCATGGTAGATGTTTTAAGTAGGGTGATCCCTCAAAGAATGTCAAGTACAAATGCCTCCCTAATTTCTGCACCTTCACATGTCAAGTATATTTAGTGGCGAGCCTATGAAATTAGGGTTCCACTAGATCTCCTTGAAGTGATGGGTTTGTGTCGGACACTTACACGTGAAGCATTGGTTGACTTGTCGTGGCTAACGAAACAGTTTTGGGCTACGAGGCATTGGAGTTGGCGAGGCATGAGATGTCCCCAACAACAAGAGTCGTATGGAGATACGATTAGCAAGAGTTGCTTACCGAGTGATCTTGTTCTCTAGCGGTGATGCAAATGCTCACTAGTTGACATGTTGATCTTTGATCTTGAATCACTAAGTATCAACCGAGGGATGTCGATTTTACTGGGAGTAATGATCTTATTAAAATGTTTAATATGAATTACTCTTCGTGAATACATGTCTTAGTGTTTTGCATATTTCTGTTGTAGATCAATGGCACCACCTGCTCAAGTTACCCCTTTTGCGTTGAAATCAATCCTAGAAAAAGATAAATTGAATGGAACAAACTTTACCACCTGGTATAGAAACCTGAGAATGGGCACGAGAAAAATGAACAAGTTCTAGAGAATCCGCTTCCAGATGAACCTGCCGATAATGCTAATGCCACAGCCAGAAATGCCTACCAGAAACTCGTTGATGAATCAAACGAGCAGCTGTCTCATGCTGGCTTCTATGGAGACGATCTGCAGCAGCAGTTCGAAAATATTGAGGCTTTCGATATGATCGAGAACCTTAAGAGCATGTTTCAAATGCGGGCTAGGACCGAAAGGTTCAACGTCTGGCGATCCTTGATGGATTGTAAGCTAAAAGAGGGTGATCCACTCAGCCCGCATGTGATCAAGATGATCGGGTACATGCAAGCTCTGGATAGGCTGGGCTTCCCACTTGGGGATGAGTTGTCCACAGATATAATTCTGGGGTCTCTTCTGGACAGCTATGGGCTGTTCATCTCGAACTACCATATGCATGCGATGGAAAAGAAGCTCACTAAATTGCATGGGATGCTCAAAGTGGCAGAGCAGGATATCAAGAAAGGCACACATGGTCAAGTGTTGATGGTGTAGAACTCGGCTAAGTTCAAGAAGAGCTGGTCCAAGAAAAAGGCCAAGGCAAAGGGCAAAGAGAAGGAGGCAACTCCAACTGCAGCCGCTGCGCCTAAGTCAGGAGCTACTTCGGGGACTATATGCTTTCATTGCAAGGAACCCGGACACTTGAAAAGGAACTGCAGCAAGTGGCTTGCCGAGAAGGGCAAGAAGACTGGAAGTATGACTTCTTCTTCAGGTACACTTGTTGTATATGTTATAGACATTTATCTTGCTGATGTTTCTAGTAGCTCTTGGGTATATGATACCGGGTCGGTTGTTCACATATGCAACTCGATGCAGGGGCTAAGCAGAACTAGGAATGTCGCAAGAGGAGAAGTCGACATACGCGTCGGGAATAAAGCAAGAGTTGCTGCATTGGCCGTCGGCACTATGCAACTTAATTTACCTTCAAGATTTGTAATGGAACTTGATAATTGTTATTATGTTCCTGCTTTGAGTCGAGACATTATTTCTGCCTCATGTTTGATGAGATAAGGTTATGAATTCAGTATTAAGGATAATGGTTGTTCTATTTACTTGAATAATATGTTTCATGGCTTTGCACCCGTTGTGAATGGGTTATTTATCATAGATCTTGAAGGTGAATCAGTCTATAACATAAATGTCAAGAGGCATAAGCCTAATGAGATAAATCCGACTTACATCTGGCATTGTCGACTAGGACACATTAGTCAAAAGCGCATGAAGAAGCTCCATGATGATGGAAGTCTAACTTCGTTTGAGTTTGAATCATTCGAGACATGTGAATCTTGCCTACTCGGTAAGATGACTAAGACTCCTTTTGCAAAGAGTTGCGAGAGGGCGTCTGAGTTGTTGGAACTTATACATAGTGATGTATGTGGACCAATGAGCACGGCAACCAGAGGTGGTTTCCAATACTTCGTGACTTTCATCGACGACTTGAGTAGATATGGATATGTCTACTTGATGAGGCACAAGTCAGAAACTTTTGAAAAGTTCAAGGAGTTTCAGAATGAAGTGGAAAATCAACTCGGCAAGAAAATCAAACTTCTACGATCTGATTGTGGAGGTGAGTATATGAGCCAGGAGTTTGATGATCATCTGAAGAATCGTGGAATAGTTCCACAACTGACCCCTCCGGGTACGCCACAGAGAAATGGTGTGTCGGAACGGAGGAACAGACCCTGTTGGACATGGTCCGATCGATGATGAGTCAGTCGGATTTACCCTTGTCATTTTGGGGATACGCTCTAGAAACTGCAGCTTTCACACTAAACAGGGTACCATCTAAGCCCGTAGATAAGACACCATATGAGATATGGACTGCGAAGAGTCATCGTTTGTCTTTTCTAAAAATTTGGGGATGTGAAGCATATGTCAAGCGACTCCAGTCGGATAAGCTCACACCCAAATCGGACAAGTGCATATTCGTGGGATATCCAAGGGAAACCTTGGGATATTACTTCTACAACCGTGAAGAGGGCAAAGTGTTTGTCGCTCGACATGGAGTTTTCCTTGAGAAAGAGTTTCTCAATCGGAAGGCTAGTGGGAGGATGGTCCGACTAGAAGAAATTCGAGAAACACACGGGGACATTCTGGTAGGTGATACTGTCACACCGGAGTTAGTCAGGGAACCCGTAGTGCAGTCGACACCGGTTCCACGAAGGTCGGAAAGGTTACGCAATTTGCATGACTGCAATGTGTTGTTCTTGGAGAACAACGAGCCGACTACATATGCGGAAGCGATGGAGAGCCCTGATTCCGAGTTATGGCTTGAGGCCATGAGATCCGAATTAAAGTCCACGGATGACAATCAAGTTTGGAACTTGGTTGATCTGCCAGATGGTGTTCGAGCCATTGAGTGCAAGTGGATCTTTAAGAAGAAAACTGATATGGACGGAAATGTTACAGTCCATAAGGCTCGACTTGTTGCTAAAGGTTATCGACAAGTTCAAGGAGTTGACGACGATGAGACTTACTCACCAGTAGCGATGCCTAAATCAATTCGGGTCATTCTTGCTATAGCAGCATATTTCGACTATGAGATATGGCAGATGGATGTCAAAACGGCTTTCCTTAATGGAAATTTAACCGAGGATGTGTATATGACACAACCCGAGGGTTTTGTCGATCCAAAGAAGTCTAGCATGGTATGCAAGCTTCAGAGATCCATTTATGGATTAAGGCAAGCATCTCGGAATTGGAACATTCATTTTAATGAAGCGGTCAAAGAGTTTGGCTTCATCAAGAACGACTGTGATCATTGTGTATTCAAGAAGGTCAGTGGGAGCTCAGTTGCATTTCTGATCTTATATGTGGATGACATATTATTAATTGGAAATGATGTTCAAATGCTTGAATCTGTCAAGGACTCAATGAAAAATAGTTTTTCGATGAAGGACTTGGGAGAAGCACCTTATATTTTGGGAATCAAGATCTATAGAGATAGATCGAGAAGGCTTATTGGGTTAAGCCAGAGTGCATATATTGACAAGGTGTTGAAGCGGTTAAACATGCAAGATGCCAAGAAGGGTTTCTTGCTCATGTCACATGGCATTAGTCTTAGCAAGACTCATAGTCCTTCGACTCCTGATGAGCGAAGACGAATGGATGGGATTCCGTATGCTTCGGCTGTTGGGTCCATCATGTACGCTACGGTATGTACTCATCCCGATGTTAGCTTTGCTGTTAGCGTTGTGGGCAGATACCAGGCTGATGCAGGTGAGAGTCACTGGACAACGGTTAAGAATATCCTTAAGTACTTGAGAAGGACTAAGGATATGTTCCTGGTTTATGGAGGTGAAGATGAGCTCGTTGTAAAGAGTTACAGCGATGCTAGTTTCCAAACCGATAGGGATGATAGTCGATCGCAATCTGGGTTTGTGTTCATTCTGAACGGAGGAGCAGTGAGTTGGAGGAGCTCCAAGCAAGATACGGTAGCTGATTCTACAACATAGGCCGAGTACATTGCGGCTTCTGAAGCTGCAAAAGAAGGTGTTTGGGTGAAGAATTTTATTTCTGATCTTGGTGTGGTTGAGGGCGCGTCTAATCTATTGGACCTCTATTGTGATAATAGTGCTGCCATTGCGCAAGTCAAGGAACCACGGAACCATCATAAAACCCAACACATACTCAGGCGTTTTAACCTTATTCGCGACATTGTCGAAAGAGGTGATGTAAACATATGCAAGGTACACACGGATGCAAATGTTGCTGATCCATTGACGAAGCCTCTCCCACGTCCGAAGCATGAGGCGCACATGAGCTCCATGGGCATACGATGCCTAAATGATTGACTCTAGTGCAAGTGGGAGACTGTTAGAGATATTTCCTAGAGGCAATCATGTGATGATGATATTTCCATATGTATTGATGAGTCCTTTGTATTGTCCTTGAACATCATCAATGATATGTATCAATAAGTATGTGACTTGTTTGTGGAACTATGTATTGTATGATGATTGTTTTAATGGTCCCTAGTTGATAAGGTTATGCGGACACATATCCTTGACTAGTACGACTCGGTTGATGACTATGTGCATGGAGATGCTAAACTGATAGTATGGGCTCGGGGATGGAGATCACCGAGCTGGACAGACCCACTTTGAGACGCAGCGAGATATAGTCATCTGTTAGTCTCAAGTACAATGTCTATGCCATGTCGTAGACCTGAGGTCCTCGCATGTTCTCGGGATGAGGATCGACTCACTTAGGGTCTATCAAACGCTACTCCATAACTGGGTAGTTATAAATGTAGCTTTCGAGTGAGTCGTCAGACATGCCGCGAGACATGGTTGACCAAGATGGGATTTGCCCCTCCTATTTGGAGAGATATTCTCTGGGTCCTCTTGAGTGATCAGATTCAGAAAGCATGGCCATGCGTCTTGGGTTAAGTGTTAACCCAGTTCGGGAATCTGTATCATGGTTTCGAGAAGAGAGGTCGAGCTGACACAAGGGTGACAAGTACTCGCATTGAGCTCGACAACAAATATCGTGAGGCAAAAGGGATGTTGCATATGCCACATTGTTGAGGTTCGTCAAACGACTTTACGCCCACATGGGAGTTGGCACGTTGTGCTAGGAGCCGCTACCAACTATCGACTCTGGTCGTGTCCATGTGTACGTGAACCTATAGGGTCGCACACTTAAGGGGCTGTAGCCAATTCGGATTGGATCTGAGTGGAAGATGGATGTGGACTCCTAGTGGGCTCAAGTGTTGAGCCCACCTCGGAGGTCTATATAAAGGTGAGTGGGCGCACCACTTAGGGTTGATCCAATCGAACCCTGGTTAGCCACCGCCAATCCCCATGCCCATGCCGCGCGACCGGACCTAGCAGTCCGTCGCTCGACGCTGCTCCCCGTACGTGTGGATACCTTGGAGGCATCGCATCTGCGGTGCTTGGATGAACCGTTCGAGGGAACCGCGAGGTACCGTTCGCGGGAGATCACTGTTCACGGGTCTTCGCTGTTCGCGGGGGATCGGCAACACGAGGAGGAGATGGCCCGGGAGATCGGCTACACGCATCACCAACTCTACTTCCGCTGCGGTGACTACGCGTCTAGTGGTAAACCCGATCCCGTGATCTATTTCCAACAGCATGATCTTGGGTGCGCGGTAGAAAATTTTATTTGGCGCTAGCGTAGCGTAACGCGTGTTCCAACAGGGGGTCCAGAACTGTGCGTCTAGGCGGATGGTAACAGGAGACAAGGGACACGATGTTTTACCCAGGTTTGGGCCCTCTTGGTGGAGGTAAAACCCTACGTCCTGCTTGATTAATATTGATGATAAGGGTAGTATAAGAGTAGATCTACCACGAGATCAAGGAGGCTAAACCCTAGAAGCTAGCCTATGGTATGATTGTTATATGTTGTCCTATGGACAAAAACCCTCCGATTTATATAGACACCGTAGAGGGTTAGGGTTACACAGAGTCGGTTACAATGGTAGGAGATCTACATATCCGTATCGCCAAGCTTGCTTTCCACGCCAAGGAAAGTCCCTTCCGGACACAGGACGAAGTCTTCAATCTTGTACCTTCATAGTCCTGGAGTCCGGCTGAAGGTATAGTCCGGCTATCCAGACACCCCCTAATCCAGGACTCCCTCAGAGCTCATCAACCTTCCGAACTGGATGCCTCCGCCTCCTCCTCCTCCTCCGGCGAGTCAGGGCACTCCGCCTCCTCCACCGCCTCCTCCTCCGGCGGGTGACGATCAGGGTCCTCGGCCGGCTCCTTCTCCGGCGCGTCGCGACACTCCGCCTCCTTCTCCGCCTGCGTCAGCGCGCCCAAGCAGCCAGCCTCCTCCTTCTCCACCTCGTCAGCAAGGGCGGAAGATACCCGCCGCCGCTCCGGCAGCTACTTCGGCGCATCATAGTCCTTCTCCTCCGCCTCGTAAGAAAGTAAAGAAGACAGCCGCTCCGTCTGCTCGGCCGGCGTCTAGCAGTACATCCAGAGGCGGGAGGACATACAGATTTGGTTCTTCTCTGAAGACTCCAGAGAAGTTACCATATGAGAGGACCCCAGAGGAGAATGCGAAGATCGCGCGAACCGAAGTGGATGACTGGTTTCAAGGGTTGAAAGCAAAGAGACATCCACCTCTGGAGGAGAAGGTAGATCCGGTGAAAGCGAAGCGCACTCTGGCTGCCCTGGCAAAACCACCCAAGTCTCCGCCGAAAGGCAACTATGAGCGCATTATTGGAAAGACATGGGCCGAAGCGGAGCGGTCGGGAAGTACAGTCAGTGATCAAAGGATGAAAGAATGACGAGCAGCTGGGAAACAAATTGCCCAGGTCGGCGAACATGGGAATCAATCGTGCCCCCCGCTCAAGGTGCCTAGCGACATCGTCGATCCGAGGATGGTGCCCGGTTATAGAAATCTTGGAGATTACCTACCCGACGATGTACATTATGATTTCATGGACATGCAGATACATAGATACGAGTACGGGAAGCCTCTCTTCAAAGATGAAAGATCTCTATCAACGATGATGCCAAGATTGCATGATTGGTACTTGAAAATCTGCAGAGAGTCTCGGGGGAGGAGTACCTTGTATGTGAGAGTTAAAAAGGAGCATGACCTCGTTGGAATTGATCTGTTGCCTATTCCATTTGAGGAGTTCTATCAGTTTTTCTATCAATTGGCCCTCGATAAAGCAACGGTCACCTGCTACTGTCCGCAAGTACTACTACTTCTGTCATTAAGTCTCTCTATATAGCTCAGCTCTTTCATTGCATGTATTTATAATTATCCTCACTATATTAATTATGTAGATTGAAGATCGCCGAATTGAAGAAAAGACAAGTCGGTGATATTGGGTTCATTAACACATATCTCATAGATGCAACTGAGGTTGAATTTCATGCCGTAGATACCGAGGCCAACTTGCTATGATCATTCATAATAAATGAAAACAAAGATATAATACTCTTTCCTTACAACTTCAAGGGAGTGTTACTGTCTTGTGCATATCCGGTTTCCCTTATATATTAGTCCAGGTTATAGTAATGTAATTGATGAGTTATGCGTGCGTGCGCAGGTACCACTATATTCTCCTAGAGATTAGGCTTGAGCAGGGAGTAGTAACTGTCTTGGCTCTAAACGAAAAGATCCCGAGGAGTATGCGGACATGACTCAAATACTCCAGAAGTAAGTTAAATCGAGCATTATCCACCATATCAGCAACTTTGTTCATTTCTGATATCAAGTAATTGTTTTCTTTGTCTGGCAGAGTTTGGAGAAAATTCACCAAAAAAGCTCCGGGACTGCCGAAGGAGCTGCAATTTAGACACCCGAAAGTAAGTACTATAGTAGCATGTTCTGCGCATCTCCTAGCTATTGATTCAAGCGCTAGTTTCATCAATACCATTTGGCATTCTTGCTTATCTGTTTGATTGACCTCTATTTCTTGTAAAGTGGTTGTGGTAGGACCAAGGGAATGATTTCTGTGGATACTACGTTTGCGAGTCCATCCGCCACACGACCTGCGAGCGGGGCTAGTCTGCCGAACAATATGAAGTGCGTAAATAACAATATTCACAATTTTATTTTATAACCATCATTTGTGTTGAGATTCATTCATTCATATATATATATATATATATATATATATATGTGTGTGTGTGTGTGCGTGTGTGTGTGTGTGTGTGTGTGTGTGTGTGTATTGACCCCCTTCTTCAAATTAGATGTTCCGGATGCAGGATGAATTCCTAGCACCAGATCGCATGCGAGCAATTCAAGAGGAATTGGCGGCATTCTTTCTTGACCACGTGATCGCTGAAGACGGAGAATACTATGTGGACCATGCGTCCGTAATTTAGGAGATTATATTTGTAAGAGATAATTATTGTATATATGTAGCCGGTAGTGTCGGATAGATATACGAGAACTTGTTGTTCGACCAATCTCTCGGAGAAGGAGAGGTGGTCGATATCACTTCTCTCTGTATGCATATATGTTCATGACGATCTTATGTTTCCTTCGTTTGCTTACTAGCTAGCTAGCGTGTCCAGTCCTCTCTATACGTATGTATAGTACATAGCGTCGACCAAGCACGGACATAAGAGAGGACACTTCTCTCTATTAATTAGAAAGCTAACACAATATATGAAATACCTAAATTAACCGCCCAAAACCCCCAACCCCCCCCCCTTCAAAAAAACAAAAACCCCAACCACAGAAATGCTGACGCGTGGATGCCTATTGGTCCCGGTTGGTGCCACCAACCGGGACCAAAGGCCCTCCGCCTGGGCTCAGCGCACAGGCCACATGGAGGCCCATCTGTCCCGGTTCTGGTTAGAACTGGGACTAAAGGGTCAGGGCGTTAGTAACGACCCTTTAGTCCCGGTTCAGGAACCGGGACAAAAGGCCCTTACGAACCGGGACAATAGGCCCGTTTTCTACTAGTGATAGCGTCGTAGTGCTTAGGCGAAGCCCTGCGCGGATCACATCACCATCACAGTCACCATGCCGTCGTGCTGACGAAACTCTTCCTCGACCCTCTGCTGGATCGAGAGTTCGAGGGACGTCATCGAGTTGAATGTGTGCAGAACTCGGAGGTGTCGTACATTCGGTACTAGATCGGTTGGATCGTCAAGACGTTTGACTACATCAACCGCGTTAACCTAACGCTTCCGCTTTCGGTCTATGAGGGTACGTTGACACACTCTCCCCCTCTCCTTGCTATGCATCTCCTAGACAGATATTGCGTGAGCGTAGGAATTTTTTTGAAATTGCATGTTACATTCCCCAACTGTGGTATCAACGCCGGGTCTATGCGTAGATCATATGCACGAGTAGAACACAACACTACAAAAAAATACACTTCTATGATGATACGTGTTTGTCACAGTAGGTTGCTTTTTTGTCATGCATGTACATCGATGACAAATTTATGACAAAATCAAGATAGTCATACCTGTGCTGTCGTAGAAGTGTTCCATGACATTACCAAAATTATCATCACGGAAGTGTCCACTTCCATGACCATAAATCGCGCGTCACAGAAGTGCTTTTGTCAAGGGTGACCGACACGTGGCATCCACCGTAACGAAATGCCGTTAAGCTATCGGGTCGGGTTTTGGATCCGATAACCCGTTAACAGCCCCGACCAATGGGGATTTTCCACATGTAAAATCATCATTGGCTGGAGGAGACACGTGTCAACTCATCCAATGGGCGAGACGCGCCTATGATATGTTGACACGTGGACCGGCCCATCAAGTTTAAATGGGCCGGCCCAACTGAAGGCCCACAAGATTCTGCAGACCATAATGGGCTGGCCCAGCTAAAGGCCCACAAGATTTTGCGGACCGTAATGGGATGGCCTAGCTAAAGGCCCACAAGATTTTGCGGGCCATAATGGGCCGGCCCAGGTAAAGGCCCACAAGATTTCTGTGTGCCATAATGGCCTGGCCCAGGTAAAGCCCACAAGATTCTTGCAGGTCATAATGGGCCGGCCCAGCTAAAGGTCCACGAGATTTCACCGACATTAATGGGCCAGCCCAGCTGTAGGCCCACAAGATTTTGAGCACCCTAGTAGGCCGGCCCATTAACTGGCTGCCATGTTTTGGGCCAAATGCCGGCCCATATTTGATCCGGTCCATTAATGGCCTGCCACGCTCTGGGCCTGATAATGGCCCATATGAGTTCCGGCCCGTTAAAAGCCCACCACGTTCTGGGCCAAATTACGGCCCAGATCAGGTCCGGCCCTTTAAGAGGCTTTGGGCTCAATTATGGCCCATATCAGATTCGGCCCGTCAACTGGACACTATGCTTTTGGGCCCACTTGCTAAAGGCCCACTTAGTAATTCGGCCTGATATTAGTTTTGGCCTGTTAAGGGCACGTTTAACATTTTGGCCCAATATTAATTTCGGCCTGTTAAAAGCCCGTCATATAGTTGGGCCTAACTACGGCCCTGTTTGCATCCGGCCTGCTCGCAGCCGATATCTGATTGGTCCAAACAAGGACCGAGACAATTTTGGCCTATTAAAAGCCCGTGATTTGATTCACACAATCATGGGTCGGGGTTCATTTCGGGTTGTTGCGTAACTAGTATGAATTAGGAACAAAGCTACTCTATACAATAAAGAAATTATGTTATAGTAACTTAGAATAAACCTACAATATACAATAAAGGGTTTAAGGTATATTACATCCACTAGGCATCGAAGTTTTCCACCAGTGATCATAAAAGGCAACGTAGAAGCAGATTACAAAAACTGGGCACCGTTGCAGTGTAACAAAATAATACTGAACCGAGATCACTTCCAAGACAGTTCAAGAAAGGTTAGCCTTGCGGGGGAACTGCTGCGCAAGCTGCTGAGCAAGGCTATGAGACCGGCCTAGCATGTCGGTCATAGCTTCCAGGTGTAGCTGTTTAGCGATGAGATTCTTATTGGTGTTCTCCGCAATCTTTCTTAGAGATAGGACTTCAAGTCAAAGTTGAGTTGCAGAATGCCTTTCTGCTAGAACTTGGGACTGAAGAAGTCGAACTGATTCAGACAACGAATTTCGTGAGCTTGTCTGACTGTTAGTGTCAAGTAACTTGAACACTGCATCAAGACAAGACTTTGGGGTTGTCTCGCTATCTTCAAGATTTTTTGCCTTCTTTCCTGCAATATATGTTGGGTTTGTCTCACAGCCTTCTGCAGACTTGTGCATGCCATCAGGCATATCACCCTGAAACAAAGCAGAGAGATGACAGGTTTTCCCCGTGTATAAACAAAGATGCTAACTATTCTGTCAATTCTATCCAATTTCAAATTAGAAAATAAAGAGTATGTTCAAAATATCAATAGCATAATTTGGCATTGTTCATAATGCCGGGAGCTTCACCACACTACTAGATTACCATGTCAACATAACAAGCATAGATGAAGGGCAAAGAAAATCATTGTATCTATTTTGGATAATGTGCATGGCATGTTGTTCATATCATCAGCCACATCAGTAAGATAAAACAGGAGATGACAAGGTGCAAACGTGGGCTACTTCACCACACACTGGATTATAGATCCACAAAAACAAGCATACATATAGGGAGTATTAAGTAATGTGCTTGGAGTGAATAAGGAATTTGGTTTTACAAGTAAAACTTAGAACTTATGGTTCTTATGAACATGCATTTTGGTAGAAACAACAAACTAAACAGCAGTAAATGATAGGGAGTATGAGCAAATTAAACAGCAGTTGAGGATAAAGGCTTTAAAAGGACTGACTTACATTAACAGTTAACACCGGCTTTATAATGCCCTTCTCCATGTCAAGGGAAGGATAACTCAAGAATTTCAGCACATAAGCATTGCCTGTACTCTACATTTTGTAGACAGTAATTATAGATATGATAGTACTGGAAGGGGTAGAGGATAATGAAGATAAGATGCAGATTGATGCTACATAATCAACTACCAATCCCTGGAAGTACAAGCGTTACAGGACAAAATGTACTGACAAGAGCAATGGGCTACACTTCTGCACTGGCATTGTCTGTGTATTCTACTTGTTGGTAAGATTAAATATAGATCTGATCTTTTTTAGTAAATGGTGGGCGAGGGAGATAAGATGCAGAATGCTACAAAATGAACCAATCCCTGTTCCCATAATACAAGAGTGTTTTGAACACTGGTGTACTGTACAAAACGTTCTTATATTATGGGACGGAGGGAGTAGCTGTTAATGTAAGTACAGTGATAGACCACGTTCAGTCCTTACAAGAGGACTGCAGAGCTAAACCTCTTCAAAAGCATTGGGTTGATTCTAAAGTTATGTAAGAGTCCATACGGATCTTATAATGTCCACCAAATGGACGATTACGAGGCTAACATGTGCAGTGATGCTACATTATCAAACAGCTATGAAAGTAAGTATGGTCATACAGGGCAAGAGGTACTCACAAGAGCAATGCAGTGTGCAGTATAGTTGCGAGATTCTGTGGTCCCTTGAGAATGAATGTTCTTCTGCTAACAGTTTTCGTAAAAGTGAGACATTAAGGCAAATGTAGAAATGTAGTTCAAATTGTGATGTGATATCATAGACAGTACCTTACGCTGCAGCCGAGACCAATGTGTAACAAGATTATTCTAGTCACCGTTGGATAAATGTAGCACCGGAGACTTTATAGAAATTTCATTCAGAGGCTTGCCATCGAAGTGCGCTTGCATCAGGTAGGAACGATACTTCATCAACGAGTGCTTGAAAAGCGCAACCAACCCTTGCTGGTCATCACAATCCAGTTTGCGCCTCGCCTATTTAAAATAATGAAATCTTGTGTCTTCTGTCAGCAAAAACATATGCAGTAATGACCATGAATAACATTATTACATTACTTACGCGTAAGTTGCGGAGGAAGACTGGAAATTGTTCTGTGTCTGCGGTATAATCTTTCCATGAAGGAAAGATGCGCACAAAGTGCCTGACAACAACATAAGCTTCGTCTTCTAAACTGGGAAGAAATGGAACAGGGTTCCTATTTGCTGCAATTGGGGATCTCTCTGGTTCGAAAAGGGATTTGGCAACTGGATTTGGTGTACTCTTTGCTGGAATGGGGGTTTTGCGTCATACAGCTGGTGCTATGTCAACTGGCATAATCATACTGTTTGATGCAGTTGGGGTCTGCTGAGTTGGGGCATCAGAAATGACCAGTGTAGTAGGGCTAGAGTCTGCTAGAGTTGGGGTATTTTGTGGGTTAGGTGATATTGCAACTACACCTAATGGGCTATTTGATTTATCAGGTGCCACTACCTTTTCCAAATACTTTGCTTGTGCTCCTCCACGATCAGCAATCGCCCTCTTCCTTTTGAATGTCTGATACACAAGAACAACATTTGAATGGATAAATATGGTATGATGACAGATGGAATATGTACTGAAAATGGATAGGCAGGGCGTATTCACATACACGATGTGTAAACTAAGCTAATGGCAGTTCCACAAAGTAGAAGCAATGCAAAGCATCAGTTGCAAGATATGTGCAAGCAATGTAACCTTGGAAAGTTAGAGCAAGTAACTTGATGGCTGAATAAGATAGGGCATCTTCCTCTGACTCCTCCACTAGGGAGCTACATTGACTTAGGTCTCCCTCTAGCTCAGAATCACCGTTAGGATCATATTCTGAGCATGAATCTGTAGGTGGAGAGTGTTTGCATTGCATTGCATCCAGACTTGATTTCAGTCCCTTAATGCCAAGTTTGACAGCCATGGCATTGTTCTGCTTTATCCTTTCCATGCGCGCAAGCTCATAATCATTATGATGCTGTTCAGAATCTGAGATTCATGAAAACATAAAAAGTAGTCAGATTATCTATGGAATGCATTGCGGTTTCAACTCGGATAGTGTCTCCCTATAAACCCCTGCATATGCAAAGATCACCTCCCCAACCGTGCTGACAAGACCACACACAGAGATACACACCCGAGCGGCGAACATGCATTTTCGAAACTAATTTAGGAACATTTAGCTGACCAATTAAACAACTCTATTTTAATAATATCATATTCGTATTTGAAAAACTAAGCTTGTTTAGCTTGATGGGTGGAGCAGTGTTATTATGACACGAAGCACATATTCAGATCGTATAGTGATCATAAAAGGGGGAAACTCTAAGCATATATTTTTTAGCAAAAGAGGGTTTCCCCTCTGATTTCTATTAAAGAAACCACCACTGAACCAACATGATCAATTAAACGCTAAGCATGATCAACTAAACTGTATTATGGCTGTGCATGCCATGGTAGATTTGAAGCTGCAAACCGGAGAAATGATATTTAGCATCCATTGTTTGCTTCGAACTAAGAACTAAATTCTAAGAGCTGAAAAGAAAGTAGAGTAACCAAGTTAAGATCTATTTTCTGGTTGAGATCAAAAAGTTGAGGAGATATGAAGTACCACCTCTCTTGCGGCGCCGTGTAGGCATCGGGGGTGCGATGGCTGTCGGTGGCGTTGAAGCAGATCTGCGATGGTAGACGGGTGCATCGGGGGATAAGTCCCGTTGCGGTGGAAGAGAAGGTCGTGTGAGCGGCCCCGACAAAGAGGACAACAGCGCCGATGAAGCGAGAGGACGCGATGCAAGGCTATTGGTCCATCGCCGTGGATGAGAAACGTCCATCTCTAGCAGTGGACGACGCGGTCTTGGTAGGCGCTCCGGCATGGTGGAGGATGGTGGCGATGGATGTGGTGGAGGACGGCGGCGATGGATGGGGTGGCGGATGGAGGCTGGTGTGGGAATGGGGTGTTCTAGCGCGGACGGTGTATGAATTGGAAAATGGAGGGAGAGGTACGGGGAACCATGTTTTTGGGACGCGCCTGTCTGAAATATGGGAAAGTTATGAACTTATCCCCCGTTTTAAATTTGGACGTGTCGTCAGTTGGGGATAGGACGGTAATGTCGCATCTCCCAAATATTTGCCGGTAACTATTTCGGGCGAGGAGAGGGTGTTTTGCCGCCCACGGTGTATGAACGGTGTGACACCCCAAAATTTTTGACCTCGTTTAATGGATTGAAATTTTGCCAGAGTTTAAAACCTTGATTTTTTTTCTAGAAAATGGTTTTTTCAAGGTTAAAATGGCCATATTTGAACTACAACCATTTGATAAGTTCACTTAAATTTCCAACCAAAATTTGGAGATGTCATGTGCTGTCTCTAAATCACTTTTGAGCAATAATATATTTAATTCATTGCATATTTTTAGTGCTACACCTGTTTTCCCTCTCTGGTCCAGTGGGCAGTTTTGCACTACAACCGTTTTAAATATTTGTTTCTAGCATCCACCAAAATTATGGGATGTGGGTAGCATCTTATGATTCAACTTTATGCAAAAACCCACTGTTGTTCTTTGAAAAATTTGAGTGAACCAACCTCTTTACCATTCTGGTCCAACATGATGGTTTGTACAGCAACCATACTCTTGCATGCTCTTTAGCCCTTGATTCTTTCTCCTACTTGTAGTCCTTCATGTTAAACTCCTAAGTCCAGGAGCATGAAACCATTGGCATATTTTTGGTTCATGAAATAATGCCATTCACCCCCCTGTCCAGATTTGGAGTTCTACAAAACTTGCACTAGCAAGTTTGTGCTTTCCACCAACTAACCTTACCATCCTCTCTTGCATCTAAGGAGACACTAATCTGGAGAAATTGGCCACTCCATGAAATGCCTAAGTGCCATTGGCATTTTGCCAAACACCTAGAGTGCATGATCAGATTTGACATGATTGGTTGCTTGCATTATGAATTTGACCATCTGACCAAACCACCTTGTCCCTTGAGTTTCCCTCTATCTCTAACCTAGTCCTGTTGCGTGCCAACCTCACCTGTGACCTGTAGCATGCCACGGCATTGTATCGAACACCTTCCGTGCATGCACTGGACGCGCCCAGAGCGCGCGTATTGCACGAACCACGCCCGAGCCGACACGCTGGCCCCCTGGTTTTGGCCCGCTCCGTAGCGCCATGCCACGCGCTACCCTCCTCGCAGCAACATGCCAAGCCGACCTGGCAGCCAACAACGCCGCCATCAGGGCTTTTGGCGGCACGCCGGCGTCGGCCGACAGCCTCTGCTCCGTTCAGCGCCGCCCAAGCCACCCCGGCTCGCCACCTACCCCTGGAACAGCTCATCCTCATCCTCTCGAGTGTCCCCTAGCGCTCGTCGTCGCGACGACGCCCTGAAGCCACAGTAAGGCGGTCCGCCGACGAGCTCATCCACGGCCGCCGCAGAACCGACCCCGAATGCCTATTTAAGGAGCCCCGAGCCCGTCCCCGCATGCAGGCAGTCCCAAGCCATCTCCCTAGAGCCCCCTTTGGCAGCCAATTAACCCGGGGAGGTTATCTTCCCCATCTCCGGCAACCGCAGCCGCCACCATTGCCCCAGCCCTTACGGTGCCACCAGGACCTCCCCCTCTCCGTTCTCTCCACCAAGAACTTCCCCTTCCATCCGTGAACCCATCCCCCTACTCAATTTTGATCGGGAGTCATCGGAGCCCCAGACTCACTCTGCTCCCGAAGCTCCCTCCGCCGCGAAGCTCACCGCCGACGACCCCGTCCACCCCCGGGACCGTAACAACCACCGGCAGGACCGCCTCAACCCCCTGAGCCCGTGGATGGCTTCGGTTTCTCGAACGGAGCCGCCAATCGCCGGCGGCAATTGCCGGAGTCCCGCCTCCGCTCGGGACAGAGAAAGAGGAGGGAGAAGACTGGTCAAACCTGACTAGTGGGCCCCCTGGACCCACTGTCAGTGACCCTGCGCCTATCCACGTGGGATAAGTGAAGGCATAATTTGCCCCAGTACGTTTTCCCCGCTCCAAAAGCGTATTCCCCTCTGAACGTTATTCTTTTTCTATTTTATTTAAATCAGTTTTGACCAGAACTTTGACTGACTATATCTTTCTAAATATAACTCCAAATGAATTAATTCTTTTTCCTACATCCCTCAAATATTGTCTAGTTTATTTTAAGATTTATTTGGAAATTTTCCAAACAACTTTTCTGTGCTGTTTTTGAAATATGTTTTATTTGCATGTTTTGAAAATAGGATTTTTTTGGAGAGGAGAAGAAATCTTTCAAAGGCCTTTAGGTGCACCTTGCCTTTTCACACCATTAAGGCAAGCATCCTAAACCCAGGAATAATATTTTGATGTGATAGTTGTCTCGTTTATAATTCCCGCTTAATTCGGGTATTATTATTTCATGTGCTATGATCTTTTGCATGAATGCATAATGATGATTTTCCTTGCTGTTGGAAATGAACACATTTGTGATAGTAATCATCCCCTTGTGCCTTACATGCATGCCGGAGAAGGAATCGGGGAAGCCTCTACCTTGGGTAGGTGTGAGCTTGTCGCCGGTCTCCGTTGGGACGGTTATATCAGGTATGGCGTGGCAAGGTATATTGGGTGTTGATCTATTGGTTGTAATAATTTGTATTACTCATGTCATGCAGGAAACACTTAAACCTCCTGAGTCGACCACAGATCAAGTCTTGTTCCAGTAACCCCCATACTTTCCTAGTACTACCACTTGTCCCTGCCACAGGTAGGGTACGGTTCAGTAAGTCGTCAACCCCTTTCAAGCACACACCGTACAGAGAGGCCATGATGGAAGGTACCGGTTGTAACCGGTAGGCTGACCACCTGGTCCGAGGGCATGGGTGTATCCGGTTGGGACCGAGAGGGGAGGCCACCCCTTAGAGCGCGTGATATAAGTTTGATCCCATGCTACGTGAGGTTGTAGCCTCCCCACTTAGAGTTTACTCGACAGGTGTTGTGGGTGATTCCAGACACCGGTGAGTTAAGACTGGTGTGTGCAAGTCAGGTGTCTTTTCAATAAAAGGGTCGTAGAAGGAATTAGTCCCGATGGACTAAACAAATCCGTTACTCGTGAGTAAAGAGTACACCCTCTGTAGAGATTAAACCTATTCGTATTGTCGTATCCTTGCTTAAGGATTTCAGTGTGGGATAGGTCAAGTGTCGGTCTTGGTGTCGGTCTTCGAAGGTGAAACTACTAAACCAGGACAGGAATTACTATTTGTGACTTGCGATGATTATGATTATTATTACTGCTGACTAACCCGTGATATTATTGTTATCATCGAGTATCTCTAGGATGGTTCTACCTCCGGGATATTAACTATGATTATTTATTTTAAAGCCCTTTATGTGGTGTCGCTCAGACGCCCGACTGTGGCTTTTATTTTAAAGCCCTTTATGTGGTGTCGCTCAGACGCTCGACTGTGGCATTTATTTTAAAGCCCTTTATGTGGTGTCGCTCAGACGCCCGACTGTGGCATTTCTTTTGAAGCCCTTTATGTGGTGTCGCTCAGACGCCCGACTGTGGCATTTATTTTAAAGGCCTTTATGTGGTGTCGCTCAGACGCCC
>NC_041389.1:71554711-71562135 GCF_002162155.2 Triticum dicoccoides
AAAGCCCTTTATGTGGTGTCGCTCAGACGCCCGACTGTGGCATTTCTTTTAAAGCCCTTTATGTGGTGTCGCTCAGACGCCCGACTGTGGCTTTTCTTTTAAAGCCCTTTATGTGGTGTCGCTCAGACGCCCGACTGTGGCATTTCTTTTAAAGCCCTTTATGTGGTGTCGCTCAGACGCCCAACTGTGGCTTTTCTTTTAAAGCCCTTTATGTGGTGTCGCACAGACGCCCGACTGTGACATGCTTGTTATTCAGTTCTTAAATTTTAATACTTCTATGACATTGCATATTCATATATTACATGCTCGCACACATCAGAGTTATATATTTACCTTTTGTGACTGGCGTCACATTTTTCCGCACATCATTGTTATGTTATACCCGTGTTCATAATGTTTGCGAGTACATTCAAAGTACTCACTGGCTTGTCCCTGGCTATTGTCTTGGCCAGATATTCGCTTGGAGAGGAGCGTTGCGATGACAGCCCCGGAACCTAAGCAACAGCAATAGCAGCCTCGCGAAGATAGGAGTTAGCCTGGTCAGCTGTTCCTGTGGGAAATGGAGCCCCATGCACAGATGATCCACCAAACCGCTTCCGCCCTCAACCACTAGAAACCTTCTGTTATGCTCACAGGCCAAGGATGGTCTTGTACTCCGTGTTCTATAATTTTGCTTGGAATTTCTGTATCAAGTTGATGCCTCATCAGCTAACAGTTATCTTGGGGCTGATGAGCTCGACGGCCATTTTCTGGAAATTATAGTGTCCGGAAAACCGGTCGCGACAGACTTGGTATCAGAGCCAGGCTGACCATTGGCTAAACCTATCTTAGCCAGGTCAATAAACTTGGGCAAAGCAACCCTCCAGACCTTAACCAAGCCCCAACCAAGCTTCTCATGCAAGATAGCCACACAGTGACCCTACACCTTTTGGCAGTCGGTGCCCAACCTACCAGCCTAGCCGTCAATCACATGCCAGTAACCAGCACCCAAGGTGTCTATTCCGCAAGCGTGCGAAGGAAGACTCCGTCCCCTTTTTCTATAAAAAGGAGGCACGCTAACCTCAACCCAGCACAACACAGCCTCTACCCCAAAGACCAAGCCACAATGCCTGGCCCCGTCATGCACAATGAGACCACGACAACCAACCTTGGAGGTTTTGTGACCATTCTCGCAAACCTCACCCGTCGTGCCTATGCATTAGAAGAGCCCCCAGAATATGTTGTGTACCAGGGACCCATGAGCGGTGAGGACCGTCAATTCTGGGCCACTGTGCACATCTATGGTAGGGGTCTAGCGCCCGAGCGCCCCTACAGGTTCACCGGAAGGACAACTTCCTTCGAGCCACAAGCCATCCAACTAGCTGCCCGAGAGGCTATAGTTCATCTCTGGCACTTGTCGCCCAGAGTTGACTGCCGCTCGTTCCACTACTACCCCAGACGTGAAGGGTACGATAGACCACCCCAAGTTGCCAACGGAGATCACGAGACAGATCCTGCATTGTTGCACCTAGTGCGCTATGTAGGTGCGCTAGAGGAACTGTTCGATCAGATCACCATTGATCTAATCACAGCTCGTGGAGAGCTAGTTCGTCGAGCCCCGGCGAGAGAAGAGAACGAGCCCAACACCGACAACCCAGTCATGCTGTTTGGACAACCGGTCGAGTCCTTGAGATCTGCTCCAGCCATTGGCCAAGGTGTTGCAATAACCCCAGAAGTGCTTCGTCGCGTTTTGGGAACACACTCCAACGGGGTTGTGGCCAACAATCCCCGAGATGGTCATCATCGCTACCCCGAGCCCGCAGCTCCTCGACCCACTCCTGTTAATTCTGACGGCGAGACCCGAGGGGAAACCTCAACATCCACAAGGCACGCCCGCTTGGATGTAAACGAGGTAGACTAGGTCATTCGAGTCGTATCGAGTCCCAGTGTATCCTCACCTTGTAATCGTGTGACCTTGTATATAAACGCTACTTGTTGTCATGCCTCTGTTTTAATAGTAGCTTTGCATGGATTTACCAGTCTGTGGTATAAGGTTTCTATCTCAAAACCCACTTACCAAACCCCCGACAAATCCCATAGTGACACATCACCTCGGTGAAATATGTGTATCTATGACATTGACTTCGATCCGCGGAACAGAGCTGGAAGTTTTGTTACCATTCACCACGATAAAAATGATCCGGCTCCGGTGCTATAAAAGGACCACCGCCTGACCCTGCCAAGCAGCCCTCACACTGCGCACCATCCTCCCAGCCATTTCTTGCCATGCCGACCCCCAGCATTTATCTAAGAACCCCAGAGGCAACCCCAGGTAGTTTTGTCAAGATATTGTGCGATTTTACCTGCAGTACCATGGGCGCTACCCAACCACCCCAGTACGAGCTGTTCAAATCGAGAATCACCTCATCCACCTCGAGATATTGGGCCGCAGTGCACATCCCTCCCGTTAACTCAAACCAAGACCCAACGGAGGTCTCCTTCGTGGGGAAATCCATGCCAACCCCACAGATGGCCATAGAAGCTGCTGCATACGAAGCACTTGCTCGCCTTCGATTCGCGGTACCCTATGCCAGGGAACGGGGGTATTATTACTTTCCAAGCCGTGCAACACCCGGGGAAGTAACATCTTTTCCCGGTGGACGAATTGAGAGAGACCCAGTCCTGGCCAACCTTGTCCAGTACGTCATCGCTCAAGAGCACTTAACCCAACGTGTGATGGGTTATCTCCAGAGCCTCGCAGATTTAAATCCTCAGATCGCCATCGGCAGATCACTGAGGCCCGACCAAGAGAAACACATTCATCGGTTGGTCAATCCACTTCCTCCGATAGAAGAAGAATGTGTCCCAGTTCCAAAGATGTTTTCTCGGGAACCTGTCCAGCTACCTTTTTCTTTTTAGACGTCACTCCTATGTTTATTCCTGCAACTATGTTTATGTGTTGTAACTCATGCCGGTACCTCGAGTTTTCGTGGCAGATTAATAAAATTAATTCTATTAATGTGAATAGCTCTGTTGCGGTCCGACTCTAACATATTACTATTTTCTCTCGCGCATAATCCTGGAATGAGATTTTTTTTCCCTGAGTTGTTGCAGCATATATTTTCTCTCGACGAAATCATTTTATTTCACGCGACACCGCGACAGCAGGCTCACAACCACAATCACACGAACACATGCACTGTTTACAAAACCTTGCAACAGTGTTGCGACTGGCTAATCACCTCCTAACAACAGTTAGCACCCGGCACACCCCACCTACTCCTCATGATCCTCACCACCGCGGAGAGCCAACACCCGAGCAGCAGCGTCGCGACGATCATCGAGGATCATCACACACAGGAGCACGGAGAGACCCAGCAGTGTCGCCAGCCCTCCGCATATCAGAATCGCGAACCAGTCCGGCATCGCCTCCGCCATTGACGCCTCACCCGAGCTTCCGTGAACAGAAAAGGAGGAGGAGGAGCGAGGCTAGGTGTGAGGAGGAAGAGAGGAACACCTCGGCCGTTTTATAACTCGAGCTCGGTGTACGATGGTCGAAGTCCACCAACGCCGCTCATCGCCCGATCGCCGGTGTTCGGAGTCGAATCCGCGAGCAGTGCCGACAGCACGTTGGCCCGCGAGGTGAGTGCACGCTGCCCTGGCAGCTAGCACGCCATGCACTACCCCGGTACGGCATAGAAGCCCTACGCGCTAGACGTCGCCAGTGGAGGAAGCGCGGGGAAAGCGCGCGGGAGAGAGGAAGAGAGAGAGAGCCCGAGGAAGAAGAAGAGGCCGACAATGGGCCCTGGGTCCACCTGTCAGCCAGAGAAAGCACTGTGCTCTCGGGTGCGACCAACGTTTTAATAAATTTAGAATTTTTTTTAAATTTATACCTAGTATAGAAATATCTCGTTTTTGTCTCGAACCATATATCTTTCCATGCAGCGCCAGTATTTCACACTGTAGTTTTACACCACTTATTGCCCTCTCACTGTAGCTGCATTTTTTTATTACATATAAAATTTTCTTAGAAACAGCTTTTAACAAAATCTCGAGGACGAGATTTTTCTTAAGGGGGGTAGTACTGTGACACCCCCAAAATTTTTGACCTCGTTTAATGGATTGAAATTTTGCCAGAGTTTAAAACCTTGATTTTTTTTCTTGAAAATGGTTTTTTCAAGGTTAAAATGGCCATATTTGAACTAAAACAATTTGATAAGTTCACTTAAATTTCCAACCAAAATTTGGAGATGTCATGTGATGTCTCTAAATCACTTTTGAGCAATAATATATTTAATTCATTGCATATTTTTAGTGCTACACCTGTTTTCCCTCTCTGGTCCAGTGGGCAGTTTTGCACTACAACCCTTTTAAATATTTGTTTCTAGACTCCACCAAAATTATGGGATGTGGGTAGCATCTTATGATTCAACTTTATGCAAAAACCCACTGTTGTTCTTTGAAAAATTTGAGTGAACCAACCTCTTTTCCATTCTGGTCCAACATGATGGTTTGTACAGCAACCATACTCTTGCATGCTCTTTAGCCCTTGATTCTTTCTCCTACTTGTAGTCCTTCATGTTAAACTCCTAAGTCCAGGAGCATGCAACCATTGGCATATTTTTGGTTCATGAAATAATGACATTCACCCCCTGTCCAGATTTGGAGTTCTGCAAAACTTGCACTAGCAAGTTGGTGCTTTCCACCAACTAACCTTACCATCCTCTCTTGCATCTAAGGAGACACTAATCTGGAGAAATTGGCCACTCCAAGAAATGCCTAAGTGCCATTGGCATTTTGTCAAACACCTAGAGTGCATGATCAGATTTGACATGATTGGTTGCTTGCATTATGAACTTGAACATCTGACCAAACCACCTTGTCCCTTGAGTTTCCCTCTATCTCTAACCTAGTCCTGTTGCGTGCCAACCTCACCTGTGACCTGTAGCATGCCACGGCATTGTATCGAACACCTTCCGTGCGTGCACTGGACGCGCCCAGAGCGCGCGTATTGCACGAACCACGCCCGAGCCAACACGCTGGCCCCCCTGGTTTTGGCCCGCTCCGTAGCGCCACGCCATGCGCTACCCTCCTCGCAGCAACACGCCAAGCCGCCCTGGCAGCCAACAGCGCCGCGATCGGGGCTTTTGGTGGCATGCCGGCGTCGGCCGACAGCCTCTGCTCTGTTCAGCGCCGCCCAAGCAACCCCGGCTCGCCACCTTCCCCTGGAACAGCTCATCCTCATCCTCTCGAGTGTCCCCTAGCGCTCGTCGTCGCCACGACGCCCTAAAGCCACAGTAAGGCGGTCCGCCGACGAGCTCATCCACGGCCGTCGCAGAACCGACCCCGAACGCCTATTTAAGGAGCCCCGAGCCCGTCCCCGCACGCAGGCAGTCCCAAGCCATCTCCCTAGAGCCCCCTTTGGCAGCCAATTAACCCGGGGAGGTCATCTTCCCCATCTCCGGCAACCGCAGCCGCCGCCATTGACCCAGCCCTTACGGTGCCACCAGGACCTCCCCCTCTCCGTTCTCTCCACCAAGAACTTCCCCTTCCATCCGTTAACCCATCCCCCTACTCAATTTTGATCGGGAGTCATCGGAGCCCCAGACTCACTCTGCTCCCGAAGCTCCCTCCACCGCGAAGCTCACCGCCGACGACCCCGTCCACCCCCGGGACCGTAACAACCACCGGCGGGACCGCCTCGACCCCTTGAGCCCGTGGATGGCTTCGGTTTCTTGAACGGAGCCGCCAATCGCCGGCGGCAATCGCCTGAGTCCCGCCTTCGCTCGGGACAGAGAAAGAGGAGGGAGAAGACTGGTCAAACCTGAGTAGTGGGCCCCCTGGACCCACTGTCAGTGACCCTGCGCCTATCCACGTGGGATAAGTGAAGGCATAATTCGCCCCAGTACGTTTTCCCTGCTCCGAAAGCATATTCCCCTCTGAAACCTTATTCTTTTTCTGTTTTATTTAACTCAGTTTTGACCAGAACTTTGACTGACTATATCTTTCTAAATATAACTCCAAATGAATTAATTCTTTTTCCTACATCCCTCAAATATTGTCTAGTTTACTTTAAGATTTATTTGGAAATTTTCCAAACAACTTCTATGCTATTTTTGAAATATGTGTTATTTGCATGTTTTGAAAATAGGAATTTTTTTGGAGAGGAGAAGAAATCTTTCAAAGGCCTTTAGGTGCACCTTGCCTTTTCACACCATTAAGGCAAGCATCCTGAACCCAGGAATAATATTTTGATGTGATAGTTGTCTTGTTTATGATTCCCGCTTAATTCGGGTATTATTATTTCATGTGCTATGATATTTTGCATGAATGCATAATGATGATTTTCCTTGCTGTTGGAAATGAACACATTTGTGATAGTAATCATCCCCTTGTGCCTTACATGCATGCCGGAGAAGGAATCGGGGAAGCCTCTACCTTGGGTAGGTGTGAGCTTGTCGCCGGTCTCCGTCGGGACGGTTATATCCGGTATGGCGTGGCAAGGTATATTGGGTGTTGATCTATTGGTTGTAATAATTTGTATTACCCATGTCATGCAGGAAACTCTTAAACCTCCTGAGTCAACCACAGATCAAGTCTTGTTCCAGTAACCCCCATACTTTCCTAGTACTACCACTTGTCCCTGCCACAGGTAGGGTACGGTTCAGTAAGTCATCAACCCCTTTCAAGCACACACCGTATAGAGAGGCCATGGTGGAAGGTACCGATTGTAACCGGTAGGCTGACCACCTGGTCCGGGGGCATGGGTGTATCCGGTTGGGACCGAGAGGGGAGGCCACCCCTTAGAGCGCGTGATATAAGTTTGATCCCATGCTACGCGAGGTTGTAGCCTCCCCACTTAGAGTTTACTCGACAGGTGTCGTGGGTGATTCCAGACACCAGCGAGTTAAGACTGGTGTGTGCAAGTCAGGTGTGTTTTCAATAAAAGGGCCGTAGACGGAATTAGTCCCCATGGACTAAAGAAATCCGTTACTCGTGAGTAAAGAGTACACCCTCTGCAGAGATTAAACCTATTCGTATAGCCGTATCCTTGGTTAAGGATTTCAGTCTGGGATAGGTCAAGTGTCGGTCTTGGTGTCGGTCTTCGGAGGTGAAACTGGTAAACTAGGACGGGAATTACTATTTGTGACTTGCGATGATTATGATTATTATTACTGCTGACTAACCCGTGATATTATTGTTATCATCGAGTATCTCTAGGATGGTTCTACCTCCGGGATATTAACTATGATTATTTCTTTTAAAGCCCTTTATGTGGTGTCGCTCAGACGCCCGACTGTGGCATTTATTTTAAAGCCCTTTATGTGGTGTCGCTCAGACGCCCGACTGTGGCATTTATTTTAAAGCCCTTTATGTGGTGTCGCTCAGACGCCCGACTGTGGCATTTCTTTTAAAGCCCTTTATGTGGTGTCGCTCAGACGCCC
>NC_041389.1:71563050-71569477 GCF_002162155.2 Triticum dicoccoides
GGCTTTTCTTTTAAAGCCCTTTATGTGGTGGCGCTCAGACGCCCGACTGTGGCATTTCTTTTAAAGCCCTTTATGTGGTGTCGCTCAGACGCCCGACTGTGGCTTTTCTTTTAGAGCCCTTTATGTGGTGTCGCACAGACGCCCGACTGTGACATGCCTGTTATTTAGTTCTTAAATTTTAATACTTCTATGACATTGCATATTCATATATTACATGCTCGCACACATCAGAGTTATATATTTACCTTTTGTGACTGGCGTCACATTTTTCCGCACATCATTGTTATGTTATACCCGTGTTCATAATGTTTGCGAGTACATTCAAAGTACTCACTGGCTTGTCCCTAGCTATTGTCTTGGCCAGATATTCGCTTGGAGACGATCGTTGCGATGACAGCCCCGGAACCTAAGCAACAACAATAGCAGCCTCGCGAAGATAGGAGTTAGCCTGGTCAGCTATTCCCGTGGGAAATGGAGCCCCATGCATAGATGATCCACCAAACCGCTTCTGTCCTCAACCACTAGAAATCTTCTGTTATGCTCACAGGCCAAGGATGGTCTTGTACTCCGTGTTCTGTAATTTTGCTTGGAATTTCTGTATCAAGTTGATGCCTCATCAGCTAACAGTTATCCTGGGGCTGATGAGCTCGACAGCCATTTTCTGGAAATTATAGTGTCCGGAAAACCGGTTGCGACAAACGGGGCTGACAGGTAGGGCGGTCGTGTCACGTCTGATAGAAGTTACACATCTGCCCCTATTTAAAATATTAGCCTACATGTATTTCGGACGAGGAGAGTTTGTTTTGCCGCCCACCGTGTATGAATGGGGAATGGAGGGAGAAATAGAGGTCTTTCGGACGAGCTTGAATCAAATGAGTTTTGCCGCCCATGTTTGACGCCCACCATGTCGGAATGGCCTCAGAGGCGGTCGTGTCACGTCTAATTGAAGATACTAACCTAGCCCTATTTAGAGCAGTGGAAATCGGGCCGATGGATTGTCCATGTAATGGGTAGATAGTAATTTCCATCTCCCAAACACTTGGCTTCGGGCAGCCGATGTGGGAGTGGACATTTTGCTGTTTCTTTCAAATTTTGGGACAATAAGCATCCACGTTTACCCTGGCAACTAAATTCGAATCCATTTTGTATTCCTATATGAATCTCTATAAATCATTCTATGTGTTTTTATATATCTTCAAAAGGACGACAAAGATGTATTCCACTGTCATATATGAATATGGTTTACAAATGCCGATACTCAAATTTAGAAACTAGAATCCAGTTTAAGGTGAATTCGAATATTTGGAACACTTCATGTCCAACTCAAATGTCACACACAGCATAATGTGTACTCCCATTTAGATATGTACACAAGCGATGTATCAAGATTCAAATACCGAGTCAATCAACCAAGAATGTACGGAACTAATAGACATGTAAACACCTATAGAGTATATGGATCAATAATATCAACTAACATACATAAGCCAGGCCGCTATACTTTTTTTGGCTACAACAGCATCCTTTTTTTAGATAGCATCTTGGCCCTTTCCGATAAGTGCCACTTATGGTCCATCTATACTAGTATTGTTGAATGCACATTCAGCCCAATTGGCATATTTGTTGGTATGGCATAGCAATCCAAATGAAATGTCTCTGAGTCTTATCAATTAATACAGACTTGTGCTCAAATAAAATTACAAACGAAAAAATAAAAAAAACAATTATTACATGATCTCTAAAACAAATGATTTGACTGATTACATGAACAGACAACACAAAGGTTATTCAACTATGGAAAGAACATTTCACCTATGATTTACCATGTAGGAATTTAATTTCCTTTTTTCCTTCAGGACCATAACAATCTGGTTAGTCTCAGCTTGCTTCATTTTGAAATCCACCAAATATTTAATGGTTGTCTTGAGTACTGCTGGTGATTGTGCTGTTTGCTTCCTCAACATGTCAACTTCATCTCTAAGTGCAGAAGCAGAATCTCTTTCTACCACTAGTTTAGCCTCTATAGCATCAGCAGTTGGCAATTCATAATGCACGATTGGGCCGGTGCTACTGCTGTGGGATGATGCAACGTCCATGGGGACCTCGCTCTTTGATCTTGGGCTAACCTGTTTTGCCATTAAAGTTCCGATTGGATTCAGAAAAGTTGAAGTTAGCAAAACATCTCAACTGGGAGTTATAACAGCAAACCAGTTAAACAAACAAGGAAATAAAGAGTTTCAATTGGATGCTGAAAAGTAGTTATTAACATCATTGTAACCCGCTGTTGCAGCAGCAAAGCAGTTAAACAAACAAGTAGATATTTAAGTTAAGGAAAACAGGTAATTCTTAACAGTAAGTATCAAACACATAGATAGACGCAGCCTACAATATGATTAACAAGCTGTGCCATTATGTAATCAGTAGCAAACTAAATTAAGCCAAGCAACGTAATTGAACAATTTTGCAATAAGTGGCTAACTGAAATTCCGAGAAGCAGGTAACTGAACTTACGCTAGTTCTTTGTACAGGCACACTTCAACTTCTTTTTCTCTTACATGGTTGTACGAAGGAGTCCATGGCATCAATTGCTTGGATATGCAGTCCCAATACTTCTTTCTTCCCACACTGCATGGGTAAGTCAAATGGTTAGTCTGGTAAGATGGTGCGTCCTTGATATGTTATATGAGGACATGTAGGCCCTGTTTGGTTCGGCTGTGGATTTCTAAAAGCAGCTGTGAAAAATCTGTTGTGGAAAAACAGCTGTGGAAAATCTGATGTCAAAAAGATGTAGGTCATTTGGCAAACCAGCTGATACAGTTTTTTTAGATTTTGGCCCGCAGCGGAATCAGATTTTGGAAAGCACGTCCTAGGCTGCTTCCGCTTTTGGTTCAGATTTTGGCAGCGGATTTCTGAAATCGGATTCTGCTAGGTTCGCCCTTTGGTTCAGATTCTGCTGTGCGGCAGTAGAATCCGTTGATAAAAGTTGCACCAAACAGGGCTATAGTCACACTAGTTGTAGCCAAACACATCACACTGGCTTTTACTTTATATTTCATGCGATTAGTTTTGGCATATCGAGATCTAAGCAATCTACAATAGGATGAAAAGACTGGCATCCTTCACATTATTGGCGAACTCAGTTCATAGAAACAAGCAATTCAACCATTCTGTGGGTAAATCAAAAGCGTCACTGGAATATTTTTCACTATCCAATCATACACGCAAAAAGGGGTGATGCCACCATAGGGGCTGGTATGGGCGTCCGCCTCAGGTGGCTGGAAAGTGTGCACCTAGTTTGAGTCATCCAGGTTGGCCCACGCTAGTTTTGTTCATCCCAACGCACAAGCAGGCAATGTAAAAAATGACGAAAAATGTTTCAATTTGGATGGGCCAATAACATAAGTGCAAGGCAGGCCCTATAGCAGGCTCGCGGCCCAAACGAGCGCCTCCCATATCGATCGACAGCAGGAAAAATCCCAATTGATTCGCTCCAGCCTCCAGTCTGGTTTGCTCCTAACCTAGCCGCCGCTGGACAGACCAACACAGCACTTCGTCACGCCCTCGTTCGAGGGCGGTCGCCGGGCTTCAAGCGAACGGAAGGACAAGAAGATGAAGATCCAACCCTGGGTGTAGCCTGCGTGGGAGGCAGCGGCGGCAGCACGGGCATGGCATCGAGATTGCGCAAACGGACAGTCGCTAATTGCAAGAGTAGCATGCGCAACGAGCAGGTACATCACATCCTTGATTATATCTAATTCAACTCTTCAATTTCTGGCCAATAGTTAAACCTGACGGTGTTGGAAAACTGCTTGTATGTAGGGAATCTATGAGTAACTCCCCCAATCAATACTGAACTGACTGAATCTGATGTATCTAATCATGTTTCACATGCAAACATACAACCTCATGTTGTTCTTGAGCCTGAAGTGTCTAATGAACAGACTGCTAATGAAGGATTTGATGCAAACATTTTACATGCTCCTGGTGATGAACATATATTGTCTAATGAGGGATCTAATGCAAGCATTTTGCAAGCTCATTGAAGGATTTAGTGTCTAATGGTTATCTACTATGTTGAGAGAGATAGAGATTTGCAGGCATTGATGACAAGCAAATTATAGTGCATTTTCATAGCTTGAGGAAACGTCGAGGCCATCTACCAGAAAGTCCCCGTATCATGACAACATAGCATAAATACTTTTCTAATCTGTTGTTTGTAACTATTGGCATACTTGTGCAGGATAGATATATTGATATGCAGTTTGCGCACTGGTTATACGTGCAATTACACTTCGATATTTTCAGCCAGGGAACGAATAATTCAAGCAGGTACAGACCATGTTTGTAGTCCTTGTACACCATGTTGCATTTTGTGTTTTTTGGTGCTTGCATCATTTAGTGTTTATAATCTAAACTACTTTGGATCATTAGCTGGTTTTCAAAGTGCATGCAGCTTCACATTTCTCAAGTTATGTTGATTTCCGGAGTGCAAGTGCCTTCGTATTTGTTAAGTTAAATGTTCGCCCCTGGTAACTTGAATTCATGGATCAGCCACTGCACACAAATCATACACGAATGCCAGTACGAATTAAATGAAATGCAGGGACTTACACTAGCACGTTGTACAGGCTCACTGCAGCTCTGCTTGCGCTTGGGATGTTCCATGTACAAGTCCATGGTACCACTTGCTTGGATGTGCAGGCCTTGTGCTCCTTGCATCCCCCTCTGCATTTTTGACATGGCGAATGGTTGATCAAATAAGAGGAATCGACCTTGATGTTGTACCGGAGGACAGATACTTACAAGGTTATACGGGTGTTCAAGATGTGTACCAGATCCCGTAGCGCCGTCATGTTTCGCTAAAATATGGATTTGCTTGTTTCAGATGATATCTCTAGAAGAAATAAGAGAGCAGTGAAAGGATATCCAAACATCGTCGGAATAGTGCACAAGGGAGTGATGTGTGGATACCTAGTTCGGGCCGGCGTTTGGGCATGCTCGCCTAGCTAGAGTGCAGGTCACTTCCGAGCCGTTGAGGGTGATGCGCTAGCGTTTCTGGCTGCGCACGGATGCATATCTTGAGTGGCCACGGAGCGCTACGATGCGGTGGACGAGACCGTTGGTGAAGCCCCAACAACCTTGGGGGCGGAGGTGCGACGATGTGCTTGGTGAAGTAGCCCCGGTGAGCTGGGAGACGGCGTCGGTGAAGCGCACCTGATGCGGTGGAACTCGGTGTCTATGAGGCACGTCGGTTGCGGCGGGCGACGTTGTCGGTGGACCACCCAGTGCGGTGGACGAGGGCGTAGATGAGGTAGCTCCCGTGCGGTGGTGAAGTGCGACCGTTGTCTTCGTCGTCGTCGTCCGGCACAGAGGTGGGGAATGGTGGGGAAAGATATGAGATGAGGGGCGATTGGAGGGTTGGCGGCGAATTAGGGATTTGAGCAATCTGGGCGCGGAAGGGGACGGTGGAGAAGAGAGATTTTGCAGGGATGGAAGGGGCCGCTAGATATTTCAATCTGAAACGTGCAAGCACGAACTTATATTGTCGTCGTCCTTTTTTTGGGGGGGAGGGAGGGGGGTGCGTGGCTGGGTGCTACATGTCCGTCCGACACACGCGACCACCCCGACAGGACTATGCTTCGGTGCCTTAAGGCATCTGCCTTTGTGTCCATTACATATGGGCCCAACAGGTGGCTGGCCCACATGTGACTGATGCAAAGGCAGTTGCCTGTAAGGCACCAAAGCAGCATCCACAACGACACGACCCTAGTTTGCCTGGTGCGCCTACATTTGAGAATGCAAACGAATCTTCTTTCATTTGCAAACGAATCTGTATGTATTACCATGCCCATGTTTTCCTTGCAATAATTAGTCATTCGAAACGAGATACTCCATCCGTTCACTTTTGTAAGTCGTTTGAAACAACTTAAAATGAACTGTTTTGCACATTGTCTGAAATGTCTTCAAGGTCTTATAAAAGTGAACAGAGGGAGTACTATAAATTAATTAATGAGGAGTTATTTGAAAAAAATCAAAACTGTACCCACACTAACGTGGATTAGAGTGTGTCTCACATAATTAGTTATTTGAATTAGAGTGTGTGTCACGTGGTTAGTTATTTGAATTAGAGTGTGTGTCACGTAGCGATCTCCAATTCTAACGTGGATTTCGCATTTCACTGTATCCACGCTACTTTTTTAATACAAATGCATATGTATATGATGAACACCATGGTAGTGAGAAAACTTTTGGATGGATTCAAACATACGACCTACAAAATAGCACAACAAACTGAGTCAGTGTCAACTTTCCGAAACTTAGTATGGCATGAATTCGAAATAATTACCCGTATGCCTGCTCCTTGGTTCAAATCTTACAATGTACACTGAATTGAAACATCGATATTAATTCTCGTACTATGTACTTC
>NC_041389.1:71569705-71586068 GCF_002162155.2 Triticum dicoccoides
CTGTATCGGTCAATCTTTCTCTCCTAACCACCTTAGGAAGCTATCGGTTTCCAACACACGTTCATTCTTTCTCTCCATGTTTCGATCTCTAAGTCTCTCAACTACACAACCCCTTTTTCCACTCTGTTACCAAATATATTTACCTCATGCACCCACCATTGCACCCCATGCCGAGCTCTCCCCCCTCCCCTCTCCCTCTCACCCTCTCGCGCTAAATACATGCATTGCCTATCTAGCCCCCAACCTCTCGTGCATGCGCACACACGCACGTTGTATATCTAGGTCACTCCCTCGAGACTGTCTCACTCTTTCTTCCGCACGGCGGGCCACACTCTCTCAATCTCGCTCTCTTTATCCGAGTCTCTTTTAACCTCGTTTTCTTTCACACACAAATGATATATCTCCCTGTTCAGGCCTCGATTGACACACTCTATACTCTCTCACACAGATTGTCTATCTAGGTCAGTCCATCCAAGCGCCCACCACACTTTCGACCTCATGGTGGGCCACGCTCACTCAATCTCTCTCTCTCTCTCTCTCTCTCTCTCTCTCCGTATGTCTCGATTGACCTCGCTCTTTCTCGGACAAAAATGATATATCACCATGTTTGAGCCCAATTCGACCTATTCACATTGTATACTCTCTCACGCACATCGTCTATCTAGGTCACTCACTCCAACCCGTCTCACTCTTTCGATCGCACGGCGACCCTATGTGATTGGTTGACCTTGCTTCCTCCCACGCACAAAATATATCTACACGTCTTCACTTACTGGTGGGTTCCATGTGTGCTCTCTCTCTCCTCCCCTTCTACGTTTAGACGCACGGGCAAACAGGAAGAACTCGTGGGCGATGTTGCCGCTGACCATATCTGCACGCGTTCACAAGTCACGGCACCAGTTTCACGTACTAGCAGCACTCGTCAGTGTGTACGTGCAATGCACGTTAATTTGGATGTATATTAAGTGCATGCGGATATTAAATACTAGGATATTATTTGTGTGTTGTCATGTGATTAGCACTATTTTTGGCATGAAATTAACTGCACGCTAAACGTGTTGAGCGCTGGACATTGAAGCAGTCTAGGTCGTTGGATGACAAGGAATACATGTGGCTTGATGACATTTTATATTTAATTTGATACGGCTCTAGCAGAACATTCAATCGATCAAACCATACATTTCGTTCAGTCTGACTCCGACTTTAAATATACGACGATCGATATAAAATAAACAGAAATGATAAACATTCGGATTTTAAGCATGGCAATCCGAACGTTTTTCATGGCAGACTTAGATTACGCGGCGGCGGTGGGGGCGTCTCGCGGTGGGAAGCGGCTCCTCTGCCGTGCTCTGTGTGTCGTCGGGCCACTGACCGATGGCGATGGCGGCGTCTTGCGGCGTTGTTGGCGTACTCCTGGACGTTGGCCTAGCTTCAAGGAAGGCCAAAATGTTCTGGACTTCGGAGTGAGTCGACTGGCGGGAGGAGGCGACTCGCGTTGGTGCAAGGAAGCGGTCGACAGCGGCCATCCATGCCGCTGAGGGGGGCACATGCACCCGCGCGGGGAAAGGCGCTGTCAACGACGCGGCGGAGACATTCATGTGCACGGGCGCGCACGTCAGTGCACGCACAGGCGCAGGCGCTGGCAGGTGCACGGGCACCGGCACGGGCGTGCGCGTCAGTGCACGTGCAGGCACAGGCACTGGCAGGTGCACGGGCACCGGCACGGCCGTGCGCGTAAGTGCACGCGCAGGCGCATGCGCTGGCAGGTGCACGGGCACGTGAAAGTCGGCGGGCACCTCGTGGAACCCCATGGGATCAAGCTCGGCGACAATGTGCGGCTCCCAGCCCATCAATGCCACGGGGATGGGCGCTGGCGTAGTCGGGGCGATGGGAGCCGGAACGGGAGCGGGGACAGGCGCGCCGTCTTCCCGCAAGGCCAATTCAAGCTCGTCCCAAAGCGCCTTATGTTGTTGAGACTCCGGCTGGGTGTCTTCCTCAGGAAACTGGAACACTAAGGGCAGACCATCGTGATGCGGCATGGCGTACGTTTAGGTCAGGCTAGTTGGAGGTAGACGACAGGAGAATCGGAGAGGAAGAGAGAGGATTGTAGTGATACTCCCTCTTTCTGGTTTATAAGGCTCAATTCAAAAATCTCACCAACCTAGGTAGATGTGAGTGGCGGAATACTTATTGTAGTTTGCAAAAGCACCCAATTAATGCTCTTGTTTTTCTCAAAAAAATATGTTTACCAATGCAATAATTGGAATGCATGCATGCATAAATTACATGCATTGGTCAATTTTCTCTTAATACTTGCATGCAATGATTTAATTTACCTTGGAATTTGAACATGTGATGGGAAACAACAAAATTGAGCCTTATAAAATGGAAAAACTAATATTTTGAGATAAGCCCTATAAACCGGAAAGGAGGGAGTACCGGGTAGTGCGGGGTTGATTAAACTGCGGCGCCGACGACATTAAAAGTGGGAGCAGTTGGGACGACGGTGGGCGGTGGAGCCTGGTCAAAGGCTCGCCTCCCGGTGAGCCTGCACAGTGGTCTGCTCGCACGCCTCCCTGACAGCCGGCGCAGCGGTCTGCGCGCACGCCTCCCGTCGACTCACACGCTTGCTCGGACGGCACCTGCCGATTGCCGATGAGAAGCGGGGACTCGTGGCGTCACGTATACGCCCACGGTTTCAATAGTGAAAGCGATCACCTTAACGTGACAGGTCTTTCTTCCAAAATACTTTGGCTCTTCATTTGTGCAACTTGTCATCAGCAGCTTGTCTCAAATTGAAGAAAAAACTTACGAAGTAATATTTGTGCCATATCACGTGACCATACTTAGTTTCAAGAATTTATGCTCACTTTTCGATTTTCTGAAATTTAAGATCCAGGATTCGAAACAATATCATAACCTGCATCATACAATAAATTTTCAAGCCGTACATCTGTCCTATTGTATTTCTTAAGAAAGCATTCGGTCAAACATTTTGCTTAGTTAGACTTCAGACAAGTTATATATGCAGAGTAGAAGGATAATCCCTCCGTACCAGTGCATTACCAGTACATTTTCCTTAGTTAGACTTCACACAACGGCAGCAGCTCTGTCTGATCCAGCTGAGGATTGGGCACCGACCGCGTCAGCGGATCAGTCTGATCTCCCAGAGCATCATGCATCGACACCGGCACCTGCTCCGACACCGGCACCAGCTCTACAAGGAGCACCATCTCCGGCAGCAGCATCGGCTTCGGCACCTGCACCAACACTTGCACTTGCATCTGCTCCGGCCCGTGCAGTTGCACCAGCAACTGACTGGGCTGCATTTCGCACTTCATATACCAAAGTCCTTACAAAAACCGACATGTCCACCTTCTTGGTAAGCATTGGCCGCCCAAGTGATTCATTCTTTTTTCTTTCCGTGTTGTTTCACATGATTTACTGTGTTGATCTAACTGTTTGGGTGTGTCTTCTTGTTTGCAAACAGAGAATTCCTAGAGCAACGAGGGAGTCGTTCAACAATCCGGGCAACCGCGGCCAAGTTTCTCTTACCATGCGCAGCCTTGGTGTGAATGAACCTGCTCAATATACCGTAAGTACAAAGGATGGTCGCATGATGATTGATGCTAAAGGATGGTCAAGTTTCAAATCTAAATCATATCTTGTAGTAGGGGATGATGTCAAAATCGAACTTTCTCGGCAAGGAGAGCTGGTCCAAATCAACTTTGAAATTAGCAGCATGCAACTGCAGAACTGATCTATCCTCCGAGAGATTTTGATGTAATAATCTAGCATGCTGAAACAAGTGTCCTGTGTGTATAAGTAGTACGACAGTATTATTTATCACATGGTATATCGTTGATAGAATTCCAACTCTGATTGCTGGTTAGGAACTGTCGTTCAATTTCATTCCAACAACTGTCGTGCTTTATTCAATTTTGTGTATTCGCCTTGCGACAGCATCTAAAACCAGCACCGTACTGATCGCTTGCAATATGAAAAGCGCCGAGGTAGAACACATGGGCCCCAAAACATGCAGGGTCGGCCTGCGACCAAGTCCAGAACCATGAGCCTATCTGAGTATTATATTCTCAGCTGAACCCCCATAAAAAAGCTGAACCCCCATAATGCCCGTGCGTTGCAGAGGGAGTATATTTCTCGGCAAGCTGAGCCTGTGATATAAAAGATTTTTATATTTCTTTACAGAGGGAGTATATCTCTGTCAAAAAATATATACATGTGTAACTAGTTACTCTTGTCTTTCTACTTCCTTTCGCTGATATATGGGGCAACCGGCAACGGGGTCCACGTGCCATATGCACAAATTAGAGTACACAACTTCACGGTAGACACACCCCGGTCGTAGCGCCGTAGTAATGCCCAATGAGCCATCAAATCACAACCCCCCCTTTCCAGCTTTAGCAGTAAGCTGGACGGACGAAGCGTCAATATTTCACTGGGCCTGAATCCCCTTCTCCCACATTTGCTTGTTCAGAGAAAACCCCCTCTCGGAGATTGCATAGGGTTTTCTCATGGAGAACCAGGTACGAATTCTTCATCCATCCCCGATAAACCAAAGTCCCTTGGTCGCCAGATTTAGGTTTCTTCATCCCTTGATTGCATAGGGTTTAGGTTTCTGCGCCCTTGGCGAGACGCCACACTTGTTCCTTCTCATCCTAACACAACATTTTGAAACGCGCACAGTATGTTCCTAGAATCCTCTTTTCTATCCGGGAGGGTGGGGTTTTTTTGAACATGTCGTGTTCTCATATTATTTTTCCTGCAGTGTATTATTTGCTCTGCCAGAACACATGTACTCATGATGCTCGGCCTTGCCATAACTGAATAAACTAGTTTAATGATCACAGTGAAGACAAGCCATGGATATAAGTTCCGAGCTGGGTTCATGAACCAAGAAGATCGCTGATTTTTTATGGCCGAACTTGTATAAACTTTCTCAAGTGTTACGGACTAAGAGTTGGCGCACGAATGTTGATGGAAATAGCAGAACCTGGTCTCATCTTCACTGCGATCTTCCACCCCGACGTCGTTCCAATTGTTCATCCATGTTAGTTTTGTATCTGGTTCTTGCTTGTTGCCTCGATTACTTCTTAATCCACCTATTCTGTCTAACTAATCACAATTTAACTTCTAACGAATCTCTCACGAAGATGCTACTTCTAACTAATATTTTCTAATAATTGGTGGCACGTGTAGGTTTTTTCAGAGTTAAGCAGTCTGCTCGTTTGTTACTCTGTAATAACTCGGTTGTTACTAATGGCACTGAAGTTGACTGGATCGACATCCACAAGTTCCTACACTTTATTGATCGTCTTGAGGTCCTTGTGGGGCGTTTCAATGGTGGAAGGCCACGTGGGATATGTGTGCCACTTCTGCACTCGTTGAATAGGTCCAACTGTGTCGAGAAACTTACGGTACGAGCTGTTTTCTATTATATATGTTGTTCATAAACTATTGCTTATACACAGTTTTACAGCTGTGATCTTCTTGAAACAGGAACTGCCGAGTTCTATTGTTCCTATACAGATGCCTGACCATGGTCGGGTCAGACTTGTGCTTGGTCACAACATTATGTTTATGTCGACCTACTCAATTCCCCTTGGAGGTGAAAAGATACTTATTCATGGGTGGTCTCAAATAATGAAGGCCCGTCCATCTTGGAGAATAGGACAGAAGATTATGTTCATGCTTTTCCATGGCTCTAAAGCGAATATCCTGTTTATTGACCACATTACGAGATGAAGCCGCTTTCAGAAGGTTGTGGATGCGCGGGGTGGCGCATGGGCCTTGTCCTGGGGCTTGGCGGCCTCACCCTTGGTTAACTGTAGGCAAAGTAGCACTGTTCGAGGCGTGCTTTGTACGGTTGAACCTGTATAAGTACTCATACTGCTTTCAGCTTTGGTTGTTAAGTGCCCCTGCTGGTTTCAGTTAAGGTTGTTAAGTACTCCTGCTGCTTTTACAGTCTGTTGTGTTTCTTCAGTCCTGTCCTCATCCAGCCGCCAAAACCAGACCAGCACCGGCGGGGCCGCCTGCTTCCGCCTCCCACGGCTGACTGCGCCTCAGCACACGCATCGCCACCCCACCGTCTCCTAACACTACAAGAAATATGTCAACTTATGACCTTCTGTCAGTGACCCTGGAAGAATTGGTCATAGATTTATGACCATTTGAGACCAATTGGTCAAAAGCTGTTCAGGGGCTCCAAACCCTAAACCATTGCGACCACTTTGGTCAGAAAGGTCATAATTTCCTTACATGAAATGGTCATAAAGCTAACAACGCTAGTCCGCTGCCTTATTTCTAGTTGTTAACGACCAATATAGATGGTCATAGCCTTGTAAATTGTGGTGGGTTGCTATGACTAGGCGCCACCTCATCAGTTTTGCCAATGTGTCATACTAAGCAACCTATATTTCTGTCATTCCCAAAATTCCCAAAAAAATCTCATAAATTCTTTGGGTCATATCTTCGTCAAATGTGTAAAAACCTTCCTTTCCTAGTTCAAAAATAATTCAAAAATATTCATTTTCCTATTCTGTTCGGAGTAATAGTTTGTGAAGGAAGTACCACTTTGGCATGTCCAAATAGTATCCATTTTCTACAGTGCTTTCCTATGCCCAAATAACCATCCTCCACCAAATGCCAGCTCAATCCATTCATTATTTTGAGCCGAGCTTCAACATTCGTATTTATGTCCAGTGTGGTGGTTTGCAAAGCAAGTACCACCTAGGCTCCCCCTTTTGAGCTGAAATTTTTTGAAAATGGTCTTCTTAGTAACTGATCATCCTTAGCCAAAACTCACGCCCATTAGCCATGTACATTTCCCGTACCGCTAATCAAACACTTGGCTGCTAATTCATGTTTGAGCATCGATTGGTCTCCTCGTGAGAATCTTATGTTGTAATTTTCTTCCTAGCACCAACCTGGGGAGTGCCCAACGCACTAGACATGCCTAGGCCGCCTAGAACACATGGCAACGCCACGGTCACGCGGTGACCACGCGGCGGGCATGCGAGTTTACGCGCTCTAGAGTTGGGGCCCTCGGCCACCGCCCAAACCTCGACGTATCGCCACCAAACCATGTATTTATGATTAAATAGGTCCTTATGTAACTAGAAATGATTTTTGGAAAAAATAAATAGCAAACTATGAGGCAGCTGCAGTTCAAATTTGACCCGCTTCCAGCTGAATCGGCAGAAATTTGTCTTTTTCACGAGAGGTGGATCAAAATTTTTTCACCAGACCATTTTGTCAATTGTGCATTAAATATGGCCTAGTATTTTATAAAAATGATTTGGTCCAATTTTGCAACAATTATTTGGTAGTTCCTTCACAAAAAACCCTCCTTTCGGGCACTCGAAAAATGGAAAATGGTTTTTTCGTCCAACGAAAATGAAAACTTCCTTAGGCAACATTGTTTGCCATTCCAATATGCACCCTTGTGCACAATATGAGATCATTTGAACAAACTATGCCATGAATGTGGCCATAAGATTGATCATTTGGCTTGAAAGCCATGAATCTTCACACTTGATAGCTCATGTCTGAGAACACTTTTTTAAAATAATTACCGTATTACAAGTTTATTATTTTTCCTGGAAACTTGGTCACATATAATGACACAATGCGAAGGTTTTCCAATTTTTTTATTTTTTTGAATTTTTTATGCCCGTTTCAATATGCGGTCAAGACGGCGGGCTTGACCGTTCCTAGCTAGTGGTTGAATCTTGGAATTTTTTTGGTGTTTATATTATTAAATAGATAGTTATGTACCTAGAAATGATTTTTGGAAAAAATAAAGAGCAAACTATGAGGCAGGTGCAGTTCAAATTTGACCCGTTTCCTGCTGAATCGACGACAATTTGTCTTTTTCATCAGAGGTGGATCAAAACTTTTCGCACCCAACCATTTTGTCAATTGTGCATTATATATGGCTTAGTATTTTATAAAATTTATTTGGTCCATTTGCGCAACAATTATTTGGTAGTTCCTTCACAAAAAAACCTCATTTCGGGCACTCGGAAAATGAAAAATGAATTTTCCGTGCAAAGAAAATGAAAACTTCCTTAGGCAACATTGTTTGGAATTCCAAGATGCACCCTTGTGCACAATATTAGATCATTTGAACAAACTATGCCATGAATGTGGCCATAAGATTGATCATTTGGCCTGAAAGCCATTGATTTCCACACATGATAGCTCGTTTCTGAGAACACTTTTTTAAAATAATTACCGTATTACAAGTTTATTATTTTTCGTGGAAACTTGGTCTCATATAATGACACAATGCGAAGGTTTCCCAATTTTTTAAATTTTCTTGAATTTTTATACCCGTTTCAAAATGCGGTCAAAACGGCGGGAATGACCGTTCCTAGCTAGTGGTTGAATCTTGGAATTTTTTTGGTGTTTCTCTGATTAAATAGATACTTATGTACCTAGAAATGATTTTTGGAAAAAATAAAGAGCAAACTATAAGGTAGCTATAGTTCAAATTTGACCCGCTTCCAGCTGAATCGGCGGGAATTTGTCCTTTTCACGAGAGGTGGATCAAAACTTTTTACACCCAACCATTTGGTCAAATGTGCATTAAATATGGCCTAGTATTTTAGAAAAATGATTTGGTACTTTGCAAGAAACATATGGTAGGTCCTTCACAAAAAAACACATTTTGGTCACTTAGAAAATGAAAAATGGTTCTTTTGAGCAAAGAAAATGAAAACCTCCCAAATAAACATTGTTTGTTATGCCTAAATACACACATTTACAAAATATTGGTTTATTTGAACTAACTATAAGAGGTTAAATGTTTGCCTGAATAAGAGGGTACAAACTATAAGAGAAAAAACAAAAAATGCTTAATTCTGATTGGTGGAACCAGCTGTGGCATGGATCAGTGACATGGCAAACGTCTGTCCATCCATCCATCCATCCATCCGTTCGTCCATCCACCCCTCCGCTCTCTCAGCTAACCCTAGCGCTCGCAGATCCCTCCCCTCGCCGCCACCCGCCCCACCCCTCGCAGATCCATCCTTCCCCTCCCTCCTTCCCCTCCGGCAAGATCGCCGTGCTCTACTCCTCCCTCCTTTCCCTCCGGCAAGATCGCCGTGCTCTGCTCCTCCCTCCTCCCCCTCCGGCAAGATCCCACATCCATCGATCCATACTCAACTGGAACCCCTCTCCCGATGCCAGATCCAATCCTCCTCCCTCCCTCCTCGCCCCGGCTCCTTGCTCCCCTCCCCTTCCAGATCGCCGCCACCACCTCCCTCCTCCTCCCTCGCCCCGGTTCCCTGCACCGCCGAGGCCGCCGCCGGGAGATCCGACTTCGCCGACGGGAATGGGGCCGGATCCACCACGCCCAAGCTCTCCATCCTCGTCGACAGGGACGACTACATCCAGGCCTCGGCGCTTCCGGCAGCGGCGGCTCATCTCCTTCCTCGGGCACCACAACTTCAACCGCACCATGGATGTGTAAGAACGTAGTCGTGTCTCCCCCTCCCCCCTTCAAACCTGCCTCTGCGAATGCATCTCTTGATCCAGGCAACGCACGCGCGCGCGCAGGTTGGTGACCCAGACGGACTCCTGTGCCTGAAGCACCTGGCCGAGCTGGTGGACGCGGGCTCCTGGGACAAGGCCATCGACTACCTCTCCCGCTTCCTGCCCTCCGACCGCCCGCTGGGCGTCCACGGCCGCGCCCTCTTCCACTACCTCCGCGTGCACAAGGCCATCGACGACGTGCTCGCCGGAGCCCCAGAGGCACGCTCCGTCACCACTGCCCTCGACCAGTGCATCATCTTCCGCCCCACCAAGAGCCACGCCATCACCAGGCTCCGCGCCATCTTGTCTCCGATCGACCCGGGGCTCGTCGAATCCTCCTCCCCCACTGCCTCAAGGTACGGCGATTCCTTCCCCTCTCCTCCCTGTATCGTCTAGATCCGCATTTCTGTGGTGCGCCGTGATAGTTGGGCGTCTAGTACTGTGGAATTTGGCTCCAATCTGTGGTTAGATCGGTGAAGATTTGGCGAGTTCGTAAGGATTTCGCGGGTACTAATTTGTAATTAATGGGTGGATGTGCTCGTGCACAGGATGGATGGTCGAAATCTATGCATGTTTTATGTACTAGTCCGTCAGTTCCTGCACATAGATTCCCCCAAGTAGCTTGTGTGCCATGTAAAAAAATTCTATCTAGACGTGAATCTATGCATGTTTTATCTATTACAGCTAGTCTGTTCTGGTTTGATAGCTCTTTATGATCCAATTCAATAGTAGCTTGTCTGTGATTATCTTCTTCTCCGCACGCGTATGCTGCTTGATCTGTCGCTCTTGATCAGATTTCTGTTGTACCATTGAAATAGCAAATACACGTATGTTAGTGTCATATGTGCTTGATTTATTACCACGAAGCTTGGTTTCTCTTAGCTAATACAAGCATTTCAGGCAGCTATGTGGAATCAGAATCCCTAGATCAATGAAGTACTGCTGCATATCAACAAGAAGTACGTAGGGCTATTTGACCGACTCACTTACTAGCCGTAGTAGCCAGTGCTTAGCTCTGTATGGTGGTCGTTGCTTCGTTGAATTGCTTGGTGTTGCTGTAGCCGTAGTAGTCAGTGCTACTGTTTCCACAATCGATGCTTACTGAAAGATCATGACTAGTACTGTGACATATGCTCGATGACTAAAAATATGTTGATTTATAAGATTTTTTCAGTAAAGCGGAACTTCTTAAATATTGCATGCTGAAGTAAACTTAAATGAAATGTGCAGCGCATTACATTACCAGAAGCAGACTGGCCATGGACTCAATCATTCTTTTTGATTACAATTTGACTATATCTCCAGCATTGACAAATACCATTGCTTTTTCAAATTTATACTGGAGTTGCTTGTTCAAATACCATCTCTGTTCTTCTTATGGTTCTCACTCTGTTTGGTAACAGACTCTGCTTTAGGAAAGTCTCACAGTACAGTACTACTAGTAGATAAGATACTCCTTAAACTTTGGATCAAGTAAACTGTCTCATATATTTTATGCTCCTCAAACTTCACAGTACAGTACTACATTGTTATGCTCCTCAAACTTCACAGTACAACACTACATTGTTTTGCTCCTGTTATGTCAACTCTTATAGTATGATGAATCAAGTAAACTAAAAGCACCACCCTGTTCTGTCTGTGCAGACTGACCTCCGCTTCCAGAGCCATGCGGTGCTGGCCCTTCAGGAGGCTGCAGAGGCCTACCTGGTGGGTCTCTTCGAGGATCCGTGGCGACAGGGATTAAGGTGCTTGCTTTGCCTGTGGGAATGGTGGTGTCCTGAGACGAGTGGAGGAAGCGGTGTCCGAGGCCAGGGAGCTTTCCTCTCCAGGTCCGTCTCCCGAATCATGGTGCAATTTCTAGCACTGATCAGTGCCCCGCGATTGAAGCTAGATGTTTTACTGCCTTGTGCCATTGAGCAACTTGTGCTTGGTTTCAGGTTCCATGAAAAAGAAAATCCTGCTTCCAATTCACCATCTAAAATTTGTTTGTTTCTTCCAATTTGAATTACTTCTGTTGCTGCTAGTTTCAGCCCTCTGACTGGTTCAAGATTATGGACAGTATGCTCAGTTGTCCACGAAACTGCAAGCATATTTTTTTTGCAGAAAACCATGGAATAAAATGAATTATGTTTGAAAAGTGAGGGCATTCATCCTGACTCTGGACTGTTTGATGCTTGCAGATGGGAAGCTATCATTGATAGGGCATTCAGCTGGAGGCTAGCTCGCGCGCGTGTACATGGAGGAATTCAGGACTTCTGACATAAGTTTGCTGCTCACGCTTGGACTCCCCACCTGTACGGTTTTCTTCTAGTTCTGCTACTAGTTGCTGTGTACTCCTAGTGCTGTAGTTGCTGCGTAGTAATACAGAAGTATTAATGCTCAAATATGATGATCTGGCCTACAGTTTTGCTGTTCTGCTACTAGTTGCTATTCTGCTACTAGTTGCTGTTCTGCTACTAGTTGCTGTTCTGCTACTAGTTGTTGTGCACTCCACACCTACAGTTTTCATTTCTATGATCAATTTAGAGAGTTGCACATGTCAGTATATTGTATACTAAAAAAATGCTAGCTAGTGAGAACATTTTAGTCACTCCATGAACGCATACTGGTTAGTGTTAGTCATACTATTTATGTACATCTCATTTGCTATCAATTCTTGCTTATAAGTTATTGGATCCCTCATTGGCTACTGTTTGATGTTCTATACACATTCTTATTCTTATATGTTCATTCTTTGTTTTGCACAGGTGAAGTGCAAATCCAAGTTCGAAGCTGTGAAGCATATCAACAAAGACTAGCATATTATGTGTTGTAAATGTAGGCAGTAGTAGGCTTATCTGGGCTGTAGTATACTGTAATGTTTGTAATAGACTAATGCCGTGTTGTTTTGGACGAATTTCATTTGCTATTTGGATTGTTTGAAATAATGATTGTGTATTGAATACCTGTCAAATGGAACCTGACAAGGGGGTCCAAGTTACAATAGTTGTTTGACAGATTTTGAAATTTTTGATGTGTGGGATCAATTTTGTGATAAGCATGACAAGTGGGACCAATCTGATTGGTGGGACCAGTGGCAAAAAAAGGACGAAAATAAAATATCAATAGACTGTAAAAGGCTGCATCTTAGAAAAAAAAGGCCGAATTAATGGCCCAAGCCCATGTAGCTAGCAAAAATTAACAAGAAAAAAATACAGTAAAAAGGCCGAATTGTTGGGCTCGGCCCATGTAGAAAATCGAACTGGACCGGGCTGAATCTTGTGCCACGTCATCTTGCCACGCTGGATGCCTACGTGGCCTGGGGGAGGTTGCTAGTGACCAAAACGCCACAGTAGGAATATTTTGGTCGTAAACGTCTTTGACCATTCCAGAAGAAAGGTCGCTATAGTCAGTTTATGACGGCCAGCTTTTGACCTTCTGTTTTTGGTCACAAAAAGGTCATAAATGGAAATTTCTGACCTTTCAGTGACCAATAGTGGTGGTCATAAGTTGACATATTTCTTGTAGTGTAAATCGTTAACGCCGACATCCTCTGTGTGCTTTGGTGCGCTCGCCGCGGCGCCGCCCTCTCGCGTTGTCAACATGGTCAACAAACAACAGGAATCGGCAGAAGTACGTGGAGAGGATGACAGTAGGGGCCCACCACGTCAGTGTATGGAAAAATAAAATGCTTCCTCCTAGCGTTTTCCTGACATCAGGGACCCACGACATTGTGAGCGTATATAGTCAATAGACAAGAGAACAGCACAAGATCGGCTGACACCTGGGACGTAGCTACTCGAGCAGTATTTTTTTTGTTTGGTATTGTTGAGACGGAGCAGGGTTTAAAGTGGGCTATGGCCCGTCTAGCCCAGGCTTATATTTTATGTTCACCATGTGACCAGCCCAGCTGTTTTTTCTTTGTGAAAATGAGCCCAGTTTATTTTTTCAGAAGAATACCCAATCCAGGCCTACTTATTTTTCTACGCCCTAATGGGCTGCAACTCTTTCAAGACGCCTGCAAATCTTGAAAGTAGTATGAAATGGGTTGTAAATATAAAAACAGATGACAAATTGGCAATTACTTTATAATTTCTGAATCTTATCACATTTTCAGATTCCTATTTCACTGGGCATTAACCTAATTTAAATATACCTTCAAAGTACTTTAAATCTGGCTGGACAATTCGGTATTAAAAATAGTTTGGAACCCACAGAAATATGTGAAATTGGCCCTGGCCAACCAAAAAAAACGACTGCAATAAATTGCATAAGAAGTTTCCATGAGCTATATATAAATAATTAAAAAAAGAGGGTGTGGTCTGACTTGTGGGCATGTTTAATTGACGCGTATGCAAGATTTTTTTAGTTATTATATATGTCAACAAACGATTCTAGCAGACGTAACCTTTGGATGTCAATCTCTGATCTTCTTGCTCCAGCCGCCAAAGCAGCGCCGGCGGGACCGCCTACTCCCACCTCCCATGGCCGGCTGTGCTGCCGCGCAGGCCTCAGTGCCCCCTACTACTCCCACCGCTGGTGAGGGCATCCCTCTACTCCCCCACACCCACTGTTATTCTGCGGCGACGACAGCCTCACACCATAGCCGAACCAGTGAACGCTCATACTCCTGTCCGCGTGGGCATCCACTGCCGCGTCTTCCCCGGCTCTGCATCGTCCCCTTCCTATGCCTCGCCGTCGTCCACCGCCGTGGTGCTCTCGGCGAGGCGTGGTCAAAGTGGTCAACGACCGACTTCCATCGAAAGAGTACTGTACATGGAGAGGCTGACAGCTGGGTCCACGACAGCCGCAAGGAAGTGCCTCCTTATTACGCGGAAAATAATTATTCCTCCACCTGACAGCGGGGACCCACCGGACGGGCCACCAGTATTTTGCGAAAAAATTCGTTTCCCCCTGACAGCTAGGACCCACCGGACGGGCCACCATATTTCACGAAAAAAACGTTCCCCCCGCTGTCAGCTCGGACCCACCAGAAGTGCCTCCTTATTACGCACAAAAAAATGAATACTCCCCCGGCTAGCTGGGACCCACCTTGGTGGGAGGCTGACTTGTGGGCCTACTAAGTTGACGGGGACAAAGGGCTTTGTCAACTTAGTCAATATGAACGATTCTAGCTCCAGTGACCGTACGATGTCCATCCAACAGCCGTAGTGCTTCTTCAACCTCTGGTCTTCTTGCTTCAGCCGCCCAAAGCAGCGCCGGTCGTGCCGCATGCTCCTGCCTCCCGTGGCCGGCAGTGCTGCCGCGGAGGCCTCACTGCCCCCTACTATTCCCACCGCTGGCCAGGCCCTGCGGCGACGGTAGCCTCACACCACAGCCGAACCAGTGAACCCTTGTACTCCTCTCCGCGCGCACGCGGGCTTCCACTGCCGCTCCTTCCCCGGCTCCCCGTCGTCCCCTTCCTAGGCCTTGCCGTCGTCCACCGCCCTGGTTCTCTCGGCGTGGCGTGGTCAACGTGGTCAAGGAACGACTTCCATCGGACGTGGATTGTACATGGAGAGGCTGACAGCTGGGACCACAGCGGCAGCAAGGAAGTGTCTCCTTATTACGTAGAAAATAATTATTCCTCCACCTGACAGCAAGGACCCACCGGACAGGCCACAGTATTTCGCGAAAAAACGTTTCCCCCCTGACTGCTGGGACCCACCAGCTACACTTCCGCATGCAAGGAAGTGCGTCCATGCAAAAAAATGATTCGCCCCCTGACTACTAGGACCCACCAGCTAGATCTTCGCAAGCAAGGAAGTGCTTCCGAAAAAAAAACCAAAACGATTCGCCCCCCTGACTGCTGGGACCCACCGGCCCCCCGACTGCTGGGACCCACCAGCTACATCTTCGCAAGCAAGGAAGTGCCTGACAGTCGGGACCCATCTGGTCGACGTGTACGTAGCGTTGTCATTCTGGTTGCGAACGTGTACGTACATATATACTGGTCGATGTAGAGGCGCGCACGTGTCGTAGTAGAGGCACACACGTAGCATGTACACGTACGTACAACGGCCAGGGTGCAAGAAAGAAAATACGGCCACGTATGTGTACATACGGGCGGGGTCTCGAACGCCTACTCGCGCATACGTACGGCGTGGGCTCATGTACATGGCTGGGTCGGAACGGAGAAACAACGTTGTCGTCGTGTTCATGGGGAGGCAACGGAATGCGTCGTGTTCATGGGAGGCAACAGAATGCGTCGTGTTCATCGGGAGGCAACACGGCTGGGTCATAACGGAATGTGTGGTCGTGTTCATCGGGAGGTCTTGGACTGAACAGGCGATGGAAACGAGGCCTGGCGTACCGCAGATTGGAGGAAACGGCTTTTTTTTTGACCGGCCACGTTCGAAACAGGATCCTGTTCATCGGGAGGGGTCTGGCGTACCGCAAAACAGAGGAAACGGACCTCCTAGAGTCGGAACGGGGGTCCTGTTGATCGGGAGGGGTGTGGCGTACCGCAAAACAAAAGAAACGGACCTCCTACGGTCGAAGTGGGGGTCTTGTTGATCGGGAGGGGTGTGGCGTACCACAAAACGGAGGAAACGGACTTGTGTTGGAGCGCTAAGGTTGAAACAGGGGTCCTATTCACCGGGAGGGGTGTGGCGCACCGCAAAACGGGACTCCACGGGATACTGTTCATCTCCACCGTCGACCCCCTCCAGGCTCCACGAGCTACTATTCATCCACCGTCGACCTCCTCCAGCCTCCACGGGCTCCTGTTCATCCAGCCTCGACCGCGCACTACTCCACCGGCTACTGTTCAACCACCCCTCCACCGTCTACTGTTCATCCAGCCCTCCACAGCACGGGGTCC
>NC_041389.1:71586078-71586664 GCF_002162155.2 Triticum dicoccoides
TGTTCGGGAGGGGTGTGGCGTACCGCAAAACGGAGGAAACGTACCTCCTATGGTCGAAACGGGGGTCCTGTTGATCGGGAGGGGTGTGGTGTACCGCAAAACGAAGGAAACGGACTTGTGTTGGAGCGCTACGGTAAAAACGGGGGTCCTATTCATCGGGAGGGGTGTGGCGTACCGCAAAACGGGACTCCACGGGATACTATTCATCTCCACCGTCGACCCCCTCCAGCCTGCACGAGCTACTATTCATCCACCGTCGACCTCCTCCAGCCTCCACGGGCTCCTGTTCATCTAGCCTCCACCGCGCGCTACTCCACCGGCTACTGTTCAACCACCCCTCCACCGTCTACTGTTCATCCAGCCCTCCACAGCACGGGGTCCTGTTCAACCACCCCTCCACGGGCACCCCTCCACCGTCTACTGTTCATCCCGCCCTCCACGAGGTGGTCCTATTCATCCAGCCCTCCATAGGGTCCTGTTCATCCAGCCACAACCGGCTCGATCGATCGGGGTCCTGTTCATCCAGAGGCAACACCACGGGGTTCTGTTCATCCACCCCCACCGGGAATTGTTCATCCACCCCCCC
>NC_041389.1:71586674-71591023 GCF_002162155.2 Triticum dicoccoides
CTTCAGTTAGCAGCAGTAGACAAGGAATCGCTCGATCGGGTTCAGTTAACAGCCATCGATCGATCGCTCGGGTTCAGTAACGCGTAGCCTGGAGTGCAATCGCTCGGGTTCAGTTAGAGCCCAACGCCTCGCTCGGGTTCAGTTAGAGCTAACGCCTCGCACACACGCGCGTACGTGTACGAGAGAAACGCGCATCACTCGGCCCCCGACCTCCCACCGTAACCGGGAACTCCCCGAAATTTTCCTCCCCCTCGCGTCTACCACGGTTTTTTCCGTCATGGATGGCCCAAAGAATGTCATGCGGATGCGTCTCCGGCCCGCCCAGGACGAAGAGCCCATTTTTTGTCATGATTTTTTGTCATAGATGTAGGAGCCCACCACATCTATGATGATACCGGGTTTTGTCACAATTATCATCATAGAAGTGTCATATGTATGACAGAAAAAAAATTCGTTCGGCCCAAAATGTCACGCATGTGTCTTTCTTTTGTAGTGCAAAGACTTGTGGGCGATAATAGTCATACTGCATACCACCAACGTCTTACTTTGATTCGGCGGTATTGTTGGATGAAGCGGCCCGGACCAACATTACATGACCATGTTCATGAGACCGATTCTACCGACGTGCTTTGCACATAGGTGGATGGCAGGTATCTGTTTCTCCAACTTTAGTTGAATCGATTTGACTATGGCCGGTCCTTGTTGAAGGTTAAAACAGCACACTTGAAAAAATCATTGTGTTTTTGATGCGTAGGTAAGAACGGTTCTTGCTAGAAGCCCATAGCAGCCACGGAAAACTTGCAACAACAAAGTAGAGGATGTCTAACTTGTTTTTGCAGGGCATGTTGTGATGTAATATGGTCAAGACATGATGTGATATAAGTTATTGTATGAGATGATCATGTTTTGTAAAAGTTATCAGCAACTGGCAGGAGATCAAGGTGTCAAACCGGTGACGATGGACATCATGATGGTGCTTTGGAGATGGAGATCAAAGGAACAAGATGATGATGGCCATATCATGTCACATGTTTTGATTGCATGTGATGTTTATCTTTTATGCATCTTATTTTGCTTAGTACGGCGGTAGCATTATAAGATGATCCCTCACTAAATTTCAAGGTATAAGTGTTCTCCCTGAGTATGCACCGTTGCTACAGTTCGTCGTGCCGAGACACCACGTGATGATCAGGTGTGATAAGCTCTACATTCACATACAGCGGGTGTAAGACAGTTTTGCACGTGATGAATACTCGGGTTAAACTTGAAGAGTCTAGCATATGCAGATATGGCCTCGGAACACTGAGACCGAAAGGTCGAACATGAATCATATAGTAGATATGATCAACATAGATATGTTCACCATTGGAAACTACTCCATCTCACATGATGACCGGACATGGTTTAGTTGATATGGATCGCGTGATTATTTAGATGACTAGAGGGATGTCTATCTAAGTGGGAGTTCTTAAGTAATATGATTAATTGTACTTTAATTTATCATGAACTTAGTCATGCTATTTTTTGCATATCTATGTTGTTGTAGACCAATGGCCCGTGCTACCGTTCCCTTGAATTTTAATGCATTCCTAGAGAAAGCTAAGTTGAAAGATGATGGTAGCAATTATACGGACTGGATCCATAACTTGAGGATTATCCTCATTGCTGCACAAAAGACATACGTCATGGAAGCACCGCTAGGTGCAATGTTATGAACGTCTAGCAAGCTAAAGCAGATGACTACTCGATACTTCAGTGTTGTCGGCTTTCTGGGAACGGGGATCCCCAGACTTGCCTACCTGCGGCCTGCGGCGTGGCTCTAGTGGGGGGCCAGTGCGTCCCAGCTTCATCAGCTCAAGTTCAAGACCCTCGCGAGGGGCCAGGCCTCGCGGGGCGGACGACAGGAAGCTTCCTCAGAAGCAGCCTCATCAGGCAGGCTCGCGAGGAGGCGGAGAGATCAAGGTAGGGGTACCTCGCGACGAGCCCGTGATGCAAGCCATGACGATCGAGACCAGGCGGCCGCCAGGCGGGCGTCGGCTTGCACAGTGTCCTTGTTTCCTCTTTGGTGCAAAGGGGGCAAGCACAGGCCAAGGCATTAGGCAAAGCTTACCATTCCGGTGCAACGAGACCAAGACCAGCAGAGCGGCAGGACGGAGGTCACCGTGGAGCCCAAGATGGCGTCATCACCAGTGCTTTTGGCAGCCGAAGACCACCTTTGGTCAGGATAACTTGTACTAGATGTTCCCCTTCAAAATGGCCAATTGTTGGCGCCCTTCCCGCTCATTATTTGGGGAGAGGCCCAGGGCCTCCATAAATGGAGCTAGCCACCACCGAGTAGAGGCAGAGAGGAAACTAGAGAGGCGGACCAAGTAGAACACTCCGCACCAGCTTAAGTACACCTCTCGCGAGGCTGTTCTTCCCTTGTATTGTTCATCATCAGCCCCAGAGGCAATCACCACACCACACACTCGAGTAGGATATTACACCACAACGGTGGCCCGAACCAGTATAAATCTCGTGTCCCTTGTGTTGTTCATCATTTCCAGCTTAGATCACACGAGGAGATCGGACGTAGATCGGTAGGGGAGAGATCTCTGTGCGCACCCCAGAGTTCAAACCTTAAGGGTCTGCCGGAACCCGAAATCCGACATTTGGCGCGCTAGGTAGGGGTGCGCCAGAATCCTTCTTCCTCGTCATCGCGTTCCGTCCCCTCACCGTTCAGATGTCAAGCGACCTGACTGCCAACGCTGACCGCTGGGCAGCATGGCCCGCCCATGCCGCGTCGCCAGCCCAGGGCGACCTCAACCTTGCGCCTCAGGCAGCCCGCGCTCCGCAGGGAGCTGCGGGGTGCGGGCGACGCGGCCAGACGCCGCCAGCCCTCTCACCACGGCAGGTGCGGGCCGCAACAAGGGCCTCAAACCACGCCGTGGCCACAGCGTCGTACACCCGACGGGAGCAGGCGAACTCCAGGGCCGCGCTCACGGTGGCCCGAGAACTGCTATGATGCCGGCTGAAGGAGGGCGGCCGCGACGTATTGCTGGAGCGAGTAGCCGAGTTCCTGGACGCCGCCGCCTCAGGAGCACCTCCTTTCTGCGTCCAGCTGCCGCCACAGACCCAAGGCGGGTCGTATGGCAGCATCATGCGCACGCACACCACTTCAAGCGGACTCCAGGGCCTGTTCAGCGCCAACACCTCCGTCGATGCCGGGCGACAAGTCGCGCCGGCCCCATCTACTGCCGGTGAAGGGGTGCACGTCGCCGCCTTCGGCCTCGGCGGACCGCCGCGCCATCACCCCCAAGACGGCACCCCAAGCCAGGCTGCATGGCATGCGGGGCGCTATGGCGAGGCCCACGGGGTGGTGGCCCCAGAAGCTTATGTGCCCCGCATGGTGGATCAGGGGTGCGCATTGGAAGAAGATCATGGCTCATTCCTCGGGCCAGGCTGGGTCGAGGAGACGCCAGAAGCTGAGCTCTTTCATGGACCCCAAGAGAGCCTCGACAACCGCACTGGCGGCAGCAACTATCGGGTACCACTTATCCCTCAGGAGCAAGCTTATGCTAATCATGGATCACAGGAGATACAGGTCGCCGCGGCAGAAGGCTGCCCCAATACTGCAGCCTCATACCCCTCAGGAGGAGGGCGCAGGGGGCTGCAGGAGAGGGGCCGAGATTCGGGTTCGTCCCCGCGGCGGTTGGAGCAAGGCGTCCTCAGGAGGTAGGCCCTCTGCCGGGGAGGAGCCCCAGGGCCTGCCCCCGGCAAAGGACCCGTGGTCGTTGGGGGAACCGCTGGCGACCGCTCTACCCCATTGGCGTCGTCCTTGGTTTCCGGTCGCCGTCAATGGCGGTAGAGTGAAGCGCAAGGCTGGGCCCTCATCTGGCGATATGAAGCAAGGCCGGTACCTGTGAAGAAGGCCCAGTGCCTGTGAAGCTCGCCGGCCGTGACACTCTCACGTAACAATGAGTGGTGCTGTACACGCCCCAGAGTCTCCGGAGAGCCGCCCTCGGCCTCGGGGGCTCCCGCCCACGCCTAGTGGAAGAACTTAGCTCCGCGCTGGTGACAAGACGTCGAGGACTAGACTAGGTGCCGGACGCGGCCTTTTGCTTTTTGCCTTTTTCTTGTTGATAAGGTTCTTCGATTTGGATTTAAGTTGGATTTGATCTCGAGACTTGCGTGCGTTTGGGGGAAGGGGTGTTTAGTCTCGTTCAAGCAATCTCTCGTGTTCTGGTTTTGGCTTTGCATCCAAGGTTTGCATCGGCTGCCCCCCCCCCCCTCGCGAGCTGGGACGGGTCAGGCACGCCTGCAGTCAGGACCGCTGTTATCACATCCTCTCCGCAGGTTCTCATCGCAGG
>NC_041389.1:71591309-71676357 GCF_002162155.2 Triticum dicoccoides
GGTCGAAAGGTAAACAAGTCAGCTGCCCATCACTGGGCCAGCGGCTAAGGTCACACGCAACGTTATGCTTACTAGGGTACTGATTGCAAACCCTTACATGACGGGCCTCCCCTCCCAAAATGCTCTTACATTCTTCAGGGCCGAGCCTGAACCTTCTTCGTGCAGGATAAATAGAAGCAACGCGCGGTCAGTCGGACATATCACTCATCGCGTCTTCCGAGGCATCCCTAGAGGCATCGCTGGCGTCACTAACATTGTCGCCGCCACCGCCGGCATCTCCGTCAGCGCCAGGCTCGTCCACAACGCCGCCTTCGTTGGCAGCCACGACCACGTCATCATCGTCAGACGCGAAGGCCCAGACGAGGGCATCCATGTTGTCCTCCACCCATCGCGCCAGGTCACCCCGGACGGTTATGGGCACGGGTGCGATGGCAGCGTTGAAGTCGAAGTGGGGGTCCCTGCCCAGCAGATAGCTGAAGACATTGGAAAAGGCACGCCCAAGCAAGGCTCGGCTCCTCTCTCCGAAGAGCCAACGGGACCTCTCGGAGTGGTTCTCCAGAAGCGTCACCACGTCGGTGAAAAACTGCAGGTTGCCGGCGTAGCTGGCCTCATGCGGCTCCTTAGTAGCAGCCTCGCAAATGTAGCCCAAAGCTGTGTTGGCCCGTTCCCTGGGCATCCCAAGCATGGGGGCATGCTCATGCTCCAGAACCCGCCGCCGACAGATCTCATCCTCATTCTGCTGCGCGGTGGCCTCGGCGACATCAACCCTCTGTTGGAGAAGAGGCATCTTGGCCCGGGAAGAGCCAGCTTCGCCTGTGCCACGACAAGGGCGGCTGCGTAGGAGTCCGCACACCGCGTCACTTCAGCCAGTTTGGCCCTGAGGGCCGCGGTCCTGCCCTCAGCCTCGGCCCCGATCAACTCCAACCTCGCTTCGTATTCACGCTCGAAGGCCGAGCGAGCTTCCGCCACGCGGCAATCGACTCCTTCCTGGGCCCAAGCTTTGCGCGCGGCAACGTCATCCTCCGCTTGAGCCACCAGGCGCTCCCTCGTCTCCAACCGCTCAAGATCAAGGTTGCGCTCGGCGGCCTCCAGCGTCAGCGCCTCCTCGCGCTTCAGAAGCTCCGTCCGGTCAACGAAGGCCCCCTGCATCGACTCAAGGGCCGCCTGGCAGTTCCACTTGCTGCTCCAGGGAATCGCTCCAGGCTTGGAACTCCCATGCGCGCTCCTCCGCATCTTTCCATCGCCGGTCTACTTCCCGAGCCTCCTTGACGGCCTGGGAGCAGGCCTCCCGTGAAGCCGCCAGCGACGCTTCAGCCTTCACGTTGTCCAGATCACGTTGGTGACGCGCGAGGGCGATGGCTACCTTCAGTTTGTGCCTCTCCTCAGCAAGGCATAGACCTTCGGCCTCGAGGTGCGCATCCTGGTCAACAAGCTCTTCCCCAATTCGGCTCACCGCATCCGCCGCCCTCTGGAGGAACTCTTCGTGAAGGGCGCGACGCTCCCGAGCGCGCCTGAGCACGTCTTCCGCATCACCCTCTGCCGTCGGAGTATGTGGAGGGCCCCGAGGCGGCACGCCCCCTCCCGGTGCAGGGCTGGGGCTGGCGCCCTAGCCATCACCGAATGGACCCCTCCGGGAATCCAGCCTGGCATCGGTCCACCCACGGAGGAGGAGCCAAAGATAGACTTCACCCATTCATCATCTATGATCAAAAGAGGAGCGTGGGGCAAGCCGAATGTGCCCCAGGAGGACTCAAGAAGGAAGGACAGCGGGCGCGCGGGCTCGAGGTACCCTATGGAACGGGCCACTCCACCAACCGGTCCAGCGGCGGGGGTGCCGCTCGAGCTCGGTGCACCCAGGGCCAGCAGAGAAGGTGAAGCTTGGGGGCAGGCTCTCGGGCCGATGCGACGAATCTGGCAGTACAGGTCCTGAAAGGCCACCATCAGTCACAGGGATAGCAAAGTAAATGAGCAAAGAAATAAGAAGATTTACTCGTCCATGGCAAAGTACTTCCTGCGCTTCAGGAAGCGCCAAGGGTGGTCGTCGCCACCCAAGGCCTCCTTCCTCTTGCGGAGGGCCTCGAAGTCTACACGGAACCGAACTAAGCGCTCGGCACAGGGGTCGGCCTGTGGTGCAAAAGAAGCATCAAGATGATCAGCGCCGGAGGAGTCTGCCTGGGAGACGCCGTCAGGTGTCGCCTCACGAGGAACGGCTGGGGCCTTGGGAGCCCCGGCCTCAAGGGCCGTAGGTCACAACTCCGCACCTACCGCCACTCCAGGACGGGCCTCTGGAGACGCCGCCTCCGAGGCTTCTCGCGGCGTCGGCACCTCGACATCAGTCGCCTCAACTCCCGCCGGTTCTCGTCTCTTCGCCCTGTCGCCTGAGGAAGGACCGCTGTGGGCGGCAGGGGGAGCAACCACAGTAGCTGGGTTCTCGCTGGGCCCCGTGAAGCCAGTCGGTCGCAACCCCCACTCGTCGAAGCTGGGCATATGCCTCACAAAATCGGCCCTGCCAGAGCAAAGGTATAAAAGGGCACCATCATGCCGAAGGCTGCCTTGGGAAGGATCGCCAGTCAAGACCCTGAGCACCGTCCGCAGCGCGTCAGGCGCCAAGTTCTCCTCCTGAAGCCGCATGCGGTCTCTGTGCCCCGCAAAGTCCCACATCCGGCGAGAGTGGCGCTGTTGTCACAGCCCTAGCATTAGCCTTGCTTGTCTTTGCATCACCATCTTGCATCATGATTAAATTCCATTTAAATTTGAAATGGGGATGACAAACCCTAGCACCAAATGGAATGCAATTAGGATCAAAATAAACATATTTTCAATAATCCCAAATGCCCTTCATAAATGTTCACCATCTTTGGTCCTGGCTAAACCCTCTGCCAAAAATGGTTTCATATTTTTGGTGGCTATTCCTGGATTTTTGAATTAAATTATATAGTATTTGCATTTGGGCATTTAATTGCTAATAATAATTTAAATGTCCAAATAATCCTAAACTGAAATGTTCCATGTTGGATATATTCCAAACACTGGCCATGAGCAGTTTGGTGATTTTTGAGTGTGCCTAAGTATTTTTAATAAAGCCAAACACAATTACAGAAAATATAAAAGAGAAATAAAAATAGGAAAGAACAGAGCTCACCTGGTGCCCACCTGGCAGCCCACCTGGCCCAGCTCCAGCTGGCGGCCCAGCCCACCTAGCCTCCCCCTGTCGCCTTCTTCCCCTGCCAGGAGGAAAAGCGTGTGGCCGCAGCGCGCCGGCACGCGTCCCGGCCACCTCCTGCTTACCGCTTCCCCCTCGACGCCCTGGTGAAGCCACGCGACCCCTGGCTCCTCTCGCTCTCTCCCCGCGCTCATCCCCTCCCCTGGACCTCTCTCTCTCTCACCGACCAGAACGGGTTCGTCGCCGTCGCCTCCGTCCACCACAGGCCCGGCTAGCACCACCTAACGACGCGCGCCGACGAGGGCACTCCAACGCGCCTAGCCGCGGCTCGAACCGTGCCCCGTAGCGCAATCCCGAGCCCCACCGTCACCTCTGACCTCGCCGGCGATTAGCCGCCGGCCTAATCCCGGTTTAATTAGCACTAATGACTCTGCTAAACACCCCTAGAGCCACTGCCATGTGGGCCCTGTGCCCGATTAGCTGTAGTTAATTTTCTGTTTAGATTAGTTCTTAACCCAGTGGGACCCACGTGTCAACTTTGACCACGCTGACATGGCCGTTGACTGGCCCCACCTATCTGTGAGACAAACCGGCACTGGGTCACTGACGTGTGGACCCCACTAGTCAGGGTTGACCTGGTCAGCCGCCGTTGACCCTGCTGACGTCACAGTGACGTAGTACCGACGCAGTAATGCCTTTTCTGGATTTATTTCAATTCAGAAAATTCCAGAAAATAGTTAAACCTTCTAAAATTCATAGTAATTCAACTGTAGCTCCAAATGAAACAAGTTATATATGAAAAATGATCAGAAAAATCCAATCTACCCATCTGTACTAATTTCATGCATGTCACAGCCCTAGATTTCTGCTTTGTAATTAGTTGCATCAGTGAGTGGCATCCATGCATCATGTTTAAATTCCTTATAAATATGAAGTGGGGAAAGTGGAAACCCTCAGAGATCATTTCTAAAAATGATCAACATTAAAAATTTCTTCAAACAAACCCAAGAAAATGTTCCTGTTTAGCTATAAAAATATTGGCAAGAGGTAAAATTAAAACCAATATTTTTGGAGTCTCAGGGATATTTATTTTGGGCCTTTGAAATTAAATTAATAAGTATTTGACTTTTGGATTATATTCATTTTATATAGAATATATTTCAAAAGGCCCTGAAATTATTTTGTGTTCCTTTGGAAAAGTCCATAATGGCAACATACAGATATTCAGAAGGTTTTGCCCTGTTTTGATTTTCTTTTGAATTTGAACCAGTGGCAAAATAATTAAAACAAAACAGAAAATAAAATAGAAAACAGAAATAAAAGAGAGAATGGGAAAAACCTACCTGTGCTTACCTGTGCAGCCACCTGGCGGCCCAAGTGGCCAGCCCAGCAACTGGCCCAACCCACCACCGCCTCCTTCCCTGTCTTCTTCCTCCTCTGCCAGGAGGACGCGAGTGTGGCCGACGCGCGCGCCCACGCGCCATGGCCTCCTGCCTGCCTGTGCTTCCCTCCATCGCCCTGGATGCCCCGCACGTCGCCACGCACTCCCCCTCGACCGCCCCGTACCCCTCTCACTCTCCCGTGGCCATTCCCCCCTCTCCCTCGCTCTCTTGCGCGACGGCCGAGGACCACCGTCACCGCCGTTCGCCTTTGCCGCGGCCACCGGCCACCCCACGCCTCACCGACGCGCTCAGAGGCTCCGCCACTTCGTCCTCTACCTCCTCGATGAGCCACGAGGCCTCGGACGCGCTGCAACACCGCCACCGCCGCCGCCCTCTTCGTTCGGCCACCGAGATCGCGGACGACCTCTCGTCACCACCAGCCCCTCCCCGAGCTCGCCGAGGCCACCTCTGAACTCGCGGTGAGCTCCTCTACCGATCCCCCATACTCCCATGCCCACTAGCTCATCCTAGCACCTGTTCCCGTCGAGCCCGAGAGCTTGGCTCCGCTGGCCATGGCACCACCGCAGCCACAGCTCCTGCCACCCGCGTCGGAGCGTGTCAACGTGCTCAGGAGGCCCCCAGGAGCCTAACCCACACATCCACTCACTCTACCGCGCACCCTAGCCCCAACCCCGCAGAAACCCAAGCTCCGGCGACCGCCAAGGTCGACGCCGGCGACGACTCCGGCCACCCCAGCACCAAACACCGCCACCGTTGGATGCGCCACTTCGCCAGCTACTCGTAGCACCCACCCGCGCATCAAACCGTGGCCTGAGCAGCGTTTCCGACGCTCTCCGTCGTCTCGGCCTCGCCGGCGACTCGACACCGGCAGGTTTGACTCTGTTGACCATTGACTGGGTGGGCCCAGTTGACCCCTGGGCCACTGACATGTGGGCCACCCTTGCTAATTATTAGTTAGGCTAGTTTAGCACTAATTAACCTGGATTAGTAATTAACCTAACACTAACTAGCTCTGTTTAGTTAGTCAACTAACCACTGACATGTGGGTCCCAGCCGTCAGGTTTGACCTGGGCTGGCGCCTTTGACCCGCTGACGTCACTGTGACGTAATGCTGATGCAATAAACATTTTCTGGATTTATTTCTATATAGGAAATTCCAGAAAATAGTACTAACTTCTAAAATTCATAGAAATTCAACCGTAACTCCAAATGCAAAGATTTATATATGAAAAATTATCAGAAAAATCCAAGGAATCCATCTGTACCATTTTCATGCATGTTTGAACAATGTTTGTCCTCTGTTTTGGACAAAACAAATAAAGGGCATTTAAATAATCATATATGGAGTTGGAATTTGAATCATGTATTCAAACCAACTTCATTTAAGTCATAGCTAGATGCATTAGCTCAAATCACAGCATATTGCCATGTCATGATCATGCATCATATTGTGGCATTTCATTGATTGTGTTCTTTCTCAATTGCCGGTAATTGTCCCCTCTCGATAGACGATGTTCCGACGATGAGTTCGATGACACCGATGAAGAACTATATTATCTTCAGAAGTGCCAGGCAAGCAAAACCCCCTTGTTCATTCCGATAAAATCCCACACTCTCGCTCCTGCTCTCTTTTATTGCATTAGGACAACAACGATTCATGTGTTACTTGCTGCGGTAGATGAACCCCTTTATCCTTTGCATGACCTGTCATTCCACAGTAAATAGATGAAACCCACTAGCATGAGTAGGAGTTGTTTGAGCCCTGATGTGCCTACTCAATCATGTTTGTTGTCATGCCTGCTATTGCTTAGAGTTGAGTCGGGTCTGATTCATCGGGAATGAATTGGAATGGTGATGAACATGTCCTACTGTGTGTGAGCTAAGTGTGTGAACACGATTTGGTAAAGGTATTGGTGAGAGGCCATGTAGGAGTACATGGTGGGTTATCTCATTGAAGCCGTCCTTAGGAACTGAGTTCTGTGTTTGTGATCCATGAAACAGTTACTACCACACATTGGGATCCTTAATTGACTCTCTCGGCTTCTTGATCACCCTTGTCCTTTGTCCAGGAGTTGCAAGTAGTTTCTGGTGTTTGTAGCATGCTGGGGGCCGCACGTAGTGCTGACCATAGGGGCGGGCTGTGTTGCGGTAGGCACGTGGCCCGGTGTACCGATTCGCCGGTTTGGTGTCTCGGGAACCCTGCACACATCATTCGGGGCCGTTAGTGGAAACCTCGGCCAGACTCCCTGCGGATGGAACCCGAATAGGCGATAAACCTGGACTAGAGACTTGAGTGTTTAGGTAGGCCGTGGCCGACACCCTCGCTGGGCTTCCGCTTGAAGGTTGCCGAGTACATGTCGTGTAAACGGCGGTAAGTGGTGAGAGCGTGTGTGAAGAAGTACACCCCTTCAGGGTTATAAATGATCTATTCGAATAGCCGTGTCCGCGGTAATGGACTTCTGGGTTGCCTATATCAGTCCATAGACAAGTGAAAGTGGATACTCTAAAATGCGCAAGACGGAAGTGGATCCATGGTGGTGTATTGATATGGTGAATATGTGGACTCGTGTGCGCCACCTCAAAAGAGTTACTTGCAGTCGTAGTTCAGGATAGCCACCGAGTCAAAGCTGGCTTGCTGCAGTTAAACTCCACCACCCCCCCTTTATTGAAACTGATGCATATGTAGATAGTTCTGATGTATGTCTTGCTGAGTACGTTTGTACTCACGTTTGCCTATTTTATGTTTTTGCAGAGAGACTTCAGTCTCGCTAGTAGTACCGCTTGGACTTCGACGTTTAGCTTGATACCTCAGCTACGATCTTGTGCCCTCGGCAGGATCTGGTAGATAGTCAGGCTTCTCAGCCTTTTTCATTTGTAGATGTCTGTACTCAAACATGTTAAGCTTCCGCATGTGCTTTGACTTGTATGATCTGAATGTTGGGTCATGAGACCCATGTTTGTAATATCTCGCTCCTCGGAGCCTAATGAATAAATACTTTGAGTCGTAGAGTTATGTTGTGATGCCATGTTGTATTTACTCATATCGGGCATATTGTGTGTATGATTGAAGTGCTTGGTATGAGTGGGATCCGACTATCTAGTTGTTTATCCTTGGCAGCCTATCATATGGGGAAATGTAGTCTAGTGCTTCTGAGCGATAGTAGTCTGCTACAGCCCGGTTCACCGGAGTCCTGCTAGCCCAGGACTACTGCTCGGAACACTTGATTGGCCGGCATGTGATTCACTTCGTTCCTGTGTCTGTCCCTTCGGGGAAATGTCACGCGGTGGCATCCGGAGTCCTGCCTAGCCTGCTACAGCCCGGATTACCGGAGTCCTGTTAGCCCAGTGCTACAGCCCGGATTCACACGTTGATGACCGACATGCTCGATGTGATTCATGTATGCCTGTCCTCATAGGTTAGCGCCACTTTGGGTTCACGACTAGCCATGTCGGCCCGGGTTCTCTGTCATATGGATGCTAGCGACACTATCATATACGTGAGCCAAAAGACGCAAACGGTCCCGGGCCAGGTAAGGTGGCACCTGTGGGAGTACCGTGCGTGAGGCCGCAAAGTGATATGATGTGTTACATGCTGGATCGATGTGGCTTAGGATCGGGGTCCTGACAGCGCTGGTATCAGAGCCTGACTGCCTGTAGGATTACCAAGCCAAACTGGTCGAAGTTGTGTCTAGAAATGCTTTAGTTATGTAGGGGAATTGTTTGTGGAAGGGAACATAAGGCTCTTTTTACTCCTTATACCTCATGGCCTTCTAATCTGAGTCATCCTCTTCTCTTCTACGGGGTTTAAGAACTAGGCTTCTCATCTATCTATCAGGAGGACGTGTTACTAAACCGTAGTTGCCTAAGATTGTTGGATTTAAGCCCCAGTTCAGTTACTACTACTTCTATATGTTCATAGCTGGCCTTAGAACATTGATATTGTGATGTTGAGTGGTTATGCCACCATTTTGCAGGATGTCTCAAATATTTTGAGCATTTACAGCCGTTATGCTGTCCGAGTCATCCCAGGTTTCTAACTAGTCTGATGCATTTGCAAATTCCTTCTTCCGTTACTGACATTCCTTTGGGCCAGATTAAGCACACTAATCGGTCTGTTGAGGTACTCCGATGCCTTGACATATATGTGAAGCTATTATTATGACCCTAGGTGTCTTTGGGAGTCATCTAGTAATCTAGCAATGCTATGTGTTCCCAGTGTGATGATCTGGCCATCATTCTCGAAAGCATCCCGTGATGCTAATTAGTAATAGGTATTCTACTCCTGGGTTTCTGAACCCGAGATTCACCCTACTTACCTCATGTCGATAGTGTTTGCTAGTTCCTTTAGGATATTAGTAACCTTTGCATTAGTCCTCGAGGTCCGTGGTATATCCTTCTTCCAAATACCATGAACCATTCCTGGCAGGAATTCTTCGAACCGAAGGATCACAATCAGAGTACTCTTGACGAGTTCTCCATTCATAATTGTGAATCTGCCAGTCCTACCTCTCCGCATGGATTATCCGGAAGAAATTCGTTGAACTCGTTTGACATACTAATCCATGCCTCCACAACTCAGAAAATCATATGTTCCTTGAGTTGTCCCTTCTTATTCGTTTTCTGACCTTCGTCTATCAATTGATAGTCAAGAGTATGCGTGCATTCGTTCATCGATGCCTATTATTCTTGTGGTCTGTCAAGCCATTCTATTCCAGAATGACTAGGAGAAACAAGCTCCAGTACCTCATCCATTTCTCGGATTGGGTCAAAGGAATTGTATTCCGTGGATCAAAATGCCAATCCAGCTTTTGCTCTGCTCTATCTTGGAGTGTTACCATCTTTATGTCAAGAGTGTCATGAGAATTGCACCACCTCTTATGAATTACTGATTTAGTGATACTTCTTGCCATCATTGTTCATTCCTCGGTTTCGTGCTGTTGCAACCGAAATGCCGACGAGTGAATCGTGATGTGTGAAATCAACACTCCTAGCAACTAGTTGCTTGGAAGTAATTGGACAATATTCCCATTCTTAGCGTGTTGGTTATTAAATCATCATCCTAAGATTGATTATGCTATCCAGTCCTTATTTTCTGGTGCACTCTTCGATCAATGAGTTAGGATTACTCAATCCCTTGCTTATTTGATCATATCATCTTGCCCTGAAAAGCAAGATTGATCTCGAGCCTAGTAACATATCGGTGGTTCGTGATGTTCGAATATCTTCTCGGAAGTATTACCAGGTTGTCACCTGACCGCTATGTTAAGCTCGTGACCAAGTTGGTTTCTTGTAAACCACCCTTTCTCCAAGAATCTATGTTGGATACCCCTGAGCTAGTTGGTTAAGCTAAAACAACAACTTGGAGAGTTGGAAGATAAAAGCTTGTCTGACTTAGTTCATGTTAGGGGATATCTTTTCGTGTGTGTGTGTGGAAGAAAGATGATATCTTCACCAATTGGTCCTCGTGATCAGTTGTTGGATCTATTGTCTTGTCAAAACTTTGACTTGAGTATGGGCCATCGTCAAGTCAAATCAGAACCAATGATGTTCGTAATGTTGTCTTACTCGTGGTTGATCCCTTGAGCATACACCATTACATCTTTTGGTCTGACCAATACTATCACATAGTTCACATGATGGTGGAAGTCCAGTGATATGGAAATTCCGATGAGTTGTTGTTAAGCCCATCAGCAGCATTTTTTCTTCCCCCATGATTCATGTTGAACATTACACTAGTATTGGAAACTTGTAAGCATTGCCTTCATGTTCCGTTCATGAGGTATACGTCTGGATGAAAGAAGTGACTTCCTTGAATTCATGTGCATTTGGTGTAAGTTGCCGCCATGAATTTGAGAAAGGTTTGTTTTGTTCCCTCTGGAATCATACCAAGTTAGTCACGCATATGTTTGAAGTGCTCTATGGTTTGATAGGTTGGCCGCCTCCACTCCATAGGTGTTTCCTAGCACCCAAGCCACTGATTGACTTGTTCAAGGAAAGGAAGTTCCTTCTTAAGAGCATGCCTTATGCAAGGACTTCAATATCCTCGATTATGGTTCCCCACCTGAACTCGGTAGTGTTTTATCATAAGACTACTATGTGGTCATGCTTGTCTGGGACAGCGTGTTCACAGGTGTTTAGCAGAACCAGCTCATGTTTTGGAGCTTACTGCCGTAGTTCATTTCTCGAGAATCTCGCAACGTCATCTCGCGGATTGTGTTGCAAACTTTCTTTTCCAGACATGCTGTCTGAAATATCCTGTCTCCAACCAGATCTGAATCTCAGGCAGATATGATGGTTGGAACATTTCCAACATTTGCATGTTGTTCCCAGCTTGCACCACCGTTGTGCCATCCTACCATGGGTCCCCTCCATTTCCGGTGATAAGCAAAAGTCATCCATTGCGTTGTCTTCAACAAGGTAGTCCATATCATCCAACCTAGTCCGAGTATGCCATTTCTTCGAGCTCTATCAAATGAGCGTTTGTGATTGCCTTAGGCTGGAATAAAGAGTTCCAATGATCTCAGAATCAAAAGTAATTCTTTTTGCCACTTAAGGGATTATTTCTGCGAGTCACCTTCCTTAAAATGTCTCGTTATGGTATCATGGCAACTAAAACCCTCGCTTTGTTGACATCCCTTCACCACCCTCTTAGGTGTGGAAATGTTGTCTACCTAAGGAACCTTCGTCATCTGTCTCACTCCATCCCTCCGGAACTATGTTTTGTGTCTCAGCTCAAGAGGTGGTCTATGTCTCATTCCGTGAGTTGTTCGACAGTTGCTCGATCTTCGAGAAGATCGATTCTGCTAGATTTTCCTTTTCTTCTTGTTGTCATGTTGGTTGGAGTTCTCATAGCAAGGCGTCGAGTCAAAGATGATGATCGAATCAACGTTCTTATGAAGTGCAACCTGGATCGTGAAGACCGTGATAGCTTGTGCCCCCTCTATCTTCTTACCTCACGTCCTGAATCTCGGGGCGAGATTCTTGTTTAGTGGGGGTGAGTTGTCACAGCCCTAGATTTCTGCTTTGTAATTAGTTGCATCAGTGAGTGGCATCCATGCATCATCTTTAAATTCCTTATAAATGTGAAGTGGGTAAAGTGGAAACCCTCAGAGATCATTTGTAAAAATCATCAACATTAAAAATTTCTTCAAACAAACCCAAGAAAATGTTCCTGTTTAGCTATAAAAATATTGGCAAGAGGTAAAATTAAAACCAATGTTTTTGGACTCTCAGGGATATTTTTTTGGGCCTTTGAAATTAAATCAATAAGTATTTGACTTTTGGATTATATTCATTTTATATAGAATATATTTCAAAAGGCCCTGAAATTATTTTGTGTGCCTTTGGAAAAGTCCATAATGGCAACATACAGATATTCAGAAGGTTTTGCCCTGTTTTGGTTTTCTTTTGAATTTGAACCAGTGGCAAAATAATTAAAACAAAACAGAAAATAAAATAGAAAATAGAAATAAAAGAGAGAATGGGAAAAACCTACCTGTGCTTACCTGTGCAGCCACCTGGCGGCCCAAGTGGCCAGCCCAGCAACTGGCCCAACCCACCACCGCCTCCTTCCCTGTCTTCTTCCTCCTCTGCCAGGAGGACGCGCGTGTGGCCGACGCACGCGCCCACGCGCCACGGCCTCCTGCCTGCCTGTCCTTCCCTCCGTCGCCCTGGATGCCCCGCACGTCGCCACGCACTCCCCCTCGACCGCCCCGTACCCCTCTCACTCTCTCGTGGCCATTCCCCCCTCTCCCTCGCTCTCTCGCGAGACGGCCGAGGACCACCGTCACCGCCGTTCGCCTTTGCCGCGGCCACCGGCCACCCCACGCCTCACCGACGCGCTCAGAGGCTCCGCCACTTCGTCCTCTACCTCCTCGATGAGCCACGAGGCCCCGGATGCGCTGCAGCACCGCCACTGCCGCCGCCCTCTTCGTTCGGCCACCGAGATCGCCGACGACCTCTCGTCACCACCAGCCCCTCCCCGAGCTTGCCGAGGCCACCTCTGAACTCGCGGTGAGCTCCTCTACCGATCCCCCATACTCCCATGCCCACTAGCTCATCGTAGCACCTGTTCCCGTCGAGCTCGAGAGGTTGGCTCCGCCGGCCATGGCGCCGCCGCGGCCACAGCTCGTGCCACCCGCGTCGGAGCGTGTCAACGTGCTCAGGAGGCCCCCAGGAGCCTAACCCACACACCCACTCGCTCTACCGCCCACCCTAGCCCCAACCCCGCAGAAACCCGAGCTCCGGCGACCGCCAAAGTCGACGCCGGCGACGACTCCGGCCACCCCAGCACCAAACACCGCCACCGTTGGATGCGCCACTTCGCCAGCTACTCGTAGCACCCACCCGCGCATCAAACCGTGGCCGGAGCAGCGTTTCCGACACTCTCCGTCGTCTCGGCCTCGCCGGCGACTCGACGCCGGCAGGTTTGACTCTGTTGACCATTGACTGGGTGGGCCCAGTTGACCCCTGGGCCACTGACATGTGGGCCACCCTTGCTAATTATTAGTTAGGCTAGTTTAGCGCTAATTAACCTGGATTAGTAATTAACCTAACACTAACTAGCTCTATTTAGTTAGTCAACTAACCACTGACATGTGGGTCCCAGCCGTCAGGTTTGACCTGCGCTGGCGCCTTTGACCCGCTGACGTCACTGTGACGTAATGCTGATGCAACAAAACATTTTCTGGATTTATTTCTATATAGGAAATTCCAGAAAATAGTACTAACTTCTAAAATTCATAGAAATTCAACCGTAACTCCAAATGCAAAGATTTATGTATGAATAATTATCAGAAAAATTCAAGGAATCCATCTGTACCATTTTCATGCATGTTTGAACAATGTTTGTCCTCTGTTTTTGACAAAACAAATAAAGGGCATTTAAATAATCATATATGGAGTTGGAATTTGAATCATGTATTCAAACCAACTTCATTTAAGTCATAGCTAGATGCATTAGCTCAAATCACAGCATATTGCCATGTCATGATCATGCATCATATTGTGGCATTTCATTGATTGTGTTCTTTCTCAATTGCTGGTAATTGTCCCCTCTCGATAGACGATGTTCCGACGATGAGTTCGATGACACCGATGAAGAACTATATTATCTTCAGAAGTGCCAGGCAAGCAAAACCTCCTTGTTCATTCCGATAAAATCCCACACTCTCGCTCCTGCTCTCTTTTATTGCATTGGGACAACAACGATTCATGTGTTACTTGCTACGATTCATGTGGACGCAGGTTTGAGCTGCAATCGCCCGGATACTCAAGTAAATAGCCTTGTGCCCGGACTCGTTATCCGTATATTCGTCATAAACTTGCCCCTGAAAGAGTTGTCCTTTTAAACAGGAGTGGATAGCGAAAGCAAAGCTGATCAGGTGTCCGGCTCCCCTCCCTGAGACCAGGCCGGATCCCGTGCTAGTCAGGATGCTGAAGGTTGTGCCTTTGGGGGAAAGTGAGGGAGGGGACAAGGAAACTACGGCCTCCTCGAAAGAGGCTGTTCGGAAGGGAGGAACAAAAAATTCCTCTCCTCAGGTGAAGAAGAGGACTGCCTCCGAAAACCCGGAGACTATGGCCTCGAAGCGGGGGGGGGGAATCATTGTCAGAGGGTCCTACGCCGGGGGATACCTCAGCCGAACTATGCCCTCAAGGGGACCAGCCCTCCAGCGAGCCGTAAGTAGAGAAAGATTATATTTTTGAGATAGAAATTCTTGCTTTATATCTGAGTAGATTAACCAAAATTTTACCTTGTAGCTCGGACCTCAGCCCTTCTCAGCAGAGCTCATCTTCGGGGGACCTTCTTCCGGAGATGATGGAGAGCGGGACGCCTCCCCCTGCCGTACCACCTCGCGAGGCGGGCGACCCTGAGGTGTCGTCGCGGAGGGATTCTCCGAATCCGGCAGGGGCGGAAGGTAGCCATATGCCCCCCCTGGGTTCTCCGTGTCCGGCCTTCGAAAGAGGCCATAGGACGAATACGGCACCGTCTGGTGCTTGGTCGGAGGAGCTGAAGAATCTGCTAGGGCGAGCTTTTATGTCAGAGGAGCACCGTGCGTTGATGGGCACGGTGATTGAAAGGATTTCGTCCACGGAAAGAGGATTGCACGAGGCTGTCAGAAGTTTACTGACAGGTTTTGAGGTACGTGAAATAACGTACATTTTTTGACAGTTGTGCATAAATAAGATGCGCCCTGTGTAGATAGTAGCCCCTGAGATTCTGTGCGGTTTCAAAAGTGACGGCGCGCAGAGGATCATAATCCCAGGCCTAAAATGTCGCCTTTGTATGTAGGTGGCGAAGTGTCCGGAATCCAGCCGGACTGATGATTTTGCCGAGCTAAAGCAGCAACTTGACGTGGCAGATGCCGACATCACGCTCGTCAACAAGCGTCTTGATGAAGCTCAAGGTATGTAATTCCTTGGGCGGCACCTGGTAAGAGGAGCTTTATGCCAGTATCTTACGATGTGTGTGCTTGACGCAGATGGTGCGGCCGCCGTGGAGAGTCTTCGGGCGGAACTTGCCCGAGCTAAGGAACAAGCCAGGAAAAGTGATGCGGCTGCCGAGAAGGCCCTTGAAGAGATGAGAGCCGAACAGGCTGCTCACTGCCGAAGCAAGAAAGAGATGGCTGAGATGGCCGTGAAGCTAAAGAGCGCTACTGACCGTTGCAAGCTTCTGGAAAAAGAAGATCGGGCGGAACACACGGACTTGAAGAAGGCCTTTGCCAATGCCAAGGATGCTCGCTCTGTGATGAGAGCTTCGAGGGAGGAGCTTCGTGAAGCCGTAGAGATTGCGGCTGGAAAGCCCTTTATGCTACGGAGGAAGTTTTGTGATCCTAAGCATGCTCCGTTGGACCGGCTGTGGAGTACGACGGACACCTATCTGGATTTGGCGGCAAGTGCTGCTGATGCGACCGAACACTTTCAAGATCAAGGAGATCGCGAAGTGGAAAAACTCTTTTGGTCGCAGTTCCACAATCCGGAGTGTCCACTGTCCATGGCCGATCGTCTGGCCGAATGGGCCGAGCTGAATAGGTAGTCCGGACTCGCCATGAAGTGCGTCATGAGTCATTTGTGGCCGGGGAGATCGGAGCCGAAGAGTTATTTCAGCTTGGTGCAGCAATTCCTTTGTGCGGTGCCACATATCAATGCAATGAAGAGGTCAGCATGTATAAAGGGCTCACGGATGGCTCTTGCCCGTGTCAAGACAGACTGGGCGGAGATGGAGACCACCGTTGTTGCATCCCGAGATTCGGACAAAAGCTGGGTACCCTCCAAGCACTATTTTCAGGAAGTCCTTGAAGGCGCTCGTGTAATATAGACGCAGTGCTAGAAGGATGCTATGTTATAATAGCATATTTAATTGTAAAGCAATATTTTGATAAATTGTAGTACCCTTTTATACTTGTGCCTTCAAGTATGTGAAATACCTCCTGTGTGGCCGTTTTAAGATATATATATATATATAATCTGAAAGATGGCAGTCGTTGGCTTCAGCCCCCACGCACATAGTGCGGGGGTGCTCGCAGAAGGCGCATTTTCACACTTAATCCAACGTCTTGGTCCTACAAAGGAGGTGATAGCATAGCGAGCTAGGCAACCGGACTATAATGCTTTAACACTTTCACTTAGCCATAGGAGCTTGACAGTGAGGCTACTTAAATAGCCCCTAGTGGCGCCTGCGCTCGCCCGAAGTCGGGGCGCATATGTGCCTGGCCGGGAAATGACCCTTCGTTAATGCGGAGGAATCCTATAGATTCCGGTAAGTCATCGACTGGTTGACCAGTCTCACGCTATATCATGACAGTCAGTTTTCGGCTTTCTCTACTGAGGTGGTCGCCTGGCCGAACCAGGGCACAATCGCAGTAGTTCTCCTGGTGCCGCCTTAGCCGATAGTGCGGAATGTAAGGCAGCCAAACACAGGAGCCGGGCAACCCAACATTTGACCAAAGACATGATTCGGAGCTGATGCATATAAGGCCAAACTCGCGACGCCGAACACTCCCTAAGGTATTCGGTCTTTATGAGTGCGGGCGGGACAACACCCTTGGTTATAAGCCCCTAGTGTCCAGGTACGCGCAAAATTCCTGACGTGGCCACATGCCAAGACATCATTCCCCTCCTTGATTATAACAAAAAAGCGGAGGATGTGTATCAACAAGAGACAGTAAAAACGGTTTACGCTGGGTCTTAATCTGAAAAGAATCCTTGGAACGGGTCCCTGCTGCACGTCTGCGCCTGTGTCTCCGTTGTGTCGTATCCTGGACGGGCGCAGCACGATGCTCATCTGTAAAAGAGAGGAACTTAGTTGAAAAAGAAAAAAGGGGCGTGCCGAACAAAATTTATACTAATTAATCAAAGCATAGATTAAATGGTTAAAAATGAGCTTGATTGTCTCATATTGTACATGCGCGGAGCCCCTAGCGCAGGGGTATACAGATATTAAGCCTTTATTAATGATATGTTTACGCCGGACTCGTCCAGCCATGTCCGTGGTCTTAACGACCTGTTTTGGATGTTTTTGGCTGATGAAGCCGTATTATTGTGGGGCTATTAAGGCAGCCGCACGATCCTCCGCTGGGGGCGCACTCAATGTTTTCCCTTTAAAGAGATGATGCCTCGTGGACCAGGCATCTTGAGCGTAAGAGATGCGTAGTGTGGTATTGCATTAAAGCGGGCGAAAGCTTCGCGTCCCAGCAGTGCTTGATAGCGACTTGAGAATGGGACGATGTGGAAAGTTAGCTTTTCGCGGCGGAATTATCGGGGAAGCCGAATATGACTTCAAGCCGGAGTGAGCCCATGCAATGGGTATCCGAACCTGGCGCTACCCCTTGAAAGGAGGTTTTGCTGTGGCGAATTCTTGTTGGGTCTATCCCCATGTGGCAGATTGTGTCCTGATATATCAGGTTTAGACCACTGCCGCCGTCCATCAGGACATTTGTAAACTGGAGTCCGCCAATTATTGGATCGAGTACCAAGGCAGTCCAGCCTGTGCTCCTGATACTTCTAGAGTAATCCCGATGATCGAAGGCGATTGGTTTTGTCAACCAGTGGCGGGACTCCTGTGAGATAGGCCGTATGGTGCGTACCTTTATGGGCGCCGCACGTTTTGTTATGTGAAGTAAGTTTACTGTTTTTACTTCTTGTGGAAAATTCTTTTGTTTCCTGGTGCTCTGCTTTTGGGGTTCGCCATCATCTTCGCTTGGTGTGTCGAGCCCCTTGTTTTCGGCGTTGAGTCTGCCGGATTGTTTGAAGACCCAACAATCTCTGTGGGTATGGTTAGAAGGCTTCCCGGGAGTACTGTGTATTTGACATATCCTATCCAAGATTTTGCTTAGGTTGGATAGCTCGTCCCTGTTAGCATGAAGGAGCGGCTTTTTCTGATTCTGTCGTGAGCTTTTGAATCCGGCGTTATTTGTCGTGCTCTTCGGAATGTTTTCCTTAGTCCGGCAACGATCCTTGTTGCGTCGCGGTTTTTTGTTTCCATCCCTAGTTTCGGATGTACTTGGGTCGCTGGTACTGCATCTTGCCAACCAGCTGTCCTCTCCTGCGTAAAAGCATGTCATGAGGCTTGTAATGCGGCCATTGTTCTTGGCTTTTCTTGGCCGAGGTGTCTGGCTAGCCATTCGTCTCAAACGTTATGCCTAAAAGCTGCTAGGGCTTCGGCGTCCGGACAGTCGACTATCTGATTCTTTTTAGTAAGTAATCTGTTCCAGAATTGCCAAGCTGACTCTCCAGGCTGTTGACTTATGTGACTGAGATCGTCTGCATCCGGAGGGCGGACATAGGTCCCTTGAAAATTTGCTCGGAAAGCGTCCTCGTGCTCTTCCCAACTTCCAATTGTGTTTTGAGGAAGGCTTTTAAGCCAATGCCGGGCTGGCCCTTTAAGCTTGAGGGGTAAGTATTTTATGGCATGGAGGTCATCTCCTCTGGCCATATGTATGTGGAGGATATAATCCTCGATCCAGACTCTAAGGTCTATTGTTCCGTCGTACGCCTCTATGTTAACGGGTTTAAATCCCGCTGGAATTTCATAATCGAGGACCTCATCGGTGAAACATAGAGGGTGTGCGGCACCCGTGTATTTTGGTGTGCCGTGGCGTTCGGATACTGGTGTTGTTGCATTGATTGCGAGAGCTTGCTTTCTTGGCCCATAAATAGACCTGGCTGGGCCATCTTTTATGATGAGTCCTTGGGTGGGTCGCATGCCGGCTTGAGTGCGGCGCCGCTTGCCGTTTTATGCTGGCCATGGGGTCGTCTATCCGGCCGGGTGGCTTTCTTACTTTTTTGAATGCGAGGGCCCTAAGGCCTCTTCGTCGAATTCAGGTAGTAGCTTTTAGTGCGGCGACTGTCGCCGTATTTGTCTGCGGTATTGATTACTTTGCTCCATCTGATTTTGAGTGCATCTTCCGCAGTTTTTAGCTTACGCTTCTACTTTTTTAGGCTACGTGTGGTTGCAACGAGCCTTTTGTGGAGGTTCTTCTGCTCCGTGGCCTTATCCGGCGTAAGGTCGTCTGGAATGCCGTTTTCGCCGGGGACGGGTTGTTCAGTTTCTTTATCCGAGTTGCCCTGTTCGGACGATTGCTCTAAGGTATGCTCGTCGTCTGCCGGTTCGTCCAGCTCTATGGTTGGGTCTGTGTCGAGGCGGGGCTTGGGGCGGCGTTTGCGCCGCCACTTTGATTGATTTTCGAGAGATCGATCCCTCGTTGCATCCCCGTGTTCCTCGTCGTCGCTTCCTTTAGGTGTATCCACCATGTACACATCATGAGATGAGGTGACTGTCCAATGCCCTATAGGTGTTGGTTCATATGCGTCTCCTGCATCGTCGTCCATACCGTCGATGTCTTCGGAGTCGAAATTGAGCACGTCGTTTTAATTATCGACGGCGGCTACCAAATGGGTGGTGGGTGGGTTTTGAATTTCTTCATCGTCCGTATCCCAACCTTGCTGACCGTAGTCTGGCCAGGGCTCTCCTGATAAAGAGAGAGACTTTAGTGACTTCAGGATGTCATCGAAGGGCGAGTGCTGAAAGATGTCCGCGGCGGTGAACTCCATGATCGGCGCCCAATCGAATTCGATCGGCAGGCGCGCGGAGGGCTTGGAGTCCGGAGAGGAATCCGGCCACTCGGAGTCACGGGCCTTGCGGAGTGCGAGGCTGGTGTTCGGCTCAATCGCCTTTGAGATCGCAGCCCACGAGGCGGCGTCCAACCGCCCATCCTCGATCGGCGCAGCCGGCTCCGAATTGCGGGTTGGAACCGAAGCGCGTGCGGCCTCCAGGGCATTGTTGAGCGACAGAGCTAGATCATGCCTATCGAGACAGTGCGGCACGCTTGGCTGTGGCTCGAGTCAGTCGAGGATCAAGTCCCCGCGGATGCCTGCCGTGTAGCTTTCGATTTGTTCCAGATGGCCAAGTGAATTGGCCAGCAGTACGAAGCCGCCGAAGATGAAGATCTGTCCGGGGAGAAAAGTCTCGCCCTGGACTACATCATTGTTGATGATCGAAGGAGCCATCGGGCCTAAAAGCGACGACACAGAGGAACTCTCAATGAAAGCACCAATGTTGGTGTCAAAACCGGCGGATCTCGGGTAGGGGTCCCGAACTGCGCGTCTAGGCGGATGGTAACAGGAGACAAGGGACACGAAGTTTTACCTAGGTTCGGGCCCTCTCGATGGAGGTAAAACCCTACGTCCTGCTTGATTAATATTGATGATATGGGTAGTACAAGAGTAGATCTACCACGAGATCAAGGAGGCTAAACCCTAGAAGCTAGCCTATGGTATGATTGTTGTATGTTCTGTTGTCCTACGGAATAAAACCCTCCGGTTTATATAGACACCGGAGAGGGTTAGGGTTACACAAAGTCGGTTACAATGGTAGGAGATCTAAATATCCGCATCGCCAAGCTTACCTTCCACGCCAAGGAAAGTCCCATCCGAACATGGGACGAAGTCTTCAATCTTGTATCCTCAGAGTCCAGGAGTCCGGCTGAAGGTATAGTCCGGCCACCCAGACACCCCCTAATCCAGGACTCCCTCAGTCCCCGTCGGGAATCGGCAGCCTCTTGATCACAGCAGGCGAAATCAAGTTCAGATCGGCCCCGCCGTCAACCAGCATCTTTGTCACTTTGTGGTTGCGTATTGTTGGTGAATCCAACAATGGCAGGCACCCGACCGCAGTTGTGCGATCAGGGTGATCCTCAGTGTCAAAGATGATGGGCGTGCTGGACCACTTCAGCGGCTTCTGGGCATCGAATGACGGTTCTTCCGCTGTAATCTCACGCGCCCACTGCTTGATCTGGTAGTGAGAGGTATGCAGCAAGGCACCGCCGTCAACGCACATAGCCTCTGTAGCTTTCTAAAACTGTTGGTTGCCGGACTCGTCGTCCTCTTCGTGATCATCGTCTTCCTACTTCCTGTCGCTGCCTCGGGCGGGTCTCTCTTGCCGCTTGTCCTTGCCGCGGCGGCCTGTTTGGCCGTCACGGTTCTTGCCGGACCCCTTGGCACCACCCTGGCCCTTCTCCTTATCCCGCCTCTCATATTCAGCTTTTTGCTTCTCGGCAAGAAGCTCAACCTGTCGGCAGTTCTGAAGGTCATGGCCCTTGGTGTGCTGGATCTTGCAATATTGCTTTTCGGAGTTTCCTGGCTTCTCGGTGGCCACCAAAGCCCAACAGGCGATGCACCTGGCAATCTCCTTGCCGGGGTCTTCTGCCTTGGTCTTCTTGGTGGCACCGACGTCGTCAGATCCCTCGACAGCAAGCACGGCTTTACCCTTACGCTTCTTGTTGCGGCGCAGGCCCTTCTTTGCCTGGGCGGCAGTATCTTCGTCTGAAGAGTCGGTTTCCACACCGGCATCCTCACCGGGGTACTTCCTTCCCTCTTCAGCCCGAGCACATCTGTCGGCCAGAACGTAGAGTTCTGCCACATCTTTCACCTTGTTCATTGCTAGCTCTTCACGCATCTTGTGGTTGCGTACATTCTGGTGGAATGCACTGAGGATGGCGGCAGGATGAACATCCGGGATGTTGTATTGCACTCGGCTGAACCTCTGTATGTACTTGCGCAGGCTTTCGCCTTCTTTCTGGGGGATGACATGCAAGTCGCTTGCCTGGCCATGAGCTTTGTGACCTCCCGTAAAGGCGCCAACAAACTCATGGCACAAGTCCGACCAGGAAGAAATAGAATATACCGGCAAGTGCATCAACCATGACATGGCGGTGGGTTTAAGTGACAACGGGAAGTAATTGGCAAGCACCTTATCGTCGCGGGCTCCGGCGGCTTGCATCGCAATGGTGTAGATGCTGAGAAACTCTGATGGGTGGGTCTTGCCATTGTACTTCTCGCCAATGTCAGGCTTAAACATGCGGTGAGTGGGCCACTGGAACTGCCGCAGCTCACAGGTAAAGGTTGGGCAACCTACCTCGTAAGGTAGGCCCCCGGGGCCGCCCAGATCTGGGTGGTCCATAGTGGGCCATGCTCACCTATCTGACTGATGGCGTGCATCGCGCCAGCGCTCGATGGTGGTTTGAGCGTCTTCATGGGCTCGCTCCCGAAGAACTTGGCGTTGGTCGCGGTGGGTCCGTGGGTCGGACGACACTATGGAAGTGCTATCACATGCGTCGTTGCGACGGACCGATGCCCACGGCACCTGGCGAGGAGGAGGGGAGTGCACTGTGGCCGCAGCACCGCCGGTCCTCCCGCCGCTGGCGTGTGGTGCTCCATTGGAGCGTCGGCCCGAGGGCCCCGCTGGCCTCGGCTCGTCCTTGTTGGCGATACCGACGAGGCTTCGGATGGTAGCTCTCCATTCGTCGAGCTTCCCCGCAGCAGGAGGGAAGTCGAGGAGCAACTGCGCGCACTAAGGCCTCTGTCGGCGTCGGCGGCGACGAAACTTGCATGGACCGTGATGCGCTCCGACTCCTAACCACGTTAGAAGGAGCTCTGTCACGGCCCTATGGTTGCATGCAGTTTTCGCCAGCGCCTCGGCGAGTGTGCAGGTCTTCTGCGTCCCGCGAATGATGTACGAGACTCTTCCCACGGCGGCGCCCGGGGTCTTCAGCGTGGTGACGCCGTTCGTCACGCGCAGCCTGGGAGGAGCGCGTCATGGGCACCGGCGTGGGTGTCTTCGAAGCTGCCGCGCCACCCACAGGTAGCACGAAAATGCTCTTGGAGGGCCCCGCGCCGCCTGCGGGGGGGCCGGCTTCGTCTTTGGATCTGGCGCCGTGCGGCTCGTTGCCTGGCACGCGAGCATCGCCGCCCACCAAGCTCTGGCTTCCAGAGTGGTGTTGATGCTCACGGACCACGCCCCGGGTTCTGTCCGTGACCGGTCCGCTGCTTGCCCGCGTTGGTACGGGCCGTTCGGCTCCCGATGAGTCGATCGCCGTGGTCGTCTTCTTCTTAGGAGCCATGGCGATGAAGAACCGCTGAACTGGCTGCCAAAGTAGATTCTCACAACTACGCCACTCCCTACCTAGTGCGCCAAAGATGTCGGGGAAATGACACCTATGGGATCACAAGAACCCCTACTATAGTTGGCAGGGCGTGCGGTTGAGCGAAGAGTGGATTTAACAGGAAGCACGCGGTTCGTTTACCCCGGTTCGGGCCACGAGGATGCGTAAAACCCTAGTCTTGCTTTGGTGGATATATTGAGTGTTCTTATGTTCTTGAGCTAGCTACAGGGTGTAATGTGCCCAAAAAAGCCAAATCCCTCTCCTGGTCGCCTCGGGCCTCCTTTTATAGGAAAAAGGGGTTGCCACAGTGGCACATAGGAGGTGGAAAGGTCTACAGTGTCGCGAGGTTATCGCTTCTATTACAAGACAAGGCGCATTAAATGCGTCTCTTAGGTGTCCCCTTGCTTTATCGGGGACAGGAACAGAGCCCATCCTGTCCGTTGCCGCCTCGCCTGGCTTCGACACGTGCCCAGGCCAGTGATGCGTGTGGCACCATGTAGGCAGGCAGGCAGCTGAGGTGGCGCGATGGTGGAGCCTTCATGAAGATTTGCATGCTACCACACAGGTGCTTGCTGAGTTGGCGTAGAGGCCGCCCGTTGCCACACAGGTGCATGCCCAGCTGGTTGATCTAGCAACTGCTTGGGGACGGTCGGTGGAGTCTTGGTCGACGTGAGCCTGGTTGTGGCCCCGCTGATGTCCACGACAAGGGCCTTGCCGGGGGCCCGGCAAGGGTCTTGTTGTGGCGTTGTCGTTGTCCCCGGCAAGGCGCTTGCCGGGGGTTTTGTGGATCTTCCTGGTTAGAATCCCGCCAAGGATCGCCGTCTTCTTGTCCTCATTTGATACCCTATGTTTATGATCTTGAAGAAGATCTGCATGCCACCAGGGAGGTGCCTCCCGAGCCTTTGCTCCGATCGTGGTTGACTACGTTGGAAGCCCTGGGCTCAAGGGTTGCGCACTCCGCTGGTGTGGGGCGAGCTGCCCCGGTAGGGGTCTCGCCGGGGGAACCCGCCTCGTCCCGCTGCTCTTTTGGTGTTTCTGGACTTGGCGTTGCCTTGGCCATCTTGCGCTCCGGCTCTCTTCTTCTGCTCTGCTTAGTGTGGCCGCGGGCGTGGCTCTAACTGCCCGTGCAAAAGTAAAGGGGTCAAAAGGAGAGCCCCTACTTTTGTACACCGACTGATATATATATATATATATATATATATATATATATATATATATATATATATATATATATATATATATCAGAATTGTTCCAACACAATGTGCTTCCCAATGGATAAAATGTAAAAAGGAAAGGTGAAGATCACCATGACTCTTGCATAAGGTAAAAGACAAGAATAAAAGATAGGCCCTTCAAAGAGGGAAGCAGAGGTTGCCATGCGCTTTTATAGTTGGATGTACAAAATCTTAATGCGAGGGAACGTCACTTTATATTGCCACTTGAGATAGTGACCTTTATTATGCAGTCCGTTGCTTTTATTGCTTCCATATCACAAGATCGTATAAAGCTTATTTTTGCCACACTAAAAGATCATACATATTTAGAGAGCAATTTTTATTGCATGCACCGATGAAAACTTACTTGAAGGATCTTACTCAATCCATAGGTAGGTATGGTGGACTCTCATGGCAATACTGGTTTAAGGGATGTTTGGAAGCACAAGTAGTATCTCTACTTGGTGCAAATAATTTGGCTAGCATGAGGTGGAAAGGCAAGCTCAACATGTTGGGCGATCCATGACAATATACTTTATTTCGGATATAAGAAAACATAACCCATTACGTTGTCTTCCTTGTCCAACATCAACCTTTTAGCATGTCATATTTTAATGAGTGCTCACAATTACAAAAGATGTCCAAGATAGTATATTTGTATGTGAAATCTCTCTTCCTTCAATATTCTTTCATGAATTGTTCAAGTGACCTATACAATGTTTGCTAACCTTCAATAAATTTACCACCTCTACTTCTTATATGTGAAGTCATTACTCCCCATGGGATAATCATATGAAACATATATAATTTCAGATTTATGATATTCAACTCATTCAACCATTTACTCATAGGATATAAGTGAAGCAGACGAGTAAATGACAAACTACTCCAAAAAGATATAAGTGAAGATCAATGAGTAGTCAAGTAATTATTTAGCTATGTAAGGACTCTCTCTCATTTAAGAATTTTAGATCTTGGTATTTTATTCAAACAGCAAGCAAAGCAAAATAAAATGACATTTCAAGGATAGCACACATCATGTGAAGAGGCAAAAACTTAGGTTCAACCGATACTAACCGATAATTGTTGAAGAAGAAAGGTGGGATGCCTACCGGGGCATCCCCAAGCTTAGATGCTTGAGACTTCTTAAAATATTATCTTGGGATGCCTTAGGCATCCCCAAGCTTGAGCTTTCGTGTCTCCTTAATTCCTTTTATATCTCGGTCTCCCCAAATCTCAAAAACTACATCCACACAAAACTCAACAAGAACTCGTGAGATAAGTTAGTATAAACCAATGCAAAAACGTTATCATTTTCTACTATAACAAATCACTAAAATTATTATTCAACATTGCATACTAAATGCCTCTACATATTTAATACTCCTATCCTCAAATAGAATCATTAGACAAGCAAACATATGCAAACAATGCAAACATAATAGCAATCTGCCAAAACAGTACAGTCTGTAAAGAATGCGAGAGTATCCATACTTCCCCTAACTCCAAACATTATGAAATTCTACCACACTGTAGAAAATTTGTCTGAGCTCAATATGAAAAAAGTTTCAACATTTTATCATTTTCTGACTTTTCTAGGGAATTTTTGCAACAGCGGTAAACTTTCTGTTTTGAAACAACAACATGTGTACTTGCAAAATAAGCATGGTAAAGGCTATCCCTGACATTTTTATTGAAAATAAAGATGCAAAACATTATTCTAAATAACATCAAGCAAATACTAACAAAAGAAAATGACGCTCCAAGCAAAACACATATCATGTGGTGAATAAAAATATAGCTCCAAGTAAAGTTACCGATGAAGGAAGACAAAAGAGGGGATGCCATCCGGGCCATCCCCAAGCTTAGGATCTTGGTTGTCCTTGAATATTACCTTGGGTGCCTTGGGCATCCCCAAGCTTAGGCTCTTGCCACTCCTTGTTCCATAGTCCATCGAATCTTGACTCAAAACTTGAAAACTTCACAACACAAAACTCAACAGAAAACTTGTGAGCTCCGTTAGTATAAGAAAATAAAACCACCACTTAGGTACTGTTGTGAACTCATTCTAAATTCATGTTGGTGTAATATCTACTGTATTCCAACTTCTCTATGGTTCATACCCTTCGATACTACTCATAGATTCATCAAAATAAGCAAACAACACATAGAAAACAGAATCTGTCAAAAACAGAACAGTCTGTAGTAATCTATAACTTGCGAATACTTATGGAATCTTAAAATGCTACCAAATTAGGAAGTCCTAGATAATTTGTTTATTGATCTAATGCAAAAATAATCAACTGAAAAGCACATTCCTGTGATTTATGAAAACTAATCTCGTGCACACAAAGTTTCGGTTTTTTACAGCAAGATCAAATAACTATCACCGTAGGTTATCCCAAAGGTCTTACTTGGCACTTTATTGAAACAAAAGCTATAAGACATGATTACTACAGTAGCATAATCATGTGAACACACAAAAACAGTAAGGGTAAATATTGGGTTGTCTCCCAACAAGCGCTTTTCTTTAATGCCTTTCTAGCTAGGCATGATGATGACAATGATGCTCACATAAAAGATAAGAATTGAAACATAACGGGAGCATCATGAAGCATATGACTAGAACATTTAAGCCTAACCCACTTCCTATGCATAGGGATTTTGTGAGCAAACAACTTATGGGAACAATAATCAACTAGCATAGGAAGGCAAAACAAGCATAACTTCAAAACTTTAAGCACATAAAGAGGAAACTTGATATTATTGCAACTCCTACAAGCATATGTTCCTCCCTCATAATAATTTTCAGTAGCATCATGAATGAATTCAACAATATAACCAGCACCTAAAGCACTCTTTTCATGATCCACAAGCATAGAAATTTTGTTACTCTCCACATAAGCAAAATTCTTCTCTTTCGGAATAGTGGGAGTATCATAAGAGACTCAAATACTGTAAATTATATCCACATTAAAGGAGTAATGTTCAGAAAAAGGGTAATCATAATCATGGCAAGTTTTATAAATATAATCATCACTACTTTTTATAGCATAAGTATCATCACAATAATCATCATAAGTAGCAACTTTGTTCTCATAATCAATTGAAACCTCTTCCGAAATAGTGGATTCATCACTAAATAAAGTCATGACCTCTCCAAATCCACTTTCATAATTATCATAATAAGATTCAACATCCTCCAAAATAGTGGGATCATTACTTCCTAAAGTTCACACTCTTCCAAACCCACTTTCATCAATATAATTATCATAAGTAGGAGACATGCTATCATCATTATAAATTTGCATATCAAAACTTGGGAGACTAAAAACATCATCTTCATTAAACATAGCATCCCCAAGCTTGGGACAAACATTAATTTCAGCAAATATATTCTCAAATATGTCATTCTCATCAAACATAGCTTCCCCAAGCTTGGGCCTTTTCATATCATAAGCATAATCACTCTCATCATTAATAGTATGGATAGCACCAATAGTGTGGCAATTATCATCATCATGATGAGTAATAGGAAGAACATCATTTGGGAGGGATACCTTTCTACCTTTGCTTCTCCGTCTTTTCTTTTTCTTCTTCACATCATGTGTGGGTTTAACTCTCCCTTTTTAGCTCCTTATTGATGAGATTGGTTGAATAGAAGGCTCCTCCTCGTAACTAATAGGAGGATATTTGGAAGCCTCTTCCCTTTCATTAGTATTATCTTCATCTTCTATTTGCTTTATTTTCTTTATGTAATTGGCAATATAAGGATTTTTAGTGCAATTCACCGTGCAATACATATAAATTACCTCTAGATCAATATCAAGGAATTTATCAAGATTAAATTTTGGAATACCCTCATTTGCACGTTTCATTTCTTCATAACCCAAAAGCAAACTAAGTTCATTATGATGTGCAAGGGAAATCAAATCATCACAATTTTTGGACACAATTCGATCATGAAACAATTTGCATTTGATATTTAAATGACCATGTTCATTGCAAAGTTCACAAGTACGACAAAGATATTTTAAATTTTCAGCACTCACATTTAGCCTTTCTTGCAACCATTTAGTTTCTAAATACTTATGCCTCTTGCAAAATCTATCTTCTCTATTTGGTGTGTACTTGCAAGCTCTATGTACTCCAAAAAAATTGACATGCTTATAAGAAACATTTTCATCATGACTAGTGCAATCATCATTAGTACTATGGATATTCAAAGAGTTCATACTAACAACATTGCAATCATGCTCATCATTAAAAGATTAAGTGCCAAACATTTTATAGACTTCTTCTAGCACTTGAGCACATTTTTCCTTCCCATCATACTCACGAAGATATTAAAAAGATGAAGCGTATGAGACAAACTCAATTCCATTTTTTGTAGTTTTCTTTTATAAACTAAACTAGTGCTAAAACAAGAAACAAAAAGATTCAATTGCAAGATCTAAAGATATACCTTCAAGCACTCACCTCCCCGGCAATAGCGCCAGAAAAGATCTTGATGTCTACTACGCAACCTTCTTCTTGTAGACGTTGTTGGGACTCCAAGTGCAGAGGTTTGTAGGACAGTAGAAAATTTCCCTCAAGTGGATGACCTAAGGTTTATCAATCCGTGGGAGGTGTAGGATGAAGATGATCTCTCTCAAGCAACCCTGCAACCAAATAACAAAGAGTCTCTTGTTTCCCCAACACACCCAATACAATGGTAAATTGTATAGGTGCACTAGTTTGGCGAAGAGATGGTGATACAAGTGCAATATGCATGGTAGATATAGGTTTTTGTAATCTGAAAATAAAAAAACAGCAAGGTAACTAATGATAAAAGTGAGCGTAAACGGTATTGCAATGCTAGGAAACAAGGCCTAAGGTTCATACTTTCACTAGTGCAAGTTCTCTCAACAATAATAACATAACTGGATCATATAAATATCCCTCAACATGAAACAAAGAGTCATCCAAAGTCACTAATAGCGGAGAACAAATGAAGAGATTATTGTAGGGTACGAAACTATTGGGGAACGTAGTAATTTCAAAAAAATTCCTACGCACACGCAAGATCATGGTGATGCATAGCAACGAGAGGGGAGAGTGTTGTCTACGTACCCTCGTAGCTAGACCGAAAGCGGAAGCGTTAGCACAACGCGGTTTATGTAGTCGTACATCTTCACGATCCGACCGATCAAGTACCAAACGCACGACACCTCCGAGTTCAGCACACATTCAGCCCAATGACGTCCCTCGAACTCCGATCCAGCTGAGTGTTGAGGGAGAGTTTCGTCAGCATGATGGCATGGTGACGATGTTGATGTTCTACCGACGCAGGGCTTCGGCTAAGCACCGCTACGATATTATCGAGGTGGATTATGGTGGAGGGGGCACCGCACACGGCTAAAAGATCAAACAGATCAATTGTTGTCTCTAGAGGTGCCCCCTGCCCCCGTATATAAAGGAGCAAGGGGGAAGGCTGGCCAGCCTTGGGGCGCACCAAGGAGGGGAGGAGTCCTCCTAGTAGGAGTAGGACTCCCTGTTTCCTAGTCCAACTAGGAAAAGGAAGGGGAAAGGAAGGAGAGGGAAAGGAGAAGGAAAGGGGGGGGGGGCGTGCCCCCTTCCCTAGTCCAATTCGGACCCCCTATAGGGAGGGGGCGCAGCTGCCCCTTGTGGGCTGCCTTCCCTCTTCCCTATGGCCCATGTAGGCCCAATAGCTTCCCCGGGGTTTCCGATAACCCCCGGCACTCCGATAAATACCCGAATCCATCGGAACCTTTCCGATGTGCGAATATAGTCGTCTAATATATTGATCTTTGAGTCTCGACCATTTCGAGACTCCCCGTCATGTCCCCAATCTCATCCGGGACTCCGAACTACCTTCGGTACATCAAAACACATAAACTCATAATATAACTGTCATCGAAACTTTAAGCGTGCGGACCCTACGGGTTCGAGAACTATGTAGACATGACCGAGACACGTCTCCGGTCAATAACCGATAGCGGAACCTGGATGCTCATATTGGCTCCCACATATTCTACGAAGATCTTTATCGGTCAGACCACATAACATCAAACGTTGTTCCCTTTGTCATCGGTATGTTACTTGCCCGAGATTCGATCGTCGGTATCTCAATACCTAGTTCAATCTCGTTATCGACAACTCTCTTTATTCATTCCATAATACATCATCCCGCAACTAACTCATTAGTTGCAATGCTTGCAAGGCTTAAGTGATGTGCATTATCGAGAGGGCCTAGAGATACCTCTCCGACAATCGGAGTGACAAATCCTAATATCGAAATACGCCAACCCAACAAGTACCTTCGGAGACACCTGTAGAGCACCTTTATAATCACCCAGTTACGTTGTGATGTTTAGTAGCACACAAAGTGTTCCTCCGGTAAAGGGGAGTTGCATAATCTCATAGTCATAGGAACATGTATAAGTCATGAAGAAAGCAGTAGCAACATACTAAACGATCGAGTGCTAAGCTAACGGAATGGGTCAAGTCAATCACATCATTCTCCTAATGATGTGATCCCATTAATCAAATGACAACTCATGTCTATGGCTAGGAAACATAACCATCTTTGATTAACGAGCTAGTCAAGTAGAGGCATACTAGTGACACGCTATTTTTCTATGTATTCACACATGTATTATGTTTCCGGTTAATACAATTCTAGCATGAATAATAAACATTTATCATGAAATAAGGAAATAAATAATAACTTTACTATTGCCTCTAGGGCATATTTCCTTCAGTCTTCCACTTGCACTAGAGTCAATAATCTAGATCACATCACTATGTGATTTAACATCAATATTTCACATCACCATGTGATTAACACCCATAGTTCACATCGCCATGTGACCCACACCCAAATGGTTTACTAGAGTCAATAATCTAGTTCACATCGCTATGTGATTAACACCCAAAGAGTACTAATGTGTGATCATGTTTTGCTTGTGAGAGAAGTTTAGTCAACGGGTCTACCACATTCAGATCCGTATGTATTTTGCAAATTTCTATGTCAACAATGCTCTGCACGGAGCTACTCTAGCTAATTGCTCCCACTTTCAATATGTATCCAGATTGAGACTTAGAGTCATCTAGATCAGCGTCAAAATTTGCATCGACGTAACCCTTCATGACGAACCATTTTATCACCTCCATAATCGTGAAACATATCCTTATTCCACTAAGGATAATTTTGACTGTTGTCCAGTGATCTACTCCTAGATCACTATTGTATTCCCTTGCCAAAATCAATGTAGGGTATAGAATAGATCTGGTACTCAACATGGCATACTTTATAAAACCTATGGTTGAGGCAGAGGGAATGACTTTCATTCTCTTTCTATCTTCTGTCGTGGTCGGGCTTTGAGTCTTACTCAATTTCACACCTTGTAACACAGACAAGAACTCTTTCTTTGACTGTTCCATTTTGAACTACGTCAAAATCTTGTCAAGGTATGTACTTATTGAAAATCTTATCAAGTGTCTTGATCTATCTCTATAGATCTTGATGCTCAATATGTAAGCAGCTTCACCGAGGTTTTTCTTTGAAAAACTCCTTTCAAACACTCCTTTATGCTTTGCAGAATAATTCTACTTTATTTCCGATCAACAATATGTCATACACATATACTTATCAGAAATGTTGTAGTGCTCCCACTCACTTTCTTGTAAATACAGGCTTCACCGCAAGTCTGTATAAAACTATATCCTTTGATCAACTTATCAAAGCATATATTCCAATTTCGAGATGCTTGCACCAGTCCATCGATGGATCGCTTGAGCTTGCATATTTTGTTAGCACCTTTAGGATTGACAAAACCTTCTGGTTGCATCATATACATCACTTCTTTAATAAATCCATTAAGGAATGCAGTTTTGTTTATCCATTTGCCAGATTTCATAAAATGCGGCAATTTCTAACATGATTCAGACAGACGTAAGCATAGATACGAGTGAGAAACTCTCATCGTAGTCAACACTTTGAACTTGTCAAAAACCTTTTGCGACAATTCTAGCTTTGTAGATAGTAACACTACCATCGGCGTCCGTCTTCCTCTTGAAAATCCATTTAATCTCAATGGCTCACCAATCATCGGGCAAGTCAATCAAAGTCCATACTTTGTTCTTATACATGGATCCCATCTCAGATTTTATTGCCTTAAAGCATCTTGCGGAATCTGGGCTCATCATCGCTTCCACATAGTTCGTAGGTTCCTCATGGTCAAGTAACATGACCTCCAGAACAGGATTACCGTACCACTCTGGTGCGGATCTTACTATGGTTTACCTACGAGGTTTGGTAGTAAGTTGATCTGAAGTTACATGATCATCATCATTAGCTTCCTCACTAATTGGTGTAGGAGTCACAGGAACAAATTTCTGTGATAAACTACTTTCCAATAAGGGAGTAGGTACAGTTACCTCATCAAGTTCTCCTTTCCTCCCACTCACTTCTTTCGAGAGAAACTCTTTCTCTAGAAAGGATCCATTCTTTAGCAACAAATGTCTTGCCTTCAGATCTATGATAGAAGGTGCCAACTGTCTCCTTTGGGTATCCTATGAAGATACATTTCTCCGATTTGTGTTTGAGCTTATCAGGATGAATCTTTTTCACATAAGCATCTGTGGGGACCCCGACTCATAAGTCGTGATCACCGAATGCACGTGTACAGTGATCCCAGAGATCAGTGCTCACTGAACGCACAGAAGCTGAATAACAAGTCTTACATCCATACATACCGTATTACACAAGTAGGACCATTATGGTCAAGTCTTGAGTATAACATTGCAGCGGAAATCTTCGTCGATAACTTGGACCCATGCCATCTGCCTTAACCCTACATGCATTCTGACTGGGAAGCATCCTAGCTTGCACGATCGTCACCAAAGAACTCTTCAATATATCTTGTCTTTCATGCCTGGCCAATAAAATAACCAGTGGCAAGCCAATGAGTACTTTGAATGTACTCGCAAGCAACCCAAGGGTGATAACAGAATAATTATGCAAAGCACTACTGCTAATTTGGCATTTTTGCGGAAAGCTAGTTTTTCTCATGCAAGTATGATCAACATTTATCAAGGATATGAATGCGTCTACAACAAGTATCAGGAGGTTACAGACATCAACATCGGGATAGAGTTGTGAACAACTCATACTCAAGCTCATCGTGACTTCCTCACGAATCACGTCAACAGATTTACCAAACCGTGTTGTTTGTCAGAAACATATGGACGTAGTCTAAGCAGCACCACCCAACTGTCCTTGACCGTGGACACGGCTATTCGAATAGTTTTACACTCTGCAGAGGTTGCACACTTTACCCACAAGATCCGAGGAACTTCCGTGTCATCCACGAACCGCGATACCTCAAGTACCCGGGGTAAGCACCCGATCACTACCTTTCCCTAGACGACACTAACAAGGAGTCCACTCGTTGTTCCGTATCCTAACGATGCACATCATACGAGACTCGCTCGAGATCGTAACATTCGAGAGGGGACACAACGGTGTATCCAGTGCCCTGTAAAGACAGTCATGGCCGCCCTACCTGGCATGACCCCGTCCCGAGAGAGAGCACCAACTCTCCCCCGTTACTAGTAATGCGGGCTCCAAGCTAGTATCAGCCTAGGTAATCAATAATGCCCTTTCCCATATAAGGGTAGAGTGGTTGCGCATGTAAGGTTGGGACAGTCAACAAATCTTAAATCTAATCCGTTTCTGTAAACAACACTTTTATCGAGCCTCGGTACACTACCTCTCCACCAAGTAGTGACCTAGTTCATCATCATCTCCCAGGGGCGTTAGTGGCACCCACTGGGGTTGTTCACAAATATGCCAAACCACACTTGTTTATTTCATGCATAATCCTGATCCACTTTGCGTAGCAACTACTTTAGCATCCTATCTACTTCCACCGGCATAACCCTCATAGAAGGTAGGGTCATGCATCATGCAAGTGTCAACGAGAAAAGCAACGGAGGCACCACCTCAAGTGGCCACCGTTTTATCATGACTTCAATGCAAGCAATAAAAGTGCTATATGACATGCATAAAAAATGGTTCATAGACATGGTCAAAGGGCTGCTTGCCTTGTCCTTCAGAGTCTTCAAATCTTCTGGTCCTTCTCCAAGTACTCCGTCTACTTCGTCAACTAACGTCGGAAACAAACACAACAAGCAACACAACAAGGCAAAAGTAAAAGTGCTCTAAAAGTGTGAGTTGGACTTTTTTAGGATACCTTTGGTCATATGAGGAATGACCAAGGTGATTTCATTGGAAGTGAATCAATGGATATTTCTAAATATTTCAATATGATGGAATCAATGGATTTGATGGATCCACAAGTTGTCCACAGAATGCCATTTTATAAAAATGAGTAAAAGTACCCATTAATTCAGGCATGATTTTAGAAACATATAGAAATTGGTTTCACTGCATTTGGAGTTGAAATGAATATAATATGGATTATTGAAGTGGACTTATGTGGATAAATGACCTTAAAAATGTTCAGGTAAAACCAAGGACAACAAAAATGTCCATTGTGGCCTATTAAATAGGACTTGATTTATGAAGTCTCTGGAAATTTGAATCATCAAATTTGGAGTTGTATAATAGGAGAAATGGATTTTCAGAGAGGAATATAAATGCTCAAATTTGAATTTAAATTTGAACAGTGCAGAAAAGTTTGATGGACATACATGAGAGTTACATCATTAAATAGGTGGGATTTTTACAAGATTTTAGGAGTTGTAATTATTCCATTTGGATAAATATTTCATCCTGTGGAATTTTTATAAGACAGAAAGAAAAAGAAAAAGAAAAGTGGCACTGTGCCACTAGGCCAGAAAGGCCACAGTGCAGCAGGCCCAGAGGGAATCGGCCCGCGCGAGGCCGCCACGTCGAAGGCGTAAAGGCGGGGTACGCCTTCTGCCGACGGGCGAACCGGTGCGCGCGCGTGCGTTAAAACCTGACAGGTGGGGCCCACCCGTCAGTATGTGAGGCTGACTGACGGGCCTCACGGCCATCGTCTTCTACCTCGAGCTATAGAGAGAGGCGATCTCACCGGCGTTGCTGTGGTCGACGGCGAGGCGATCCGAGGGCACCGGCGTGCTCAGGGCGGAGTCGCCGTTCAGGTGGAGGTGGAGACGGTCGCCGGAGTGCAGGGGTTCGTCGGCGACGAGGTCCACGGCGGAGGAGCTTCGGGAGGTGGTGACTCCGGCCGTTTCCGGTGGCTACCGAGAGGGGAAACTAGGGGGAAATGGTCAGAGAGGTGAGGCGGTTCCAGATCGAGAGAGAGAGACGGCAAAGGAGGCATGTACCATGAGATCGACGGAGACCCGAGGCGGCGGAGCTCGAGCTCGATCTCGAGCTCGGGTGCTCCTAGAGAGGGGTGAGTGGCGTAGGGGGTGTTTAAGGGAGTGAGAGGGCGAGTGGTGAGGAGAGGAGGGCTTGGGGATGCCTTTATACAGGCGAACGGCGAGGTGCCGTGGGCTCATGCACCGGAGAGCTCCTGCTCGTCGGCACAGGGCTCGCGGAGAGCTGTCGCCGTGTCTGGGGTGTTCCTGGGCGTGGACTACACCGAGGAAAACTAAGGGAGAGAGCGGGGAGGGGTCAGAGAGGATCGCGCGTGTGAGCCGCCCCACTGGTGCGAGCAGGGGAGAGAGAGAGGGAGAAAGGAGGGGGCCGACCAGCTGCCGTGTTGCGGACGTCGAGGTGACCTCGGGGGACACGAGGGGGAGGCCCTAGGTCGTCGGAGCCGTTGGGCAGAGAGCGGCTACAGTGCGGGAGCGCACTGCAGCGCGCTCCAGAGCACCCAAATGGCCGGCATGGCATTGTTTAAGGGGCAGGGGCGCACCCACTTATGTCTTGTGGCTCTAGGGGGAAGTAAAGAAGAGGGGAGGGGCATTGGATGCCCTGGAGAGCTAGTAGAGTGAGGGGAGAGGAAGAAGAAGTGCACAATTGGGCTGACCAGAGAGAGGAAGTGGGGTTTTACCCATCCAATAAGTGAGCTATGGACTTGCCATTGTTACTAGAGGTGAAAGGGGGCTAGGAGGAGCTGTTAAAAATTTGAGCTCTCCAAGAATAGTGGAAGGGGTCAAAATAGTGGTTTTTGCAAAATGTCAGAAGGTGTTTGTTGTTGGTTTGGGCAAGAAAATGAATTCCAATAGCCATGATACTTAACAGGATGGAACGAAACTTAGAAATAGGGTGTGCCACCAAATTTGAGCTTATTTGGGTAAAGTTGCCAATGTAACTTTGGTAAACCCTAGAAATTAGCAAAAAATGGCTTTACCATGATTTAGTCATTCAAATCAATTCTCCTTGATGCACCACTTGGTGTAGTGTCATCATTTAATGATTTGAACATGATCACAAAATTTGGGGTCAAGGAGAGGAAGTTGGTAGTACAAACTTGTTCAAATTTGACTCTGGACAGAGAGGGTTTTGGGGCACTTTGATCAAGATAACATTCTCTCCAACTTGTGCCATTTGGTCTAGATGCATTATTACACCATTTGAGCATGTGCACCAAGTTTGAGAGCATTTCGACATGTTTGACAGTGCAAAGCTGTTCAAACTTGAAAAAGGTTAGAAGTGGTTTTGAGAGGGTTTCATGGAGTTATACTATTCTCCATGACATGGTACTTGGCAAGATCATCAAAAATGTCATATGTGACATGTTAGAATTTTCTTGGATTTTTATGAAAATATTTCCTGTAGAAATATTTCAAATCCTTGAAATGAGCAGAAATGGTTTTGGGAGGTTTTGTCCAATGTTTTGATCATGACCATGTGTTGAAACGCATATATATGGAGAATATATGTCCATTGAGTCTCCCTAATTTTTATCAAATATTTTTAAAGCTTTAAAATAATTTTAACCTATTTAAGACCATTTCTGTCCTTAAGAAAAAGCCTTTAAATAAAATAGGAAAATAACTTTTAAAATTATATTTTTGTGGTTTCTGGGTATCCTATATCTAATAGGAGTCAAATATATTTTTGGAAATATTTTTACTTCCCTTAATTAAGTACTTGCAGTGCAAACCTCAATTCAGGGGTTTTTTGAAAACTAAGTTTTGAAAATGCTTTTTGGCCAAATTATTTTTGTAAGAAAATACTATATTGCATTATACACATGGCATGACCATTGGGAAAAGGTTTTGGAGCAAGGAGATGAAGTATAGGAGTTGGAGGATTTATTTGATTTTTAGAGCACTTGCAAACAGCAGACAAAAATCAAGTCAAGCAAAGTCCAAAACACTCAAAAGTTTTTGTCAAACCACATTTTAGCATGACTTAATTCTTTAAGTGTTGTGCCATGAAAATCAGGGTGTGATAGACCTACCCCCCTTACAAGAATCTCATCCCCGAGATTCCCAGACTAGGCGCGGAAAGGAATACGGAAACTTAGATTCGGGGTAGTCTTCACGTCCTCATACTGCTTCTGCTTCTGTTTGGTGCTCTATTGAACTTGAAGTACTTGATGGCGTGGCTTGTGTTTGTCGTCCTGCTTGATCCAGATCGCAATTGGGGTCTCTCACATATGTCATATTGGGCTGGAGGTCGATGGCTCGATGATCGATGTCCTTATTGAGACTAGGCTAGTTAGGAAGTTGGAAACACTTCCGGGGATGTGTCGTGTGGAAAACGCTGTGCACAGTGGGTAACTCAGGCGGTAACTCTAACTGGTATCCATCTATTCTTCGTCTTGCGGTGATCTTGGAGAGGGCCGATAAATCTTTGTGTGAGCTTCCCTTCGACATGTAAATGCTTGGTTCCCTTGAGAGAAGTGGCTTGCAGATATGCCTGGTCTTCGATGCAGAGGCTTACTTCTTGATGATGGTGGTTGGTGTAGTTCTTCCTCCTAGACATGGCGATCTTCAGATGTTCCCTAACTAGCTGAATGGTTCTTCTTCCGTCTTCGGGTACGCAAGCACGTCATCAAGGAAAGATGACAACTGACTTGTCCAAGCACTCCATGGAGCCTGTGGGGTACGTAAAGTGGGCTGAGGCATTGGTGATGATCACGGCTGAGCATTGGCCAAGGTCTTATCGATCTAGAGCCAAAGCCCAAGGTCAGGATCCGACCATGTTGTGGCTTGGTAGGGCTTAAGGGTTTCAAGGATCTAGTGTGCGAGTGAACATTTATCATCTTATCCTTGAGCACAGTTCCTGAGATGCCAATTGTTCTATCTAGTCCTCCAAGCAATCACATCATGTTACCGAAAGAATCATCCCGTATAGGTCAACTCCAATCATCACTCATGCTATTATTATCCTCATGACCCCCAAGGGGTGGTCTAATAAATCCCTACATGTCAACTATCCCCAAACTCATATGTATGGCTACCCCTAAAAATCCATGGGTAGAGCATATAAGCTGCTAAGCCTGAATTTAATCACCACAATCCAAGTGCTCAGTCTATTGATCCAAGGTTCATGATAAAGCATCTCTATCTTAAGGAAACACGTCGTAAGCCACTCCAAGATCTTGTTTCCTTCCTATGAATCAACCAACAGCCCATTAACTTCCATCAATCACTACATAATCCATTAATTCTACAAATCCAATGTCTATGGTGTTCCACATGATCTCCTAAAGTCCATGTAATTCCCCAAATACTTGGGAAGGCTATCTCTACTATAGTCAGTCCATCAGTTCCCATTATCATGATCAAGTAAACTCCAAGATCAAGCTCATACATATCCTAGATAAACTCCGACAATTAATCCAACCTCCTAGTTTATTGTCCTCCAAGAATCATGGTATCATAATCGAAATCATCAGTCTAAATCCAATTTACTCCGAACCATGTAGACTTACTCACCACCTATACTCAACTAGAACCACCTATTTAAATCCAAATCTCATGTCCAACGAGAATTCCTACATGTTTCCCCCGGCTAAGTCATATCCTCATACTTCCAAGAATTCAGCTTGCGGTCTTAATTGTCCCACTAAATCCAATTTACTTAGGGGTAAAGAAAGCTATGCTACTCTATAGTCATGATCCCACCAAGTTCATCTACCAACATCAAAGCCTCATAATCCACCAAGTAGTCTCATATAATTCCTCAAGTTATTGATATAAACTTATCAAGTCATTTGTCCTCTATCCCTATATCCTCAAACTGGTCTTTCCTATGGCATCGTCAGTTCTGGTGCTATATTAGGATGATAATGTGCTCGTTCACTATGTCCACTAGTTCCATGATGAACCTAGTGTTATGCAAGGTTTACAGAGGCTTAACTGGTCCTCTTGCAATTCTGTGGGTTAAGCACATGGTTAAGGACTCGAGCTGGGGTATCTCATGAATTCTCAAAGGGTCTAGGAATGGGTTTCTAGTCTGGAGGGTTAAACATAACTCTACGGGGTTTCACTCGGTCGAGGAGGCTGCAACAAAAAGTCTTCAGTGCTAGTTGGTCGCCGAAGTAGACCCCTTGGTGCATCTTGTCTTGCTGGTCTTCAGTTGAGGAGAGAGATGAGAGGGAGAAGTAGCATAGAGGAGGGGAATGCCCAAAGGGGGTTCTATAGTGCAAGTTCAAGCAAACAAGTGTCGTTAAGGCCACGCACATTCATTAAGATAAGATAGGTGATATAGTCGCGTACAAGCTGCCAGGGGCAAAGGTGCGACTTATATCAAAACACAACAAGTAAAAACAAGCAACACAAAACGTGGTTCCATTCAAACCATCTCACGGACTCGACTACGCATACGGGAATACACGACTCATCCTACCCTAGGGGTCCTCGGACTTGGTAGTCATGCTTGCTCGGAGAGAAGGGCGCTCAGTCTTCAGTTTCTGGGTTCCCCTTGTGGTGCCAAAGGGTATGCGACAGTCGGCTGCTTGTTGGGACACATCCTTTTAATGTGCCCAAGTTCACCACACCCGTGACAAGTGACGGAAGCAAAAAGGTTGTTATCCAGTCTTGGGTTATGTCGTCGATGGCCTGATGACGATCTTCTATGAGGTGGATATGGGAATTCATTCCTATGCCTCCTGCATGGGGTTTGGTTGCGGTTTTTCCGAAGTTCCTTGATTCGTTGCTCTTGATTGGCAAGGCGGGCTTGTAAGGCACTGATTTGCTGTCCTTGCTCGGCCACCTTCTTCTTCTCGATGAAGTGGAGGTGCAGAAGTGAAGGGAGGTCTTGGCGAGCCTTAAGGAATGCTTCGGTAAGGTGACGTAGAAGGTAGTCTCCTGCGTTGACGAAGCGGATCTGGTACTTGAGGGTTGGATCCTCATCTTCTGGGGAAATCATCACTTGAGCTAGGGCTCCAAATCCGTTCTTTCCAAGTAGATAGCGGGTGGCTTGTTCTTCTTTCATTTCTGGAAGGAGGCCTCGAAGACGGAGGAGCGCTTCATATGCCACTTGCTGAATGGCCAGGTCTTTTGTGGGCATGGGTGGTCCAATGAAGAACCACCCCTGGGGTGAGGTCTTGGCCGGCACAAAAACCTTGGCGTAGAACTCCTTCTCGAGCACATCTTTTTCCAGCTCGTGCAGGGTGTATATGGGCAGCAAGGGGTAGTGGCATTGTTGGAGGCAGTCTTTTAGGAGTGGTGGAAATCCTGTCATAAGGAGTCTCATGGGGGCGACAGAAATCTACAAAAGTTGAGTAGGGGAGGTCAGTATGGAAAATATCTGTCGGGTTTGGTAAGCTTAGAAAAGAAGAGAAGTTTAGATGGTCTCAAGCTAACTAACGTCCATGCTAACTAAGGCTTCCTACAGTCAGGATGGCTCTGATACCAGCTCCGTGTGGACCCCGACTCATAAGTCGTGATCACCGAATGCACGTGTACAGTGATCCCAGAGATCAATGCTCACTGAACACACATAAGCTGAATAACAAGAGTCTTACATCCATACATACCGTATTACACAAGTAGGACCATTATGGTCAAGTCTTGAGTATAACATTGCAGCGGAAATCTTCGTCGATAACTTGGACCCATGCCATCTGCCTTAACCCTACAGGCATTCTGACTGGGAAGCATCCTAGCTCGCACGATCGTCACCAAAGAACTCTTCAATATATCTTGTCTTTCATGCCTGGCCAATAAAATAACCAGTGGCAAGCCAATGAGTACTTTGAATGTACTCGCAAGCAACCCAAGGGTGATAACAGAATAATTATGCAAGGCACTACTGCTAATTTGGCATTTTTGCGGAAAGCTAGTTTTTCTCATGCAAGTATGATCAACATTTATCAAGGATATGAATGCGTCTGCAACAAGTATCAGGAGGTTACAGACATCAGCATCGGGATAGAGTTGTGAACAACTCATACTCAATCTCATTGTGACTTCCTCACGAATCACGTCAACAGATTTACCAAACCCTGTTGTTTGTCAGAAACATATGGACGTAGTCTAAGCAGCACCACCCAACTGTCCTTGACCGTGGACACGGCTATTCGAATAGTTTTACACTCTGCAGAGGTTGCACACTTTACCCACAAGATCCGGGGAACTTCCGTGTCATCCACAAACCGCGATACCTCAAGTACCCGGGGTAAGCACCCGATCACTACCTTTCCCTAGACGACACTAACAAGGAGTCCACTCGTTGTTCCGTATCCTAATGATGCACATCATACGAGACTCACTCGAGATCGTAACATCCGAGAGGGGACACAATGGTGTATCCGGTGCCCTGTAAAGACAGTCATGGCCGCCCTACCTGGCACGACCCCGTCCCGAGAGAGAGCACCAACTCTCCCCCGTTACTAGTAATGCGGGCTCCAAGCTAGTATCGGCCTAGGTAATCAATAATGCCCTTTCCCATATAAGGGTAGAGTGGTTGCGCATGTAAGGTTGGGATAGTCAACAAATCTTAAATCTAATCCGTTTCTGTAAACAACACTTTTATCGAGCCTCGGTACACTACCTCTCCACCAAGTAGTGACCTAGTTCATCATCATCTCCCAGGGGCGTTAGTGGCACCCACTGGGGTTGTTCGCAAGTATGCCAAACGACACTTGTTTCTTTCCATGCATAATCCTGATCCACTTTGCGTAGCAACTACTTTAGCATCCTATCTACTTCCACCGCCATAACCCTCATAGAAAGGTAGGGTCATGCATCATGCAGGTGTCAACGAGAAAAGCAACGGAGGCACCACCTCAAGTGGCCACCGTTTTATCATGACTTCAATGCAAGCAATAGAAGTGCTATATGACATGCATAAAAATGGTTTCATAGACATGGTCAAAGGGCTGCTTGGCTTGTCCTTCAGAGTCTTCAAATCTTCTGGTCCTTCTCCAAGTACTCCGTCTACTTCGTCAACTAACGTCGGAAACAAACACAATAAGCAACACAACAAGGCAAAAGTAAAAGTGCTCTAAAAATGTGAGTTGGACTTTTTAGGATACCTTTGGTCATATGAGGAATGACCAAGGTGATTTCATTGGAAGTGAATCAATGGATATTTCTAAATATTTCAATATGATGGAATCAATGGATTTGATGGATCCACAAGTTGTCCACAGAATGCCATTTTATAAAAATGAGTAAAAGTACCCATTAATTCAGGCATGATTTTAGAAACATATAGAAATTGGTTTCACCGGATTTGGAGTTGAAATGAATATAATATGGATTTTTGAAGTGGACTTATGTGGATAAATGACCTTAAAAAGGTTTAGGTAAAACCAAGGACAACAAAAATGTACATTGTGGCCTATTAAATAGGACTTGATTTATGAAGTCTCTGGAAATTTGAATCATCAAATTTGGAGTTGTATAATAGGAGAAATGGATTTTCAGAGAGGAATATAAATGCTCAAATTTGAATTTAAATTTGAACAGTGCAGAAAAGTTTGATGGACATATATGAGAGTTACATCATTAAATAGGTGGGATTTTTACAAGATTTTAGGAGTTGGAAGTATTCCATTTGGATAAATATTTTATCCTGTGGAATTTTTATAAGACAGAAAGAAAAAGAAAAAGAAAAGTGGCACTGTGCCACTGGGCCAGAAAGGCCACAGTGCAGCAGGCCCAGAGGGAATCGGCCCGCGCAAGGCCGCCACGTCGAAGGCGTAAAGGCGGGGTACGCCTTCTGCCGATGGGCGAACCGATGCGCGCGCGCGAGTGCTTTTAAACCTGATGGGTGGGGCCCACCCGTTAGTATGTGAGGCTGACTGACGGGCCCCACAGCCGTCGTCTTCTACCTCGAGCCAGATAGAGAGGCGAGCTCACCGGCGTTGCTGTGGTCGACGGCGACGTGATCCGAGGGCACCGGCGTGCTCAGGGCGGAGTCGCCGGTCGGGTGGAGGTGGAGACGGTCGCCGGAGTGCAGGGGTTCGCCGGCGACGAGGTCCGCGGCGGAGGAGCTTCAGGAGGTGGTGACTCCGGCCGTTTCTGGTGGCTACAGAGAGGGGAAACAAGGGGGAAATGGTCAGAGAGGTGAGGCAGTTCCAGATCGAGAGAGAGAGACGGCAAACGAGGCCTGTACCACGAGATCGACGGAGAGCCGAGGCGGCGGAGCTCGAGCTCGATCTCGAGCTCAGGTGCTCCTGGATAGGGGTGAGTGGCGTAGGGGGTGTTTAGGGGAGTGAGAGGGCGAGTGGTGAGGAGAGGAGGGCTTGGGGAGGCCTTTATATAGGCGAATGGTGAGGTGCCGTGGGCTCATGCGCCGGAGAGCTCCTGCTCGTCGCCACAGGGCTCGCGGGGAGTTGTCGCCGTGTCTGGGGTGTTCCTGGGTGTGGACTACGCCGAGGAAAACTAAGGGAGAGAGCGGGGAGGGGTCAGAGAGGATTGCGCGTGTGAGCCGCGCCATTGGGGCGCTCAGGCGGCTAGCGCGCGTGCGAGCAGGGGAGAGAGAGAGGGAGAGAGGAGGGGCCCGGCCAGCTGCCGTGTTGCGGACGTCGAGGTGACCTCGGGGGACACGAGGGGGAGGCCCTAGGTCGTCGGAGCCGTTGGGCAGAGAGCGGCTACAGTGTGAGAGCGCACTGCAGCGCGCTCCAGAGCACCCAAATGGCCGGCATGGCATTGTTTAAGGGGCAGGGGCGCACCCACTTATGTCTTGTGGCTCTAGGGGGGAGTAAAGAAGAGGGGAGGGGCATTGGATGCCCTGGAGAGCCAGTAGAGTGAGGGGAGAGGAAGAAGAAGTGCACAATTGGGCTGACCAGAGAGAGGAAGTGGGGTTTTACCCATCCAATAAGTGAGCTATGGACTTGCCATTGTTACCAGAGGTGAAAGGGGGCTAGGAGGAGCTATGGTAAAAATTTGAGCTCTCCAAGAATAGTGGAAGGGGTCAAAATAGTGGTTTTTGCAAAATGTCAGAAGGTGTTTGTTGTTGGTTTGGGCAAGAAAATGAATTCCAATAGCCATGATACTTAACAGGATGGAATGAAACTTAGAAATAGGGTGTGCCACAAAATTTGAGCTTATTTGGGTAAAGTTGCCAATGTAACTTTGGTAAACCCTAGAAATTAGCAGAAATGGCTTTACCATGATTTAGCCATTCAAATCAATTCTCCTTGATGCACCACTTGATGTAGTGTCATCATTTAATGATTTGAACATGCTCACAAAAGTTGGGGTCAAGGAGAGGAAGTTGGTAGTACAAACTTGTTCAAATTTGACTCTGGACAGAGAGGGTTTTGGGGCACTTTGATCAAGATAACATTCTCTCCAACTTGTTCAAATTTGTTGATAATATCGTTAAGTGGTACTTCCGAGGCTACTGTTATAGAACACTCTTGAAAGTAGTGTCATAGCTTCCGGGATGCTATAAACACCGCGTATGCAATCTTTTGATAATGCGGGTACCGCGATTTGCATGGAGTGAGGACAGTGGACACATAGTAGACCTGCCTTTGAAGAGGAAGTTTGTGTCCATCTGCTACCCGTTCGACGACGAGTACTGCCTGACAACTTGATGAGTTGCGGCAATGTACAATAGCATGGGTTCGCCAGTGTTTGGCACGGCCAGGACTGGGTTTGTTGCCAAGATGGCCTTTATTTCCTCGAGTCCGGCCGTGGCGGCGTACGTCCACTCGAAGTGTTTGGTGCGCCTAAGGAGGCGGTAAAGTGGTAGCGCCTTTTCTCCCAGGCGGGAGATGAAGCGGCTTAGAGCCGCCACGCATCCGGTTAATTTCTGTATTTGTTTGAGGTCTTTTGGGACATCCAATTGTGACAAAGCTCGGATTTTGGCTGGATTTGCTTCAATTCCTCTACCGGATACAATTAAGCCCAAGAGCTTTCCTGCTGGGACGCCGAAAACACATTTTTCTGGATTGAGCTTGATGTCGTATTTTTGGAGGTTATCGAATGTAAGCCTCAAGTCGTCTACTAAGGATTCGACATGTCTTGATTTGACGACCACATCATCCACGTATGCCTCCACTGTTTTGCCGATCTGGTTTGCCAGACATGTTTGAATCATGCGCTGATATGTTGTGCCGACATTTTTTAGCCCAAAGGGCATTGTGTTGAAGCAGAATGGGCCGTATGGTGTGATGAATGCCGTTGCGGCTTGGTCTGATTCTGCCATCTTGATTTGATGGTAACCGGAGTACGCGTCGAGGAAACACAACGAATCATGTCCTGCTGTAGCATCGATAATTTGATCTATGCGGGGGAGGGGGAAGGGATCCTTTGGGCAAGCCTTATTAAGGTCTTTAAAATCGATGCATAGGCGCCAGGATTTGTCCTTCTTTGGTACCATTACCAGGTTTGCTAGCCAGTCCGGATGTTTGATATCTCTAATGAATCCGGCCTCCAATAATTTGGCTAGCTCCTCTCCTATAGCATGTCTCTTCGGTTCGGAAAAGCGCCGAAGGGCTTGTGTGACAGGTTTGAATCCTTTCTGGATATTTAAGCTATGTTCAGCTAGCCTGCGTGGGATTCCTGGCATGTCCGAAGGGTGCCAAGCAAAAATGTCCTAGTTCTCTCGTAGGAACTCTCGCAGTGCGGCGTCTACGTCGGGGTTCAATCGTGCCTTGATGGAAGCTGTTTTATTGGGGTCTGTTGGGTGGACCTGGAATTTGACTATTTCATCCGCTGGTTTGAAGGATGTTGATTTGGATCTCTTATCGAGTATCACATCATCCCTATTAACCGTAGATCGTAGTGCAGTCAGTTCTTCGGCCGCCAAGGTTTCGGATAGAGCCTCGAGGGCTAATGCGGCCATCTTGTTTTTGGCGCGGAGTGCTATGTCCGGATCACTAGCGAGACTGATAATTCCGTTCGGCCCAGGCATCTTGAGCTTCATGTACCCGTAATGGGATATAGCCTGGAAGACTGTGAATGCCTCCCGTCCTAATATAGCGCGATATCCGCTTTTGAACGGGGCCACCTGGAACGTGATTTGTTCGGACCTGTAATTATCGGGTGTGCCGAACACCACATCTAGTGTTATTTTTCCGGTACTGCGCGCTTCGGGACTGGGGATTATTCCCCTAAAGGTTGTGCTGCTTCGCTCAATGCGGTTCCAGTCTATTTCCATCTTTTGGAGGGTTTCCTCATAAATGAGGTTCAATCCGCTGCCTCCATCCATGAGTACCTTTGTGAGGCGACAGCCGTCCACTATGGGACTGAGGACCAATGCGGCTGGTGCTTGAGCTGTTCGGAATTTTGGTTCGTCACTCGCGTTGAAAGTAATAGTGGTGTTACTCCATGGGTTTATTGTTGCTACTTGGTAGACTTCAGTGAGGTTGCAGAGTGTTCTTTTTCACATATTATTTGATGTGAAAGTCTCGAAGACTATGAGAATGGTACTGGTGTCCTCGGGCTGGCTTTCTTCGACCTCTGAAATTAGGAGGTCTTCGCCAATTTTGGCCACCTGCCGGAGTATCCAACATGCTCTAAGGCTATGAGTTGGAGTGGCATCCTCTGCATTGTGAATTTTACAGGGTCCATCGAGCCACCTTTCCAGTATGGTTCCATGCCCTCTGAAGGGTTTGGGCTTTTTTATATTTAATCTGGGTGCCTTACTGTGGTGCACCCTCTTCGTTCGGATGGGATTGCTATTTAAGGCAGGATTGTCCCAAAATTTGATTTCCGTTTTCCAGGCACTTTCCATCACACAGTACTTTTGTACTATCGACGCCAAGTCAGCGAAGCGTGTAATATCACGACGACTTATGGCGTTGAGTATTCCCTTGTCCGTGCAATTACTGCAAAAGATTGAAATCGCGTCTCCCTCGCGGTAGTCCTTTGTCCTGTTCATAACCAGGAGGAATCTAGCCCAGTAGTGATGTAGTGTTTCTTCGGGCCTTTGCCTGATTTGGGAAAGATTGCTTCTGATCGGGCGGGCGGGTTTCGTTAAATCTGAGACCTCACCCAGTTTACAGTCCGGAGGCCGAAGAACTCCCGGGCTCTGAAATCCGGATTCTTGGATGTTATCCGGTGAGTTTAGCCCGTTGCCTGATTCTATGCCCAGGTCTTGAATTGTATCCTCTCCTCCACGGGTATCCGGCCTGGAGGGTTCGGGAATTCGGACGTTGTTAGTCCTTAGGATAGATGAAGGATCGCCACACTGCGCCTCTACCACGGTGACGTGGTGGGTGACTTGGGGGAGTTAATTTCTCTTTGAACGGGTTTATGCCCAACCTGGTCATAATTTGTAGCGACCCCCAGTGCGGCAATGCGATCCAAGAGCTCGTTTAGTGAAGAGAGCTCGATCGGATCCAGTTGCTCGGCAAGTTCCGAGCTGACGTGAAGGTTGCTTTCGATGACCCGAGAGGTCACCGTCGGTGCAACAGCCGAACGGGTGGTCGTGAGAAAACCACCTAGCCGGAGGGTTTGGCCGACAACCAAGGCTCCTTTAGTAATGGTGCCGTCTTTAAAGACGGGAGGAGGCATCCTTCCTGATTGCGACGACACAAAGGAACTCTCAATGAAAGCACCAATGTCGGTGTCAAACCGGCGGATCTCGGGTAGGGGGTCCCGAACTGTGCATCAAGGTCGGATGGTAACAGGAGACAAGGGACACTTTATTTTGCCCAGGTTCGAGCCCTCTCAATGGAGGTAAAACCCTACTCCTGCTAGATTAATATTAATGATATGGGTAGTACAAGAGTAGATCTACCACGAGATCAAGGAGGCTAAACCCTAGAAGCTAGCCTATGGTTTGATTGTGTATGATGATGGTTGTCGTACGGACTACAACCCTCCGGTTTATATATGCACCGGATAGGGTTAGGGTTACACAGAGTCGGTTTACAATGGTAGGAGATCTTGAATATCCGCACACCTATCTTGCCTTCCACGCCAAGGAAAGATCCTTCCGGACACGGGACGAAGTCTTCAATCTTGTATCTTCATGGTCCTGGAGTCCGGCGAAGGTATAGTCCGGCTATCCGAACACCCCCTAATCCAGAACTCCCTCACTTGCCATCCACGCCAAGGAAAGTCCCATCCGGACACGGGACGGAGTCTTCAATCTTGTTTCTTCATAGTCCTGGAGTCTGGCTGAAGGTATAGTCCGGCTACGCGAACACCCCCTAATCCGGGAATCCCTTAGTAGCCCCTGAACCAGGCTTCAATGACGACGAGTCCGGCGCGCAGATTGTCTTCGGCAGTGCAAGGCGGGTTCCTCCTCCAAGCTCTTTAAGAAGATTTTAAACACCAAATATAGTGTCCGGCTCTACAAAATAAGTTTCCACGTATTGCCATAGAGAGAATAATATTAACACAAATCTAATCTGCTGACGTATTCCACAGCGTGATATCACACTACGGCCAAGTTCTTTACTCGAATCGTTTTTACTTCTCCACCTCAGCACGTTTTGCGAGGCGGTTTCCTTGGCACGTCTTGTCAAAGTAGAGATCGCGTCCCCCCCTTTACGGGATTCTCATCAATATGAACGTGGGTAACCCAACCGCACCATTTATCACGGCGCTTGGGAGGCAAGCAAGTTTTACTAGGCTGGTGGGGACGCACAGCTGCATCCGCCCATATAAGGGGATAAGGATCCACCTTTTTACCTACGCCTTCTTCCTCCTTTGCCTATCCATCTTCCGCGCACTCGAGCTCCAGCGCCCAAGCCCGCACTTCCCACCTCAACCTTCTCCAACAATGTCCTGAGCGGGAGGCGAGTGGATGGCCTCCTCTGTCACGGAGGGCCATGTCAAAAAGCTAAGGAAGGCCGGATACTTGTCCAAGGACATCGCGCACCGGCTTGCCGAGGAGGGGCAGCTTCTCCCCACCCCAAGGCCCCATGAGAGGGTAGTGTTCCTTCCCCACTTCCTCCGCGGACTGGGTTTTCCACTCCACCCATTTGTCCGGGGGCTCATGTTCTACTACGGCCTGGATTTCCATGATCTGGCCCCGAACTTCGTCCTCAACATATCGGCGTTTATCGTCGTGTGCGAGGCTTTCCTCCGCATCCGCCCCCATTTCGGCCTCTAGCTCAAGACCTTCAACGTCAAGCCCAAGGTGGTGCGCGGCAGCCAGGCGGAGTGCGGAGGCGCCATGGCGGGCAATATGGCCAACGTCCTATGGTTCGAGGGCTCCTTCGTGGAGACCCTAAAGGGGTGGCAATCAGGGTGGTTTTACATCACCGAGCCACGCGATCCGGAATGGATCGCAGCCCCCGAGTTCCGATCCGGACCCCCCATGCGGCTTATGTCCTGGAAAGAGACGGGCCTGTCGTGGGGCGACGAAAAAGAGGTGACCGGATTGCAGATATGCATCCAGTCACTGGTGAGCAAGCCGATCAAGCTTGTCAATGTAATCGAGGTCATGCTCGTCCGCCGGATCCTCCTGTGTCAACAACGGGACTTTAATCTGTGGGAGTTCGACCCGGCGCAGCACCAAACTCTTAACAGGCTCTTCGACACGATGTATGAAGATGTCTGGAAGGTGCTAACCAAAGGCGCTGAGGCCCCCACATCCGCTTCCGAGGACCGCGGATACAGCTCGCAGCGTCATGCTAGCGAGGTAAGCTATTTTCACCTTTTACAGGATGTTATGTTTTTTCATAGTTTGACTCTATGCGGGACCTAAAATCCCTCACCTTTGACAGGCTTGGCGGGAGAAGTCCGGATCGATTAGCTGTCCGGCTCCCTTGCCCGAAGACCCAACCCCTGCTCTCCTAGTGAAGCTGCTGGTTCCGGCGCCTTATGTGGTGCCGGAGAAGAAGGCCAAGAAGAAGAAGGCCACGGGAACTCGAAAGAGTGCCCGTAATATGGTGGTGTCGGACTCGCCATCCGATGAGTCCGAGACGCTCTCCTCCCGTGAAAATGAGGGGGAGGAAGAAGAAACCTCCGCCCCTCTAGCGGGGGGAGGAAAGAAAAGGAAGGCCGCCCCAACGGGGGAGGCCGAAGGGTCCCGGAAGAGGAAGACCCCTCCGCCGGACTACTCCCCCGACGCCGAAGAGGACGAAGAGGAGTGGCCAGACAGGGCCAAGCGTCCGGCGAAATAGTAAGTTCGGACATCAGAGTAACTCATGACATTCCTTTGTTGCACAGCTTTCCCTAACGTCGAACATAATTATGCAGCCCGCCCCGGGCTGGACTCGACGAGTCGTCGAGCGGCTCCCTGGATTCATCGGACGTGAACTCGGTTCCGCCCGTTGTCTCCCCCCACACTGCGGACGACGCCGAAGTGGCGTCGTGATGAGTTCTTGGGCAGGAGGAGGTGGTCCTGGAGGAGCCGCAAGGCGACCTCCCGGACCCCAGGAATAAGGGGGACAAGACCCCCCAGGGCTCCAAGTCCGGCTTTGAGCCGGACACCGCGCCGGAATCTTTAACAGCTCCGGACCTGGTAGGCGAACTACTACCAAGAGGATCAAGCCTTCTGAGCCGGCGGCCTCCGTCCAACCGGAGGTGCCGGACAATCTGCTGGAGGTGCTTGACGGCGCCTCCATCGACGAGGAGCACCGTACTATTATGAGTACGGTGATCTAGAAGGTTCAGTCCGCCAAGAGCGGACTGAGTGAAGCTTGCGCTAGCCTTCTAACAGGCTTCGAGGTAAGTAAAAAATATGTAAAAATATAACCGCATAGACAGTAGCCCCTGATGCTCTGTTTGGCTTTCGGAAAGAAAAGCTGAATAGAGGGTCTATTAAATTTCGCAGGAGTCTAACAACAAGGAGTCAATATGCGTATGTAGGCTTCGCTTCTAGGAACCGCTGCACTGACTGCGTAGGTGGGTGCCCTGAAACAGGGCCTCGAGAGGACCGAGCAAGAGCTCGGCCTTGCCAAGCGGCAGCTCGAGGAGAAAGAAGGTAAGAAATACCTTACAGAAAATGTCCCTATAAAAAAGACGTGATTGCAAAAAATGACAGGATTGTACTGCTTATTGTAGGGGCCACAACTGAGGTGGCGACCCTCAAGCAGGCGCTGTTCGAGGCCGAAAAGAAAGCGTCCGCGGAGCGCACCGAGCGAGAGAAACTTGAGGCCCATGTCGGCGAGGTGCAGCAAGAGCTTCAGGATCTCATGAAAAAACATGAGAGTTTGGAGCTTGAGTCAAAGACGCAAGCGTCCGAGCTCGCGGCGGCCCTTGAGACTGCCAAGTCTGCCAACGCCGAAGCCCAAAAGGCCCTCCAAGAGTTGGAGGAGATGAAAAATATAGCGGCGGGTAAGGCATTCTTTATGCAAAGCAGAAGTATAAAAGTAAACTACTTGTTACTTACCCGAATCCGGAGCTCTCCAGGGGCATTCGCAGATCTTCCCCGCAGCGTATCCGACGCCGCCACATATTACCGAGCCGAAGAGGGCAGCTCGACGGAGCAGGTGTTCGGGTCTCAGTATGGTGAGGTCAGACACCCTGTTCCCTTGAGCGACCAGCTGAAGCAGCTGGTCGAGCTCCACAAGGCGGCCGAACAGGCCATGAAGGGCTTCATAGTTTGGCTGTGGCCCGGAGAGGCCCTTCCTGGGAGCTAGTTTGGGCTGGTGCGGCGGCTGGTGGAGGCCTGTCCAAGGCTCGAGGTCATCAAGCGCTCCGTCTGCATCGAAGGTGCCCGTAGGGCCCTTGCCCGTGCAAAGGTGCACTGAGGTAAGCTGGACGTTGAGAAGCTTGTGAGGGACGGGCCGCCGCCGGGGAAGGAGCATCGCAAGCCCGAGAACTACTATAAGGATGTTCTTGCGGGTGCCCGCCTTGGGGAGGACAAATGTACCAAGGATGTAATTTTTGAATGAACTCGCTCTTGTTTATCCTGTGCGCTGAAAACTTGTTCATATGCGCTAAGCAATGCTTGTTGAATTTAAAATATTACTTTCTGTGCGGCCGTTTATCAAAAAAAATTGAGAGATGGCCAGTCGTCGGCTTCTGCCCCCATGCCACTAGTGCTGGGGTGTTCGGGATAAACCTGAGCGCTCTTTTTCCCATAGTTGGGTCCTTCGAGGGAGGCGCTCAGCATAACGAACCAGGATATCGGACTATAATGCTTGAACACTCTCACTTAGCCATAGAACTCTATAATTTTAAATTTCGGCGAAGCCCCTAGTTCGGAAGACCGAGTTCGGGGCGCTATCCATGCCTTGGCCGGACAAAGCCGGCTCCTCGCTCGAAGCGGCATAAGTCTTTGGGGACCAGAAAACCTCTCGAACAGCGACCGGTCTCTCGCCTAATCATGATAGTCAGTTTTAGCTTTCTCCACTAAGGTGCTTAACCCAACTCAACCGGGGCACAATCGCAGTGGTTCTCCTAGTGCTACCTTAGCCGATATAGCGGAACGTAAGGCACAAAAACATAGGAGCCGGGCAAACCCAACTATTGACCCAAATCATGATTCGGAGCCGATGCATATAGTGCTATAAGTTCGGGGTGCCGCACTTGTGAAAGTGTACGGACTTCTCACGCCATATTTATGGGTACTAAAGCCCCTGGCGCATTTTGCCATACCACAGTGTATGGGTGCAACATGTCATAAACATATATATATAAAGAGGATAATGCAAAAAATAGACAGAAAGCTATGCATTGTTTATAGAAAAGCTGCTATCAGAGCAGAACGATACAAGTGGTGCGATAAGCAAAAGATATTGGACTATTTAACATGTCCTGGCCAGGGGCAGGCCATGGAATTGTATTCAAAACAGGTATACCGCTCGTAACAGAGACCATCTGGGAGTTCCATAATGCGGCATGGCTTGTCTGCCTCCCTGGATCTTGCATCGTTTATGCGGCAGTTGAATTGCCGAACAGGTCGTCCGAAGTCTGGAGTCCTGAAAGTAAGAGAAAATTAAAAAAATAATTCGGCAGCCCCTAGTACGTTTTAAGCCGTAATTTGGGCTTGCCGTTATTGTGCCCCTTCCCCTGCACCCATGGTATTTCAAGAGCGTAGTGATGTACGTGAGGCACTGGTTTCGCTATGTCGCGAGGGCTGGGGTTGGGGCCGCATTGCTACGCCTGCTCAGAACGTGCTAGGCGGTCTTTTTGTAGGTTACTCCGGGCGCGCTTGGCAGTGTCTGGCTTTTTAACGGCTGGACTGGAGAATTGCCTAAGAAGGCTGCTTTGTAGTTCCGCTGCGAGAGCCGCCGTGTGCTCCTCCGTACGGAGGGAGCGTTCGGTGTTTCCGTTGACCGTAATTACTCCTCGAGAGCCTGGCATCTTGAGCTTGAGATATGCGTAGTGCGGCACTGCATTGAACTTTGCAAATGCTGTTCGCCCGAGCAGGGCGTGATAGCCACTGCAAAACGGGACTATATCGAAGATTAACTCTTCGTTTCGGAAATTGTCTGGAGATCCGAAGACCACTTCAAGTGTTACTGAGCCTGTACAGTTGGCCTCTACACCTGGTATAACGCCTTTAAAGATCATTTTTGTGGGCTTAATCCTCGACGGATCTATGCCTATTTTCCGCACTGTATCCTGGTAAAGCAGGTTCAGGCTACTTCCGCCATCCATGAGGACTCTTGTGCGATGAAATCCGTCGATAATTGGGTCGAGAACCAATGCGGCAAAGCCGCTGTGACGGATGCTAGTGGGGTGGTCCCTTCGATCAAAAGTGATCGGGCAGGAGGACCATGGGTTGAACTTTGGGGCGATTGGCTCCATCGCGTATACGTCCCGTAGCGCACGCTTCCGCTCCCTCTTGGGAATGTGGGTTGCGTATATCATGTTCACCGTCTGCACTTGTGGGGAAAAACCCTTCTGTCCGCTGTTGTTCGGCGGCCTGGGCTCCTCCTTGTCATAGCTATGCAGCCCCTTGTCTTTATTTTCGGCTCTTAGCTTGCCTGCCTGCTTGAACACCCAACAATCCCTGTTGGTGTGATTGGCTGGCCTTTCGGGGGTGCCATGTATCTGGCACAAGCGGTCGAGTATTCGGTCCAAACTGGACGGGCCCTGAGTATTCTTTTTGAATGGTTTTTTCTGCTGACTGGATTTATAGCCTCTGAATCTGGCATTAACTGCCGTATCTTCGTTGCTGTCGCTGCTAACGTGGCGCTTTTGCTTATTCCGACGTGTCCTGCCACTTTTTTCCTTGGTATCCGAATTACCAGGGTTCTTTGCTAAGTTGTTACTGCGAGCTAGCCAGCTGTCTTTTCCTGCGCAAAAGCGGGTCATGAGTGTCGTGAGGGCTGCCATGGACTTCGACTTTTCCTGTCCCAGGTGCCGGGCAAGCCACTCGTCGTGGATATTATGCTTGAAGGCTGCTAAGACCTCTGCGTCCGAACAGTCGACTCTTTGGTTTTTCTTTGTTAGGAACCGTGTCCAGAAGTGCCTGGCCGATTCCTCTGGCTGCTGAATTATGTGGCTTAAATCATCGGCATCCGGTGGTCGCACATAAGTGCCCTGGAAGTTGTCAAGGAATGCGGCTTCCAGGTCCTCCCAAGAACCGATTGAGTCTACTGGCAAGCTGTTAAGCCAATGCCGGGCCGGTCCCTTAAGTTTGAGCGGGAGGTATTTGATGGCATGTAGATCATCGCCGCGGGCCATGTGGATATGAAGGAGATAATCCTCAATCCATACCGCAGGATCTGTTGTGCCATCATATGATTCGATGTTTACGGGTTTGAAACCCTCTGGGATTTTATGATCCATTACTTCATCTGTGAAGCATAGTGGGTGTGCTGCGCCTCGATACTGGGCTATATCACAACGCAGCTCGAAGGAGCTATGTCTGTTGTGTTCAGCCCGGCCGGATTTATTGTATCTGGAATGAAGATCGCCGTCACATGCCGTGGGGCGCCTGCGCGATCACTAGATCGATCTTGTTTGCCTTGCCTTGTCCTCTAGTACGTCTCGCAGGTCTGGCGCATTTTCCCGTGCCTTAGTTGAACGGCGCCGGGGCATGGCTTGGGTGGAGGACCGAGAGGCCTCTCTGTCGCGGCCACGAGGTGGACGGTCGGCCATGTCGTGCGCTGGTGATGTAGGTGCTTCCTCCTCTGATCGGGGTAGCGGCCTGCGCTTTGGGTAACTCTTGGAGGGGCGTTCGAGTTCATACTCTTTGGCCGCAAGGACTTCAGTCCATCTGTCAGCTAGCAAGTCTTGATCAGCTCTAAGTTGTTGCTGCTTTTTCTTGAGGCTGCTTGCCGTGGCTAGAAGCCTGCGTTTGAAACGCTCTTGTTCGGCGGGGTGTGATGGTACGACGAATTCGTCGTCGTCGAGGCTTGCCTCGTCTTCGGAGGGAGGCATATAGTTATCATCCTCCACCTCTCGGTCCGCCGCTCTCTCATGAGGGCTAGCTTCTCCATCTTCCTGTGCCGAATCTTGCTGAAGGGGGTGTTCTTCGGCGCTGTCCGAGGTAGTATTATCTCCCGTGCCGGAATCACTGTTTTTGCTTTGGCGGGATTTAGAGCGGCGCCGTTGACGCCGGCGCTTTGGCTGTTTCTTGGAGGTGTCATCCCCCGCTGTTCCATCGCCATCTCCATCTTTTGGAGTATCCACCATGTATATGTCATATGACGCGGTGGTCTTCCAGCGCCCTACAGGTGCTGGTTCCTATTCGTCTCCTGCATCGTCGTCCATACCATCGATGTCTTCGGAGTCGAAGTCAAGCATGTCGGTTAAATCGTCAACAGCGACTACAAAGTGGGTGGTGGGTGGGCTTTGAATTTCTTCATCGTCCGCATCCCATCCTTGCTGACTGTAGTCCGGCCATGTCTCTCCTGATAAAGAGAGAGACTTTAGTGAGTTCAGGATGTCACCGAAGGGCGAGTGCTGAAAGATGTCCGCTTCGGTGAACTCCATTGTCGGCGCCCAATCGGATTCGATTGGTAGGGGCGCGAGGGGTTTGGAGTTCGGAGAGGAATCCGGCTCCTCGGAGTCATGGGCCGTGCGGAACGCGGGGCTGACGTTGGGCTCGATCGCCTTTGAGATCGTAGCCCCCGAGGTCACGTCCAACCGCTCATCCTCGATTGGCGCAATAGGCTCCGAATTAAGGGTGGGAACCGGTGCGCGTGCGGCTCCCAGGGCACTGTTCGGCGGCAGAGCTAGATCATGCCTCTCGAAACAGTGTGGCGCGCTTGGCTGTGGCTCGAATCCGTCGAAGATCAAATCTCCGCGAATGTCTGTCGTGTAGTTTAAGCTTCCGAACCTGACCTGATGGCCAGGGGCGTAGCTTTCGATCTGCTCCAGGTGGCCAAGCGAATTGGCCCGCAGTGCGAAGCCGCCGAAGACAAAGATCTGTCCGTGGAGAGAAGTCTCCCCCTGGACCGCATCATCGTTGATGACCGAAGGAGCCATCGAGCCCAAAAGTGACGACACAGAGGAACTCTCAATGGAAGCACCAATGTCGGTGTCAAAACCGGCGGATCTCGGGTAGGGGGTCCCGAACTGTGCGTCAAGACCGGATGGTAACAGGAGACAAGGGACACGATGTTTTTACCTAGGTTCGAGCCCTCTCGATGGAGGTAAAACCCTACTCCTGCTTGATTAATATTGATGATATGGGTAGTACAAGAGTAGATCTACTGCGAGATCAAGGAGGCTAAACCCTAGAAGCTAGCCCATGGTATGATTGTTGTATGATGAGTTGTCCTATGGACTAGAACCCTCCGGTTTATATAGACACCGGATAGGGTTAGGGTTACACAGAGTCGGCTACAATGGTAGGAGATCTTGAATATCCGCATCGCCAAGCTTGCCTTCCACGCCAAGGAAAGTCCCATCCGGACACGGGCGGAGTCTTCAATCTTGTATCTTCATAGTCCTGGAGTTCGGCTGAAGGTATAGTCCGGCTACCCGAACACCCCCTAATCCGGGACTCCCTCAGCCACCTCATCCCACGATGTATACATGGTGGACACACCCAAAGGAAACGACGACGAGGAATGGAAGGACGCAGCGAAGGATCGTTCCCTCGAAAAGCAGTCAAAGCGGCAGCGTAAGCGCCGCTCCAAACCCTGCCTCAACAGAAACAACGGTCATACAGACCCGGCGAGAGAGCAGGGTGAGCTGGCGGACGACGAGCATGGCATTGAACAACCGTCCGACTAGGGCAACACGGATAATCAAACCGAAAAACCCGTCTCCGGCGAAGATAACAGTCTGGATGACCTCACGCCGGATAAGCTCCTGGAGCAGAAGAACCTCCATAAATGGCTCGTCGCCACTGCGCGTAGCCTGAAAAAGCAGAAGCGGAAGCTCAAGACTGCGGAAGATGCACTTAGAATGAGATGGAGCAAAGTACTTAACACCGCAGACAAATATGGCGGCAGTTGCCACACAAAGAGCTACCCGAAGCGAAAGCTACTGCCTGAATTTGATGAGGAGGCCTTAGAGCCCCCGCAATCAAAAAACAAAGAAGCCATCCAGTCGGATCGACGACCTCATGGCCAACATAGAGCGGCAAACAACGCCGCACACAAGCCAGCACACGATCCACATGAGCACTCGCATCAAAAAGACGGCCCAACCAGATCTCTCTACGGGCCAAGAAAGCACGCTCCAGCAAGCAATGCAACACAAAAAAAATCTGAACACCACGGTACACCCAAATACAGGGGTGCCGCACACCCCCTATGTTTCACCAAGGAGGTGTTGGACCATGAATTTCCAGAGGGATTCAAACCCGTAAACATAGAGGCGTATGACGGAACGACAGACCCTGGGGTCTGCATTGAGGACTATATCCTCCATATACACATGGCTCGAGGAGATGATCTCCATGCCATCAAGTACCTACCCCTCAAGCTCAAAGGGCCAGCCAGGCACTGGCTTAAAAGCCTCCCCGAAAACACCTGTCGGTGTCAAAATCGGCGGATCTCGGGTAGGGGTCCCGAACTGTGCGTCTAGGCGGATGGTAACAGGAGACAAGGGACACGATGTTTTTACCCAGGTTCGGGCCCTCTCGATGGAGGTAAAACCCTACTCCTCCTTGATTAATATTGATGATATGGGTAGTACAAGAGTAGATCTACCACGAGATCCAGGGGGCTAAAACCTAGAAGCTAGCCTATGGTATGATTGTTGTTGTTGTGTCCTACGGACTAAAACCCTCCGGTTTATATAGGCACCGGAGAGGGCTAGGGTTACACGGAGTCGGTTACAATGGTAGAAGATCTACATATCCGTATCGCCAAGCTTGCCTTCCACGCCAAGGAAAGTCCCTTCTGGACACGGGACGAAGTCTTCAATCTTGTATCTTCATAGTCCAGGAGTCCGGCCGAAGCTATAGTCCGGCTACCCGGACACCCCCTAATCCAGGACTCCCCAGTAGCCCCTGAACCAGGCTTCAATGACGACGAGTCCGGCACGCAGATTGTCTTCGGCATTGCAAGGCGGGTTCCTCCTCCAAATACTTCATAGAAGATTTTGAACACAAGGATAGTTTCCGGCTCTACAAAATAAGTTTCCACATATTGCCATAGAGAGAATAATATTTACAAAAATCTAATTTGTTGACGTATTCTGTAGCGTGACATCACACCACGACCAAGCCTTTATTCGAATCGTTTTATTGTCCCACCTCAGCGCATTTAGCGAGGCGGTTTCCTTGGCACGTCTTGTCGAAGCAGAGATCGTATCCCCTTATTCCGGGATTCTCATCAATACGGGTGTGGGTAACCCAACCGCGCCATTGAATATGGCGCTTGGGAGATAAGCGAGTTTTACTAGGCTGGTGGGGACGCATAGTCGCGTCCGCCCATATAAGGGGATAAGGATCCACCTTTGTCATCCATGCCTTCTTCCTCCTTTGCTCGTCCATTTCCGCGCACTCGAGCTCCAGCGCCCAAGTATACACTCCCCACCTCAACCTTCTCCAGCCATGTCCGGAGCGGGAGGCAAGTGGATGGTCTCCTCCGTCATGGAGGGACACATCAAAAAGCTGAGGAAGGCCGGATACTTGTCCAACGACATCACGCACCGGCTTCCCGAAGAGGGGCAGCTCGTCCCCAACCCCGGGACCCATGAGAGGGTGGTGTTCCTCCCCCATTTCCTCCATGGACTGGGCTTCCCTCTCCACCCATTTGTTTGGGGGCTCATGTTCTACTACGGCCTGGATTTCCACGATCTGGCCCCGAACTTCGTCCTCAACATCTCGGCGTTTATCATCGTGTGCGAGGCCTTCCTCTGCATCCATCCCCATTTCGGCCTATGGCTCAAGACTTTTAATGTCAAGCCAAAGGTGGTGCGCGGCAACCAGGGAGAGTGCGGAGGCGCCATGGTGGGCAAGATGCCCAACGTCCTATGGCTCGAGGGCTCCTTCATGGAGACCCTAAAGGGGTGGCAATCGGGGTGGTTTTACATCACCGAGTCACGCGACCATGAATGGGTCGCAGCCCCCGAGTTCCGATCCGGACCCCCTACGTGGCTCACCTCCTGGAAAGAGACGGGCCTGTCATGGGGTAACAAAGGAGAGCTGACCGGACTCCAAACATGCGTCCAAACCCTGGTGGACAAGAAGCTCAAACTTGTCAACGTAGTCCAGGTTATGCTCATCCGCCGGATCCTCCCGTGTCAACGACGAGCTTTCAACCTGTGGGAGTTCGACCCGGCGCAGCACCGAACTCTGAGCAAGCTCTTCGACACGATGTATGAAAATGCCTGGAAGGCACTATTCAAGGGCGTCGAGGCTCCCGCATCCGCTACAGAGGATCGCGGATTCAGCACGCAGCATCACGCTAGTGTGGTAAGCTCTTTTTACCTTTTACAGGGTATTAGTTTTTCATAGTTTGACTCTATGCGGGAGCTAAGCTCCCATACCTTTGACAGGATTGGTAGGAGACGTCTGGACAGATTAACTATCCGGCTCCTTTGCCCGAAGAACTAGCGGACGCCCGCTTGGCAAAGCTGCTGGTTCCGGCACCCTATGTGGTGCCGGAGAAGAAGGCCAAGAAGAAGGCCACAAGGACTCGAAAGAGTGCCCAACGCCTGGTGGTGTCGGATTCATCATCCGACGACTCCGAGACGCACTCCTCTCGTGAAGACGAGGAGGAGGAAGAAGAGACCTCTCCCCCTCCAGCGGGGGAGGGAAGAAAAGGAAGGCCGCCCCAACTGGGGAGGTCGAAGGGTCCAAGAAGGGGAAGACCCTTCCTCGGGACTACTCCACCAACGCTGACGACGGTGAAGAGGAGTGGCCGCATAGGGCCAAGCCCCTGGCGAGATCATAAGTATTCGGACACCAGAGCAATTGATAGTGTTCCTTTCTTGCACAGCTCCTCCTTACGCCGAATATAACTATGCAGTCCGCCCAAGGCCGGGCTCGACGAGTCGTCGAGCGGCTCCCTGGATTCATCGGATGTGAATTCACTTCCGCCCGCTAGCTTCCCCCACCCTACGGACGATGCCGAGGTGCTGTCCCAATAGGTTCCAAGCCAGGAGGAGGTGGTCCTGGAGGCGCCGCAAGGCGACCTCCCGGACTCCAGGCGTAAAGGGATAAAACCCCCAAGGGCTCCAAGTCCGGCCTTGAGCCGGACTCTGCGCGAAACCTTCAACGGTTCCGGACTCCGGCAGGCAGTCTCCTTCTAAGAGGAGCCGGCCTACCGAGCCGGTGACCTCCGTCCAACCGGAGGCACCGGACAATTTGCCGGAGGTGCTTAACGGCGCCTCCATAGATGAGGAGCACCGCACTATTATGAGTGCAGTGATCCAAAAGGTTTAGTCCGCCAAGAGCGGACTGACTGAAGCTTGTGCCAGCCTTCTATCAGGCTTTGAGGTAAGTAAAGAATATGTAAAAATATTACCGCATAGACAGTAGCCCCTGATGCTCTGTTCAGCGTTTGGAAAGAAAAGCCGAATAGAGGATCTATAACATTCGCAGGAGTCTAACATAATCAAGTCAATATGCGTATGCAGGCTTCGCTGCTGGCCTCCGCCGCACTGACTGCGGAGGTGGATACACTGAAGCAAGACCTCGCGCGGTCCGAGAACGAGCTCGGCCATGCCAAGAGGCAACTCGAGGAGAAGGAAGGTAAGTAAAACCTTACGCAAGTATGTAGAGAAGATGTGGTTGCAAAAAATGACAAGATCAACGTGCTATTATAGGGGCCACGACCGAGGTGGCAACCCTTAAGAAAGCACTGTCCGAGGCGGAAAATAGAGTGGCCGCGGAGCGCATAGAAAGAGGAAAGCAGGAGGCGCGGGTGGAGGAGGTGCAGAAAGAGCTCCAGGCTCTCGTGAAAAAACACGATAGTTTGGAGGTTGACTCAAAGACGCAAGCGTCCGAGCTTGCGGCAGCCCTTGAGAGTGGAAAGTCTGCCAAGGCCGAAGCCCAAAAAGCCCTCCAAGAAATTGAGGCGATGAAGAAGATAGCAGCGGGTAAGGCATTCATTATGCAAAGCAAGCACATGAAAGTGAATTACTTGTTACTTACCCGAGTCCGGAGCTCTCCAGGAGCATTCGCAGATTTGCCCCGCAGTGCATCTGATGCCGCCGCCTACTATCGAGTCGAGGAGGGGAGCTCGACGGAGAAGGTGTTCTGGTCTCAGTATGTTGAGATCAGACACCCGGTGCCCTGGAGCGACCAGCTGAAGCAAATGGTCGAGCTCCACAAGGTGGCCGAACATGCCATGAAGGGCCTCATAGTTCGGCTTTGGCCTGGAGAGGTTCTGCTTGGGAGCTACTTCGGGCTGGTGAGGCGGCTGGTGGATGCCTGTCCATGGCTTGAAGTGATCAAGCGCTCCATCTGCATCGAAGGTGCCCGTAGGGCGCTTGCCCGTGCTAAAGTGCACTGGGGCAAGAAGGATGCGGAGAAGCTGGTGAAGGACGGGCCGCCGCCGGGCAAGGAGCATCGCGTCTCGGAAGCGTATTATGAGGGCGTACTGAAGGGTGCCCGCCTTATAGCGGATGAATGCTCCAAAGATGTAATTTTTTAGTAAACCCGCATTTGTGATCCTGTACGCTGAAAACTTGCTCATATGCGCTCAGCAACGCTTTTGAATTTAAAATATTGCCTTTTGTGCGGACGTTTATCAAATTTGAGAGATGGCGAGTCGTTGGCTTCTGCCCCCATGCCACGAGTGCTGGGATGTTCGGGATAAACTTGAGCGCTCTTTTTCCCATTCTTGGGTCCTTCGTGGGAGGCGGTCAACACAACGAACAAGGCAATCGGACTATAATGCTTGAACACTCTAACTTTGCCATAGAATTCTATAATTTTAAATTTCGGCAAAGCCTCTAGTGTTTGGAAGACCGAGTTTGGGGCGCTATCCACGCCTAGGCCGGACAAAGCCGACTCCTCGCTCTAAGTGGCATAAGTCTTTAGGGACTCGGAAACCTCTCGAACAGCGACTGTCGGTGTCAAAACCGGCGGATCTCGGGTAGGGGGTCCCGAACTGTGCGTCAAGGTCGGATGGTAACAGGAGACAGGGGACAATTTGTTTTACCCAGGTTCGGGCCCTCTCGGTGGAGGTAAAACCCTACTCCTACTAGATTAATATTGATGATATGGGTAGTATAAGAGTAGATCTACCACGAGATCAAGGAGGCTAAACCCTAGAAGCTAGCCTACGGTATGATTGTGTATGATGATGAAGTCGTATGTTGTATCTTTTCCTACGGACTAGAACCCTCCGGTTTATATAGACCCCGGATAGGGTTAGGGTTACACAGAGTCGGTTACATGGGGAGGAGATCTTGAATATCCGCACGCCTAGCTTGCCTTCTACGCCAAGGAAAGAATCTTCCGGACACGGGACAGAGTCTTCGGTCTTGTATCTTCATAGTCCTGGAGTCCGGCGGGAGATATAGTCCGGCTATCCGAACACCCCCTAATCCAGGACTCCCTCAGTAGCCCCTAAACCTGGCTTCAATGACGAGTCCGGCGCGAGAATTGTCTTCGGCATTGCAGGGCGGGTTCCTCCTCCAAGTTCTTCAAGAAGACGAGTAACACCAAAAATAGTGTCCGGCTCTGCAAAATAAGTTTCCACGTATTTCCATATAGAGAATAATATTAACACAAATCAAATCTGCTGACGTATCCCGCGGTGCATCATAACACTGCGGCCAAGCCTTCTGTACGGAATATTTTTACTGTTCCACCGCTGCACGTTCAACAAAGCGGTTTCCTTGGCACGTCTTATCGAAGCAGAGATCGTGCGCCCCTTTCAACGGGATTCTCATTAATACGAACGTGGGTAACCCAACCGTGCCATTTACCACGGCGTTTGAGAGGCAAGCGAGTTTTATCAGGCAAGTGGGGACGCACAACCGCATCTGCCCATATAAGGGGATAAGGATCCACCTTTTTACTTACGCCTTCTTCCTCCTCTGCCTATCCATTTTCCGCGCACTCGAGCTCTAGCGCCCAAGCCCGCTTCCCAGCTCCACCGTCGGAATGTATCTGAGCTCCAACGCCGGATTGTGTCCAGGCTCCATCGCCGGACTATATCCAGCCTCCAACACCGGACTGTGTCCAGGCTCCAATGCCGGACTGTCTCCAGGCTCCAACGCCGGACTATATCCAACATGTCATATCACCTTGGTTCAAAAGAGTTGAAGGAGTTTGGCCGCTGAGACTCAGGTTGATTTACAAAATCAGCCTGAGGATCAAGTCCTAGCTCGGCAGAATACTTCGGGACACTAAAAGAGGCGTGCTCAGTCCTCGAGACTCAGGTTGGGTGCGGCCGACCGACCTGAGGATCAAAATTTCCTCGGAAACTATATTGCACATAAAATTTTCTGCATTGGACAAGCAATGCAGTAGCCCCTGAGACACTGGTCGGGTGGTAACACCAGATCAGGGGATCGGTGTGCCCCTTTAATATGTTTACATAATAATCCCCAAGCCCAGTAGCCCCCGAGCCTTAATGCGGGCACGGGTGGCCGAATGAAGGATCAATATCCATAATAAAATCACAAATTATGTGTAATGACTCTATGTATCCAAATACTTTACGTCATTAATGCTTGGATCCGTATTGTAGAAAACTTTGTTGACCGGCCATCGGCTTCCACCTCCCCGGCCAGTAACCGAGGAGTGTTTGTCTTACTTTATAACGCCTTTAGGAGGGCAAAGATTGATGACAAACAAGGTGAATCTGGCCATACGGTTTTATAAACAAAGGTACGCGGATAGATATGTTATATTACTGTTTAATAGAAGAAATGTCTTTCAAAGAAAATAGTCCCGCTATCGGTTCCTTTTTTTGAGTTGTCATGCTAAGCATGATCATAAAACCTCAGCTCCAATGTAAGAGAAAAATATTGAGGATTTAGTATGGGAGGCCAGTTACTAGCCCCCTATAGTGTTCGGCGACTGTCGAGGTCAAGCCGTAAACACTTCGGCCATTGTTATGAATGGCCCGTCGTAGTCATCGGATCGCTGACCAGTTGACGCTTGTTGTGACAGTCAGTTTTCGGCTTTCTCCACTGAGGTGCTTGACCATGCGAGCTGGAAGCACAATCGCAGTGGTTCTCCCTTTGCACACCTAGCCGAACAAAGCGGAACGTAGGAGGAAAGCACAGGAGCCGGGCAACCCAACTATTGACCGAAGACACAATTCGAAACCGATGCATATATAGCAATATCCGAGAATGTTTTTGCCGAATCTATAAAGGTGTCCGGCGTTGCACTGCGAGACTAATGCTGGAAAAGCACAAATAGTTTAAAAGTGCCAAAAAGCTTGGAAAATAAAGAAACGTCAGTAAAAACATGACGTCCGAACAATGTCAAGTGTTCGGTGCCAATCTGAAAGTTGGTCTTAGAAAAAAGAAGTACTTCTGTCGTGCTTTGACATGATAAATCCTATCTCAAGACTTCGAGCGGGTCAGCCTACGGCTTCAACCTCCTATCCCGAGGGCGGAGTACTTCTCATCGGGCCAGTTTAGCAAGCTAAACTCTAGCGGCTTTGAGAGAGAAATTAGTCTCCCCGGCTAGTGACCGCACACTCGTGTTGAAAAAAGGAGTGATAAATAATAATAATAAACTTTGCTACGACTAAGAAGAAGAACACTTATTATAAAACGGCTTATATAAAATTAAGAGCCCCCAAGTGACTTGGGTAAAAGAATGATTTCATGTACCGAAGTACTTATATCATATCTATGTTCAACCGAACTTTAAATGCATCTTAACCGACCGTCGGCTTCTCCCTCTTCGGTCAAGGACCGAAAAGTGTTATGTACTCCATCTGTCGAGAATATAGACGGTGTTTCCAATAACCAGGCAATCAGGTCAAAAGGCTGTAACAGACAAAGCGCGCTCAGTGAACTTATGCTATATTACCATGAAGTGTAAGAAGCATCTTCGAAGAAAATAGTACCCCCACCGATACCTTTCTTCGGTGCTCATTGTTATTATGAGGCTTGTGCAATAGATTTTTTGTACTCATGAGTTCCGTTGTGTAATCATATTCAACAGGAAAAGCTTCATAAAAGAAGCCCCCAAGTAAACGGGGTATTTGAATTTATGCGTCACAAACAAAGTATTCCCAGCAGGACTGTAAATTGGACAGCCTGTATAGAGGAGGAATACAATCAGTCATGATGACTATGTAATTTAAAAATGACATATATAATGCCTTCTAGCTGGATTGTAGATCGTTTGTCGTTGCCGACCTTTTCGCTTCGACCTCGGGACCGGACGGTCCGGAGTGTGTCCGAATACCATAATGGTTATATAAGAACCAAGGTATGCATGGAGACCAGGCGTAGGGGTCATTAGTGCTTTATCAGACAAGTGCCCAACTAGTTATGTTATATTACATGGTTAGTAAGAAACATCTTCCAGAGAGAATAGTTCCGTTAAGGGTTCCTTTCGCTGGGGTGGCGTGCCCTTAAGTGCACGTCCGGACTGCAAATGCAGGAAATCATCTGGGGGTATGTAAAAAATAAAAAGGATCATCTTTAGTTCACCGACCGAATATTCCCTTAAGAACGCTAGCTTTCGGCTTCACCCAGTCTGAGGTACACATCCGGCTTATCCGGCAGTAACAATCGCAGAGGTGCTCCCTTTACCCCTAGCCGAACAATTGGGAACATAGGGGTAAGCACAGGAGCCAGGCAACCCAGCTTGGCCAAAACTTAAGTCATATCGATGCATATAATGGTGAAGAAAAGGTGCATGCGGAAGTCTGACGAACGCGTTGGGTGTAAAACCCATATAAGCAAGCTTATGTTAAAGAAGCCCCCAGGTATAATGAGCGCGGGTAGCGCGTCGAGTGTGTGTGAACAAAGTTTGGACAAGATGTTTTTTACAAGCAACTTTTTTTTTCAAAAGAGTATAACGCTTGATCGAACCGAACACAAGTTAAAAATTAAAGCTTTGAGCATGAAAGCGACTTAGCTGGTTGATGTGTTCGCAATCCGAGCTTGATGCGGGCAAAGGTTCTATCCCCCGAGCTGGTCCCGAGGTGGCGGAGAGAAGAGCTCGACACGCCGAAGTGGTGATATAGCACGGTCGATGCAGACCGGCAGGGTGACGCCGAAGTCCCCGGATCATTTTCCTGTGCACAAAAAATAGTGCAAACGGGAGATAATGGTAATAATGGTGAATAAAAAATCATTGCATAATGAATAATTTATGCAAAGTGAGTAATAAAAGAAATATGGCCTGGCGCCAAAGTCGATGTCGATGCAGGGCATCGGCGTGATGCGGTAAAGGCGTAGCAAAGCCTGGATTCACAGGTCGGTCCGAGCTCCGGATGCGGCATTCGCCGGACTATGTACGGAGACTGACCGAACCACCATGCGACCGTCGTTAATGCGACCACCTTTTGATAGACCTGTGTACATATGATGCACAAACCGGAGTAATAATCCCTTGGGAAAAATGAACCCAAACAAGCAAAAAATATTAGGGATTGGTAGCACCTGGTTTATTTGTTGTAGCGATCCGAAGGAAGGTGATTCCCGAAATTGGGACTCGATCCGCACGCCCGTTACCGGAGTAGGTTGATGAAGAGATGATGAAGCCTCCGTTCCAACCGAGATGTTGAAGCAGGTCGGCGTGATGGACACCGGTTCGGAGGAGCAATAGTGCGGCCCTGCCGATGCAGGTCGTGACGTGGTAGATGTCGGCTTGATGAAGTGACCGTGCGGTGATGCCGGTATGCCCGCTCCGTGTAATCCGTGGGGCGGAGATGTTGGTGATGATTTGTCCTCCGCGATGCCGGACTCTTGTTCGGCTTGCCGAGATGATGATCCGAGGAAGTTGAGCTCGGCGCCATAAAGTGACGACGCGTCCAGCGCAGGTCGATAGCCGTGGAGCAATATTGCCGGACTGGTTTGACACCAGCATGATGTCAAACATCATGTTCAAAAGATCTTAAAGTTAGCGGGATGTGTTTGGGAACAAAACACAATAACCCATACAAAAATTCCTTCAAAAGGGAAGTCCGAAATCCCGTTCATAAAAAAGATGAACTCGGGTCGGATTCGTTTTCGCGCAGAAAACAGATCCGAAAAGTGATGCACTAATCGGAAGGTTCCCGGAGTTTGGACGGTCGGATCGAGCTAAAATTTTGAGAGGTGGTAGATACAGGAATTCCGCAGCCGATCAACGGTTGGATCTTCCAAAGGACGTCCGAGCTAGAAGCTGGACACCACGCCCTAAACTCGTCCAGATTCCCGTCCAGATTTGACAGGGCTCCGGTATATCGCGGATTGCCAGAGATTCCTCCATCGGAACTCGACGAAATTTTCCAGGGTTGTTGTAGACTCAATTCCGCACAATTCCACCAAAGCGATCGTCAAAGCGATACTCGAGGAGGTGGTGGCAGAAGATACGAGTTTGCTGTCTAGAAAACAGCACGGTCACTTGAGGGCAATGTTGACGTTGAGCCCCCGAGCTCCATGGATGATTCCTCCGTGATCTTGATAGAGATCGGAGTTAATGTTTGATGAAGGCCCTCGTCCGAACATGGTGATCCGAACACGGGGCGCAATTCTTGGTCGAACCAAGGTAACCAGTCGAGCTGGTGACAAAGATGTCGAAGTCGCAGTTGATCTGCAGGCGAGCCATCGATCCTTTTGTCGATCACACAGCGGAACTCTCAATGAAAGCACCAATGTCGGTGTCAAAACCGGCGGATCTTGGGTAGGGGGTCCCGAACTATGCGTCAAGGTCGGATGGTAACAGGAGACAGGGGACACTTTGTTCTACCCAGGTTCGGGCCCTCTCGGTGGAGGTAAAATCCTACTCCTGCTAGATTAATATTGATGATATGGGTAGTACAAGAGTAGATCTACCACGAGATCAAGGAGGCTAAACCCTAGAAGCTAGCCTACGGTATGATTGTGTATGATGATGAAGTCGTATGTTGTATCTTGTCCTACGGACTAGAACCCTCCGGTTTATATAGACACCGGATAGGGTTAGGGTTACACAGAGTCGGTTACATGGGGAGGAGATCTTGAATATCCGCACGCCTAGCTTGCCTTCTACGCCAAGGAAAGAATCTTACGGACACGGGACGGAGTCTTCGGTCTTGAATCTTCATAGTCCTGGAGTCCGGCGGGAGATATAGTCTGGCTATCCGAACACCCCCTAATCCAGGACTCCCTCAGCGACCATCTCTCGCCTCATCATGATAGTCAGTTTTAGCTTTCTCTACTGAGGTGCTTAGCCCAGCTCAACTAGGGCACAATCGCAGTAGTTCTCCTAGTGCTACCTTAGCCGATATAACGGAACATAAGGTACCAAAACATAGGAGCTGGGCATACCCAATTATTGACCCAAGACATGATTCGGAGCTGATGCATATAATGCTGTAAGTTCGGGGTGCCGCACTTGTGAAAGTGTTCGGACTCCTCACACCGTGTTGTGGGGTACTTGAGCCCCTGGCGTATTGGCCGTACCAAAGTGTACGGGTGCAACATGTCATTAATGAACATATATTCTTAAAAGAGATTAATGCAATAATAGACAAAAGCTATGCATTGTTTATTTGAAAAAGCTGCGATCAAAGCAGAATGATACAAATAGTGCGATAAGCAAAAGGTGGGTGTCAGGACCCCGATCCTAAGCCACATCGATCCAGCATGTAACACATTATATCACTTTGCGGCCTCACGCACGGTACTCCCACAGGTGCCACCTTACCTGGCCCGGGACCGTTTGCGTCTTTTGGCTCACGTATATGATAGTGTCGCTAGCATCCATATGACAGAGAACCCGGGCCGACATGGCTAGTCGTGAACCCAAAGCGGCACTAGCCTATGAGGACATGCATACATGAATCACATCAAGGATGTCGGTCATCAATGTGTGAATCCGGGCTGTAGCACTGGGCTAACAGGACTCTGGTAATCCGGGCTGTAGCAGGCTAGGCAGGACTCCGGAAGTCACCGTGTGACATTTCCCCGAAGGGACAGACACAGGAACGAAGTGAATCACATGTCGGCCAGTCATGTGTTCCGAGCAGTAGTGCTGGGCTAGCAGAACTCCGGTGAACCGGGCTGTAGCGGACTACTATCGCTCAGAAGCACTAGACTACATTTCCCCATATGATAGGCTGCCAAGGATAAACAACTAGATAGTCGGATCCCACTCATACCAAGCATTTCAATCATTCACACAATATGCCCGATATGAGTAAATACAACATGGCATCACAATAAAACTCTACAAATCAAGTACTTTATTTAAAGGCTCCGAAGAGCCATACATATCATCCATACAGATAGGGGTCACATGACCCGACACTCAAGTCATACAAACATACAAGCACATGCGAAAGCAAAGTAGTCTGAGTACAGACTCTAAAAAAGAAAGAAGGCTTGATGAAGCCTGTCTATCTACATCGACCCTTCACAAGTCTTGGATCACCACCTGAGTGATAAGTCACTCGTCGACATCAAGGTCTACGTAGAACCCATCAGAGGGGGCGGTGTTGTCGTCTGAAAACATTAATTAAAGCAACATGAGTACAAAGGTACTTAGCAAGTCTTACAATAGAATCCTACTATACATGCACATTCTCAAGAAGGTAGTGGAGTTATTGCAGCAAGCCAGCTTTGACTCTTGGCTAAGCTATCCTACGACAGACGCAACTTGTAAAACATTTGTCGCACACGAGTCCACTATCACCAACACAATACTCCATCGTGGATCCTCTCTCGCCATCCTACGAGAGTGACATCCACGGTACTCACCCTTATCTTGAGGCTTTTAGTAGTATCCATTTACTTGTCTATGAACTGTATAGGTGACCAAGTAGTCCTTTACCGTGGACGCGGCTATTCGAATAGTTTTATACCCTGCAGGGGTGTACTTCTTCACACATGTTTCCACCACTTAGCGTCTGCACACGTCATGTGCTCGGCAGACTTCAAGCGAAAGCCGACGTGGGTGTAGACCACGACCTAACCAACCACACAAGTCTCTAGTCCAGGTTTATCGCCTATTCGGGTTCCATCCGCAAGGAGATCCGGCCGGGGTGTCCTCAACGGCCCCAAACGATGTGTGCAGGGTTCCCGAGACACCAAACGGGCGAATTGGTACACCGTGGCACGTGCCTACCGCAACACAGCCCACCCCTATGGTCAGCGCTGCGTGGGGCCCCCAGCAACTACAAACACCAGAAACTACTTGCAACTCCTGGACAGAGGACGAGAGGGGTCGGTAAGTCGAGCGGGGTCATATTTCAGGGCCCAATGTGTGGTAGTAGCTGAATCTTAAATCACACACACAGATCTCAGTTCTTAGGGACGGCCTCAATGAAACAACCCACCATGTACTCCTACATGGCCTCTCATCGATTCCTTTACCAAATCGTATTCAACACTTTCACACTCTCGACACCATCACAACCTTTCACTCTAGTTCATCATCCCGATGAGCCAGACCTGACACAACTCTAAGCATAGCAAGCATAGCATGGTAGGAAACACACACATATGGCTCAATCAACTCCTACACATGCTAGTGGGTTTCATTTAGTTACTGTGGCAATGACATGTCATGCAAAGGAAGTGGGTTCAACTACCGCAACACACAGCAGTTTGAAACGCGTTGTCTTAATGCGGTAAACGAGAGCAGAAGCAAGAATCTGGGTTTGTATTGGAATGATCAATGGGTTGCTTGCCTGATTGAGTGGTGGTAGGATACTGCCCCTTCAGTTGGATACTCGTGAATATCCTCGGAGGCAGAACCTACCACGAAGAACACATCGGAACACAATCTACACATGATGATATGCAACATTATGATGCATGCTATGACATGGCATTATGAAAGTGTCCTGGTCTAATGCAAGCTAAAACAGGAAGGAAAGTGATTAGTTGAACCAAAGGTTCAAGTGTTAGATCATTTAACTTAGCGATTTAAGTGCATCACCTTGTATTGTATAAAAAGCAGGTTTAACTTGTTCTGACATGCACGAAACTAGTTCCAATGGATAGATTGAATTTTTCTGATCAAATTTCATATATAAATCTTTGCATTTGGAGTTACAGATTAATTTTTATGATTTTTTGAAGTTTGGACTAATTTCTGGAATTTCCTGTATGGAAATAATTCCAGTAATTAAATTACTGCGTCAGCATCACGTCAGGATGACGTCAGAGGTCAACGGGGTCGTCCAGGTCAAACTGACCAGTGGGTCCCGCATGTCAGTAGTTAATTAAAACTAATTGGATTAATTAGCAGAGGGGGGGGCCACTTGTCATTGACTCAGGGGAGTCAACTAGGCCCACCCAGTCCACGTCAGGGGGTCAAACCCGCCGGTTAACAGGTCAAACTCGCCGGCGTCTAGCCGCCGGCGAGGCCAGACGCGGCGGTGAGAGTGCATTTGTGCATTCTAGCGACCAAACGAGCGGCGGAGAGCATCTACGTGTAGCTGGGGACGAGCCGCAGCGTTTGGTGGCAGTGGTTGGACTCGGGGTGGCCGGAAACGTCGCCAGCGACGAGCCTTGCGGTCGCCAAAGGTGCATGGAGTGTGGCGTTGAACTCCTGGTGATGCGGTGAGGTTGTTGGACAGGGTGGCGTGGCCGGGGTTTGGCCGGAGTCACGTCGGCGACGAGCTCCGCGGCGGTGCGTGTGGGCGAGCTTCGTGCAGTTGCTACGGTGCACGAGAAGAAGAGTGGAGAGCATGGGGAGGTGCAGCAGCTCACGGCGGTCACGTAGAGCCAGACGGCGCGGTCGGGGATGAGCTGATGCGGCGGCGACGTCGAAAGGGATCTCCGGCGGTGCTCGGTGAAGATGATGTCGAAGAAGATGAAGCAGGGCTCGCGAGCACTCGGGGCTCGGGCTGCTTGACGAAGTTGTCGACGGCGGAGAGGATGGACACGGTGGTGCAGCACGGGGACGGCGTTGGACGCGACTACGGTGGCAGAACGGCGACGGCTGCGTCGGCCATGGCGAGGGAGTGCGAGGGAGAGAGGCAGGGGGCGAATGGAGGTGTCCAGGGGTTCGGGGCAGCGACGTGGAGCCTGTCCAGGCCAGGAGGGCGGTGAGGGGAGGAGGCAGGGCGGCGACCAGCTGCGTGGCACGCGCTGAGCTCGCCGTCGAGCACCTGGCTGCCTGCCTGGCCAAGCCAAGCTGCTCGCTGGCGCGGTGGCTGGGCTGGGCCGGCAGGTGGGCCTGGTGGGTGGCGCCAGGTAAGTTTTTCTGATTTGTTTCCTTTTTCTATTTTTCTGTATCTTTGTGGCATTATTAAAAATACCTAGGCACTTTCTAAAATCCTGAAATTAATTGTGGGCTCTGTTGGGATTATTCCTAACAGCCCTAACTTAATTCTAGAATTATTTGAACATTTAAAATATTTATTAGCATTTAATTGTCCAAAGGCAACATACATATGATTTAATCCAATGACCTTTTGTTGTCCTAGAAAATTGTGCACCTATTTTGCCAGAGGCTCTAACCCAAGACAAAGAGGGTGAACATTTTAGAAGGGCATTTCAGGTTCATTGAAATTATTTTTAGTAAACCCTAGTTGATTTCAGGAGGGTGCTGGGGGTTCTGCCTTCCCCATATCAAGTTTCTGATGAAAAGTAAACATGATGCACACTCTAATGCAAGGTCTAACTAGGATGTGACAACTCACCCCCACTCAAAAGAATCTCGTCCCGAGATTTAGAATCCGTCGGAAGGAAGGTAGGGTACTCGAGTCGAAGACGATCCTCCCTTTCCCATGTAGCTTCTTGCTCGGAATGGTGTGACCATTGAACTTTGAGAAACTTGATATTCTGGCGTCGAGTGGTACGCTCGGCTTGATCAAGGATACGAACGAGGTATTCTCGATAAGTGAGGTTATCTTGGAGATCAAGCGTTTCGTGGTCCACTCCACGGATAGGATCCGAGAAGCAACGCCTGAGTTGAGAAACGTGGAAGACATCATGAACTCTGGAGAGATGCGGAGGTAGTTCCAACTGGTAGGCAACTTCCCCTCGTTTGGCAAGAATGCGAAAGGGTCCAATGTACCGAGGAGCCAACTTGCCTTTGATACTGAATCGATGGGTTCCCTTTAAAGGTGTAACCCGAAGGTAAGCCATCTAGCCAACTTCATACTGACTCTTTTGTCGAGATTGGACTGTTTTCAATTTCTCACAAATGACGCGAACCTGCTCTTCTGCTTCCTGGATCATATCCGGGCCAAAGAGTTGTCTTTCCCGGGTTTCTGACCAGTTAAGAGGCGTTCGACATTTTTGTCCATAGAGAACTTCTAAAGGAGCTTTGCCCAAGCTAGCTTGATAACTATTGTTATAAGCGAACTCGGCAAATGGAAGGCACTTCTCCCAATTCATTCCGAAAGAGATGACATAAGCTCGGAGCATATCCTCCAGAATTTGATTGACTCGTTCTACTTGACCACTTGATTGAGGATGCAAGGCGGTGCTAAAGGAGAGACGAGTCCCCATAGCATTTTGGAAACTTTCCCAAAATCGAGAGGTGAAAAGACTTCCACGGTCTGAATTAATTTCTAATGGAACACCATGGAGAGACACTATTCGAGAGATGTACAAATCAGCTAGCTGGCTAGCGGTTATACTCTCACGAACAGGTAAGAAGTGGGCGACTTTGGAAAGACGATCGACAATGACGAAGATAGCATTATTCCCTCGCTTGGTCCTGGGAAACCCGGTAATGAAATCCATACCGATTTTATCCCATTTCCATTCAGGAATTTCCAAAGGTTGAAGGGTGCCAGCAGGCCGTTGATGCTCTGCTTTAACGCGACGACAGACGTCGCAATTAGCAATGTATTGAGCGATTTCTCTCTTCATCCTAGTCCACCAAAACCTCTGGCGTAGGTCTTGATACATTTTAGTACTACCGGGATGAATAGTGAGAGGGGATTCATGAGCTTCCTTAAGGATCAATTGCCGTAGATGTTGTTTCTTGGGGACCACCAAGCAGTTCTCAAAGAAGACAACACCTCGCTCATCCATGGAAAAACATTTAGCAACTCCGCTTGCAATGTTTTCCCTAATACAAGATATGCCCTTGTCACGCTTCTGGGCAGCTATGATTTGATCCGTCAGGTTAGGTTTCGCCACCAGGGTGGAAAGGAATCCTCGAGGAACAATGTGAAGGTTGAGCTTACGAAATTCCTCGTGGAGAAGTGGTTGACTTTGTTGTAACATCAGGTTGTTACAATAAGATTTACGACTTAGTGCATCAGCCATGACATTGGCTTTGCCTGGGGTGTAAGTTATACCTAAGTCGTAATCCGTGATCAACTCGACCCAACGTCTTTTCCTGAGATTCAAATCCGGTTGGGTGAAGATGTATTTCAGACTTTGGTGATCAGTGTAGATTTCGCAACGATTACCAAGAAGGTAATGTCGCCAGGTTTTGAGTGCATGGACTACAGCTGCAAGCTCTAGATCATGTGTGGGATAGTTATCCTCATGTGGACGCAACTGTCGAGAAGCGTAGGCAATCACATGACGATTTTGCATGAGAATGCAACCTAGTCCTTGTCGCGAGGCATCGCAATAGATAACAAAGTCCTTAGAAAAATCTGGTGGTACCAGTACGGGAGCAGATGTCAGGCATCTTTTCAGTTCCTGAAAGCTGAACTCGCACTGTGGGGTCCACTCGAACTTTTTATCTTTCTTGAGGAGTTCAGTTAGAGGCTTAGCAACTTTGGAGAAATTCTTGATGAAGCGGCGACAATAGCTCGCTAAACCAAGAAAACTCCGAACTTGCTTGACCGTTTCAGGTGGAGTCCAGTCAAGGACGGCTTGAACTCGCTCGGGATTGACAGCAATGCCCTTGCCAGAGATTACATGGCCTAGGTAGGTCACTTCTAGCAACCAAAATTCGCACTTGGAAAATTTGGCATAAAGGCGATGCTCTCGAAGTTTGATCAATACTAGCCTTAGATGTTCGGCATGTTCTTCCTCATTCTTGGAGTAGATGAGTATATCATCGAGGTAAACCACGACGAATTTATCCAAGTACTCCATGAAGATCGAGTTCATTAACCGAGAGAAAGTGGCTGGAGCATTGGTTAAACTGAAGGACATGACGGTGTACTCGTATTGGCCATAACGAGTAACAAAGGCCGTTTTGGGAATGTCCCCGTTCTTGATTTTGATTTGATGGTAACCCAACCTCAAATCCATCTTGGAAAAGACTGAGGATCCAGCGAGCTGATCATACAAATCGTTGATCCTGGGGAGCGGATACTTGTTCTTGATAGTGACCAAGTTGACAGGTCGGTAATCTACAACCATCCGATCCGTTCCATCCTTCTTCTTGATGAAGAGGACGGGGCAAGCCCATGGAGAAGAACTAGGATGGATGAAACCTTTTGCAAGGACTCATCGATTTGTTTCTTAAGCTCGGCTAGTTCTAGGGGTGCCATCTTATAGGGTCTTCTAGAGATTGGGACGGTTCCTGGAACAAGGTCTATTATGAACTCAACATCTCTGTCAGGTGGAACACCTGGCAGTTCCTCTGGAAAGACATCCGGAAAGTCACGGACTATCGGAATATCTTCAAGGTCTGGAAGGGGGTTGGCATTTAAGGAGTAGAGCTGACGCTCGGACACTCGGGTCGAGACATTGACTGTCTTGCCCGATGGGTGGGTGAGTTGAACAATTCTAGTAGAGCAATCAATCTTAGCGTAATGGGCTGACATCCAGTCCATACCCAAGATGATGTTTATGTCTGAGGACTTGAGAGCTATTAGTGATGCAAGGAAGACTAGTCTATCGACAAGAATTTCATTTCCATGGCTGATTCTAGAGGTTTGCCACTTAGAACCAGGGGTTTGAATTACCATGGAGGTGGGCATGTCACAGAATGTGGTGTTGTGCAATCAAGCATAGCTCTTAGAAATAAATGAATGAGATGCTCTAGTATCAAAGAGAATAGTTGCCGGATGGCAATTAACAAGGAGCGTACCGAGAACGACCTTGGGATCCTCTTGAGTCTCCTCAGCTGAGACATAGTTGACATGGCCACGAGCAGTGGTGGCTGGCTTGGCGACAAGCACCTTTCCTGTCGGCTTGCCACGGCAAACAGACTTTCCGAACTGATTGGGGTTGTTCTGGGACACTCACGGATGTAGTGACCCGTCTCTCCACACTTGAAGCAAGTTATCATATTGGGGCGTGGAGCAGCATTAGCAGTGGGGCCACCATAAGTCCTGGGCGGTACATACTGCTGGTTGGGGCGAGGCGCCTCAAAGGATGGCCTCGGGGTGAACCTGGATGGCACAACAGTGTTAGGGATCCAGACCCGGCGCTTCTGAGACCCAGAGCCGGATGAAGATCCAAAGTCACGAGAGTGCTTGCATGAAGCTTCAAAGTCAGTCTGCCCTGTCTCGGCACTGATGGCCTTGTTGACTAACTTTGGAAAAGAGGTGCAATCGTGTAGACGAAGATCACGATGAAGCTCGGGGCTAAGTCCCTTGCGGAACCTTGCCTGCTTCTTGGCGTCGGTGGATACCTCTTCGGGAGCATAACGTGCTAGATTTCCAAACTCACGACTGTATGCATCCACAGTCAGTCTACCCTGGGTGAAGTTGCAGAACTCCTCCCTCTTGCGATCCATAAGACCTTCCAGGATGTGATGCTCACGGAAAGCAGTACTGAAATCAGCCCAGGTAGTGACTTGGCCAGCCGGGCGCATAGCCTCATAATTTTCCCACCAAAGGCTAGCAAGGCCTTCGAGGTGATAAGCTGCAAAGGTGACTTTATCATCTTCGGCTACGTTGGCAGAACGCAGCTTGTGGGCGATGCTGCGAAGCCAGTCATCTGCGTCGAGAGGCTCGACGGAATGCTTGAACTTCGGTGGATACAGCTTGACAAAGTCATTGACTGACACAAGGTTGTTCCTCTGCTGGCGTGCAGTGTTCTGCTCAATCCGCTCCAGCAAGCGGTTGGTCTCACGCTTGTTCCGTTCTGCCTCCAGCATAACTTCGACCAGAGAGGGCGGTTGAGGCAGGTTTTCATTCCTGGCTGCACTGGCTTCACCCTGCTCAGGAGCAGCAGGGTTGTTGCGGGTGTTGACCATCCTAGGAAACAAAACAACGGTTTAGACCAGGATGGCAAAATTGGATAAGGAAGTGCGGAATGTAACGGATAACAAAGAATGCAGAGATGATCATCCGTATGACATGGTAATATAGAAACTGCCATATATATACCAACGGTCATACACACCATACATAGTTTAGTACAAGCACAGGCTAGAGTACCACTATGATGAAAGACGTTACATCTCATCGGAGGCATTCCAAGCTCCTATACATTATTTTTCTACACCTCCGGAATTGATACACACTAAGTTATATTCCACAAGTCACGCAGGATGGTGGACATACAACTATTACAATACTAGCGGATCTACTACTAGCTCAGATAGCTCTGTAGTAATCCTCATAGAAGTCACCACCCAAGCCTGGAAGCGGAACATGGTCATCTGGGAACAGACGGTCCTGAGGAGCTTGCGGACCATAGGGACTTGGGTGTGTCCTTGGTCCAACAAATGGCGGCAGGCGAGGTCCACTAGGAGGGGTGATGCCTCCCACCTCATGCCACTCCATAAAATCTGGCAGACTAGCACGCACAGGGTACAAGTCCCTCATGTCCATGTATCCGGCTTGCACTGCAGGGGTAAACCGAGTCAAAGTGGCCCAGTGATCAGAACGTGCATTAAAGAGCTCCATACGCAAGGCCCGATTTACACGGTCCTTGTCTTCCAACATCTCAGTAGTAGTGCGGAGGAGCGAGTCCTCATGGGATGCATCGCTGTACATACCCTGAAGGTAGCCATGCGCCCCAGGGAGGGATGCTGGCATGTAGCGAAAATCGGTGTTGCATAGCAAGGCAGTTCTGGCTCGAATGATAGTCATCATCGAGTAGGCTGCATCCTGCACAAACATCCCAATAGTGATCCCAAGTCCATAAGAACAGTGGAGCGGTTCAGTAGCTCCGGGATATGATGGATATATCCTGACCATGCACAGATATTGGCTTTGATTAAAATCTCTAAACTGCTCCTCGATGGTATATTCGGGATACCATCGGTAACCTGACTCGACCATCACTCGAACCAGCATGGCTGTGTGACCACATACATCAATGCAACGGGTCAGACGAACCACTTGGTTCTGGGGACGGGTGGCAATCTGGAACACAAAATAATGCAAAGGCATTAGAATTTTCTAGGAGAAATTTGACAGCACAACGGCTGTAAATGCTCAGAAAAAGAGTTGAGACATCCACAATAGTTTGCAAAACCACTCAACATCATCATATCAAGGTTCCGGTTCAACTGGCAACATACTAAAATTTAGTAGAAACTGAACTGGGTTGAAACCAACAATCTTATAAGTTACTACGGATTAGTAACACGTGAACCTGATAGAGAGAAGAGAGCCTAGTATTTAACCCACGTAGAATGAGAAGAGAATGGCTCAGATTAGAGGGCATAAGGTAAAGGAGTAAAAGAGCCTTACGTTCCCTCCCACAATCAATTCCCCTACATATAACTAAAGCATTTCTAGACTCGACATCGACCAGTTTGGCTTAGCGAACCTACAGGCAGTCCGGCTCTGATGCCAACGCTGTCAGGACCCCGATCCTAAGCCACATCGATCCAGCATGTAACACATCATATCACTTTGCAGCCTCACGCACGGTACTCCCACGGGTGCCACCTTACCTGGCTCGGGACCGTTTGCGTCTTTTGGCTCACGTATATGATAGTGTCGCTAGCATCCATATGACAGAGAACCCGGGCCGACATGGCTAGTCGTGAACCCAAAGCGGCACTAGCCTATGAGGACAGGCATACATGAATCACATCCAGCATGTCGGTCATCAACGTGTGAATCCGGGTTGTAGCACTGGGCTAACAGGACTCCGGTAATCCGGGCTGTAGCAGGCTAGGCAGGACTCCAGAAGTCACCGTGTGACATTTCCCCGAAGGGACAGACACAGGAACGAAGTGAATCACATGCCGGCCAGTCAAGTGTTCCGAGCAGTAGTGCTGGGCTAGCAGAACTCCGGTGAACCGGGCTGTAGCGGACTACTATCGCTCAGAAGCACTAGACTACATTTCCCCATATGATAGGCTGCCAAGGATAAACAACTAGATAGTAGGATCCCACCCATACCAAGCATTTCAATCATTCACACAATATGCCCGATATGAGTAAATACAACATGGCATCACAATAAAACTCTACAAATCAAGTACTTTATTTAAAGGCTCCGAAGAGCCATACATATCATCCATACAGATAGGGGTCACATGACCCGACACTCAAGTCATACAAACATACAAGCACATGCGGAAGCAAAGTAGTCTGAGTACAGACTCTAAAAAAGAAAGAAGGCTTGATGAAGCCTGTCTATCTACATCGACCCTTCACAAGTCTTGGATCACCACCTGAGTGATAAGTCACTCGTCGACATCAAGGTCTACGTAGAACCCATTAGAGGGGGTGGTGTTGTCGTCTGAAAACATTAATTAAAGCAACATGAGTACAAAGGTACTTAGCAAGTCTTACAATAGAATCCTACTATACATGCACATTCTCAAGAAGGTAGTGGAGTTATTGCAGCAAGCCAGCTTTGACTCTTGGCTAAGCTATCCTACGACAGACGCAACTTGTAAAACATTTGTCGCACACGAGTCCACTATCACCAACACAATACTCCATCGTGGATCCTCTCTCGCCATCCTACGAGATTGCCATCCGCGGTACTCACCCTTATCTTGAGGCTTTTAGTAGTATCCATTTACTTGTCTATGAACTGTATAGGTGACCAAGTAGTCCTTTACCGTGGACGCGGCTATTCGAATAGTTTTATACCCTGCAGGGGTGTACTTCTTCACACATGTTTCCACCACTTAGCGTCTGCACGCGTCATGTGCTCGGCAGACTTCAAGCGAAAGCCTACGTGTGTGTAGACCACGACCTAACCAACCACACAAGTCTCTAGTCCAGGTTTATCGCCTATTCGGGTTCCATCCGCAAGGAGATCCGACCGGGGTGTCCTCAACGGCCCCAAACGATGTGTGCAGGGTTCCCGAGACACCAAACGGGTGAATCGGTACACCGTGGCACGTGCCTACCGCAACACAGCCCACCCCTATGGTCAGCGCTGCGTGGGGCCCCCAGCAACTACAAACACCAGAAACTACTTGCAACTCCTGGACAGAGGACGAGAGGGGTCGGTAAGTCGAGCGGGGTCATATTTCAGGGCCCAATGTGTGGTAGTAGCTGAATCTTAAATCACACACACAGATCTCAGTTCTTAGGGACGGCCTCAATGAAACAACCCACCATGTACTCCTACATGGCCTCTCATCGATTCCTTTACCAAATCGTATTCAACACTTTCACACTCTCGACACCATCACAACCTTTCACTCTAGTTCATCATCCCGATGAGCCAGACCTGACACAACTCTAAGCATAGAAAGCATAGCATGGTAGGAAACACACACACATGGCTCAATCAACTCCTACACATGCTAGTGGGTTTCATCTAGTTACTGTGGAAATCATAGGTCATGCAAAGGAAGTGGGTTCAACTACCGCAACACACAGCAGTTTGAAACGCGTTGTCTTAATGCAGTAAACGAGAGCAGAAGCGAGAATATGGGTTTGTATCGGGATGATCAATGGGTTGCTTGCCTGATGGAGTGGTGGTGGGATACTGCCCTTCAGTTGGATACTCGTGAATATCCTCGGAGGCAGAACCTACCACGAAGAACACATCGGAACACAATCAACACATGATGATATGCAACATTATGATGCATGCTATGACATGGCAATATGAAAGTGTCCTGGTCTAATGCAAGCTAAAACAGGAAGGAAAGTGATTAGTTGAACCAAAGGTTCAAGTGTTAGATCATTTAACTTAGCCATTTAAGTGCATCACCTTGTATTGTATAAACAGCAGGTTTAACTTGTTCTGACATGCATGAAACCAGCTCCAATGGATAGATTGAATTTTTCTGATCAAATTTCATATATAAATCTTTGCATTTGGAGTTACAGATTAATTTTTATGATTTTTTGAAGTTTGGACTAATTTCTGGATTTTCCTGTATAGAAATAATTCCAGTAATTAAATTACTGCGTCAGCATCACGTCAGGATGACGTCAGAGGTCAACGGGGTCGTCCAGGTCAAACTGACCAGTGGGTCCCGCATGTCAGTAGTTAATTAAAACTAATTGGATTAATTAGCAGAGGGGGGGCCCACTTGTCATTGACTCAGAGGAGTCAACTGGGCCCACCAAGTCCACGTCAGGGGGTCAAACCCGCCGGTCAACAGGTCAAACTCGCCGGCGTCTAGCCACCGGCGAGGCCAGACGCGGCGGTGAGAGTGCATTTGTGCATTCCGGCGACCAAACGAGCGGCGGAGAGCATCTACGTGTAGCTGGGGACGAGCCGCAGTGTTTGGTGGCAGTGGTTGGACACGGGGCGGCCGGAAACGTCGCCAGCGACGAGCCTTGCGGTCGCCGGAGTCGGGCGGAAGTGAGCCTGAGGCTACGGGGCACGGTGAGGTGCGTGGAGTGTGGCGTTGAACTCCTGGTGATGCGGTGAGGTTGTTGGACAGGGTGGCGTGGCCGGGGTTTGGCCGGAGTAACGTCGGCGACGAGCTCCGCGGCGGTGCGTGCGGGCGAGCTTCGTGCAGTTGCTACGGTGCACTAGAAGAAGAGTGGAGAGGATGGGGAGGTGCAGCAGCTCACGGCGGTCACGCAGAGCCAGACGGCGCGGTCGGGGACGAGCTGATGCGGCGGCGACGTCGAAAGGGATCTCCGGTGGTGCTCGGTGAAGATGATGTCGAAGAAGATGAAGCAGGGCTCGCGAGCACTCGGGGCTCGGGCTGCTTGACGAAGTTGTCGAGGCGGAGAGGATGGACACGGTGGTGCAGCACGGGGACGGCGTTGGACGTGACTACGGTGGCGGAACGGCGACGGCTGCGTCGGCCATGGCGAGGGAGTGCGAGGGAGAGAGGCAGGGGGCGAATGGAGGTGTCCAGGGGTTCGGGGCGGCGACGTGGAGCCTGTCCAGGCAAGCAGGGCGGTGAGGGGAGGAGGCAGGGCGGCGACCAGCTGCGTGGCGCGCGCTGAGCTCACCATCGAGCACCTGGCTGCCTGCCTGGCCAAGCCAAGCTGCTCGCTGGCGCGGTGGCTGGGCTGGGCCGGCAGGTGGCCCTGGTGGGTGGCGCCAGGTAAGTTTTTCTGATTTGTTTCCTTTTTCTATTTTTCTGTAACTTTGTGGCATTATTAAAAATACGCAGGCACTTTCTAAAATCCTGAAATTATTTGTGGGCTCTGTTGGGATTATTCCTAACAGCCCTGACTTAATTCCAGAATTATTTGAACATTTAAAATATTTATTAGCATTTAATTGTCCAAAGGCAACATACATATGATTTAATTCAATGACCTTTTGTTGTCCTAGAAAATTGTGCACCTATTTTGCCAGAGGCTCTAACCCAAGACAAAGAGGGTGAACATTTTAGAAGGGCATTTCAGGTTCATTGAAATTATTTTTAGTAAACCCTAGTTGATTTCAGGAGGGTGCTAGGGGTTCTGCCTTCCCCATTTCAAGTTTCTGATGAAAAGTAAACATGATGCACACTCTAATGCAAGGTCTAACTAGGATGTGATAGTGGGACTATTTAACATGTCCTTTCCAGGGGCAGGCTGAGGAATGGTATGCGAAACAGGTATACTGCTCGTGAGCTTAAGGTATGCGTAGTGCGGTACCACATTGAACTTGGCAAATGCGATTCGCCCGAGCAGTGCGTGATAGCCACTGCGGAACGGGACTATGTCGAAGATTAACTCCTTGCTTCGGAAATTATCCGGAGATCCGAAGACCACTTCAAGTGTGACTGAGCCTGTACAGTTGGACTCTACACCTGGTATGACGCCTTTAAAGGTTGTTTTAGTGGGTTTAATCCTCGAGGGACCGATGCCCATTTTCTGCACTGTATCCTGGTAAAGCAGGTTTAGGCTGCTGCCGCCGTCTATAAGGACTCTAGTGAGGTGAAATCCGTCAATAATTGGGTCTAGAACCAATGCGACGAATCCGCCATGACGGATGCTAGTGGGGTGGTCCCTTCGATCAAAAGTGATCGGGCAGGAGGACCATGGGTTGAACTTTGGGGCGACTGGCTCCATCGCGTATACGTCCCTTAGCGCACGCTTCCGCTCCCTCTTGGGGATGTGGGTTGCGTATATCATGTTCACCGTCCGCACTTGTGGGGGAAAACCCTTCTGTCCACTGTTGTTCGGCGGCTGGGGCTCCTCCTCGTCATCGCTATGCAGTGTCACGACCGGTTTTTCAATAAAAATATTTATTAAGAAACCAATCCTTAAGTCCAGTATGAGAGAAAATCCGACTCACTGGTCGACAAACTCTTGATACAACAAGCCAGTAGCATAAAGCATTTTACAGAGTTGAGCTAAGGGTGCTCAACAATTTATTACAAGCGCACCAATAATTATACATAATGGCGGATATGACACAATGGTTTGATGGCATACTACTGACTCGAGGATAAAGTGATGGTGTAATAATACAGTGGGGAGTGAGATAACATGGCTCTCTAACTAGCATCTCATCGAGCGTCGGGTGAGGCTCGATGAATTTATTCGGGTTGCAGAAGCGGTTATAATACAGTGACCAAGTCCAGGGTCGCACGAGACTGACTGGGATTTCTCTAGGCGTCGGACTCGCTATCGAACTCTTCATCCATGAGATCACCTTCGTCAGCATCTGGCCAAAACAACAAGCCAGTGAGTACTTTGAAAGTACTCGCAAGACAGTTCGGACGTGAGATATAACAAATGCATGCATGAGTGCGTCATGATTAATTTTTACCAATGCATAATTGAAATGTTCACAGGCAAGGTAAATAAAAGGAAATCGGCGGTAGTCCGCCTGAAATCCCAACAGTAAAGTAAAGGAAACCAATCGAGGGTCTGGAGTGACGCCACGAAAGGTGAACAACTAAATAAAAGGCGAATCTTGCCACAGTCGGGCGTCTATGCGACACCACATAAAGGGCTTAAAAAGAAATGCCACAGTCGGGCGTCGGAGCGACACCACATAAAGGGCTTTAAAAGAAATGCCGCAGTCGG
>NC_041389.1:71676738-71709909 GCF_002162155.2 Triticum dicoccoides
GACACCACATAAAGGGCTTAAAAGAAATGCCACAGTCGGGCGTCTAAGCGACACCACATAAAGGGCTTAAAAGAAATGCCGCAGTCGGGCGTCTAAGCGACACCACATAAAGGGCTTAAAAGAAATGCCGCAGTCGGTCGTCTAGGCGACACCACATAAAGGGCTTAAAAGAAATGCCACAGTCGGACGTCTAAGCGACATCGTAGAAAGGGCTTTTACTGTCAAGGAAATAATGTTCGAAATAAATATTCAACTCTCGAGAATAAACGGGTTAGTCCATCCACAGGATTAAACATTTAACCAGACTTAGCGCTCATGTGTCCCACCGGATAATCTATCACCAAAACTGGCACTTGTTAGTTAGCACGGAACTTGGACATGGAAATGATAAATTTGAAGATTTATGACTCTGTAGAGTTTGTACAAAATTTCCCACAGTTAACGGATTTCCGTAGTCACGAGGACTAGTTCCGTTTACGGTATTTCAGAAGAAAACACAGCTAACCAGTACACACCCATCCAACCTCTCGATGCCAGAAATCACCCTAGACATCGTCCAAGAAAAACTTTTGAGATGGGGAGATCACAATCTCGAATAGCATGGGATCGAATTTATATACGCACGCTCTAAGGGGTGCCCCCCTCTCGGTCCCAACTGGAAACACCCATGCCCCCTGACCAGATGACTGGCTTTAATCCAGGGCCATGGAACCATCATCCCGACCTCTCCTTTTTGGTGTGTACCAGGAAAGCGGTTTGCAACTTACTCAGCCATATCCCTTGCGGAAAACATGTGGTAGTACGGGTAGGGAAATGGATAGGAACCGACCGATACGGGTTGGTACTAAAGTTAACTTGCATGGCATAAGACTGGCATGCTACAACACTGCCATCTTACCCATCCTCTTGCCAACACATGGCCTTGCATACTCACATCCAACAACGTGTGGATCAATCGAACTTACTTGCCCCGACAATGCATAATAAACAGTCCATCGGTATGCTCCACAACATGCCATGAAACTAACTAAAATGCAAAACATGCCAAGACACTCATCATATCAAAAGTTCAAACATGCTTGCCTGGTTCAGAGTAGTCGGAGTCTAGCTCGGTGATGTTTACGGTCCCGTCACCTCCGTCGGTATCTACGGTAATAAGAGGATACACACACTATCGTAAATACCAAGAGGTGCACAGAAAATTATCCAAATAATTTTTAAATAAATCTGATAAAAAACTAGACAAAATTTTGAAAAGAACAGAAGAAGAATCACTCAAAAATATGCTTCTGTTAAAAGGTTATAAAGGTTTTTGTCCAGGGATTCATTTGTAATTAAACAGAAACTTCCCAGGGTTCTTTTTATAAAAACAGAAAACGCTTCAGTCTCAATTACGCCAGCTCCGAGGAGAAAGCGTATTTTGCCCGAAGGCGCTTTCAGAAAACGCTTCGTCTAAAATGAGCTGAGAGGCTGACGGGCGGGTCCCACCCGTCAGGTTTAAATTCAAAAGAGGCGGGTCGGAGCTCGTTGGCGCCCGAGGGCCGCGGTGGTCGCCGGCGGCGATCCACGGCGAGGTAGGGAGATCGGAGAGTACCTCCGTGCTCAGGGAGCCATTCCGCGTTGGGTGGTGGTGGTGGTGGTCACCGGGAAGCACCACGTCGACGGTGGCTCCTGCTCCGGCGGACGGCGGTTCGGGCGTGGATGGAGCTCGCCGGAGAGGGCTGCAAGCATTAAATTGAGGTGGGGGTCAGGCCTCTGGTAGCTAGAAGAGGTGATTGACGGAGTTTGGGCGCCGGGGACGGCCTCACCGAAGAGAACATTGCCGGAGCCCGAGGCGGGCGGAGGTGACCAGAGTCGAGGAAGAAAGGCCCCTCGAGGCCCTTCCAGTGGCTAGGCGGGATCTAGTGAGGTGGTGGAGTTGTGAGGGGGAGAGAGCACGCTTGGGGGGCTATATATAGCCGGCCCGAGGCGGTTGCCGAGAATGGGGTTCTCCGGCGAGGTGATTACGGCGACGCTGTGGTTGCACGGGAGGGTTCAGAGGTTGAGCGTCCTCGTGGGTGTTCCCTGGTCCCATTTAGGTGCTAACCGCGTCGGGATTTGGGTGCTTAGGGGGAGCTCGACGGAACGAGGCGGCGCGGGTCCGTCGGCGGCAGAGAGCACGCGCTGCGCGTGTCGCGCCACGGCGAGGGTGCTGCATGCGTGTGCTGGCGCGGAGATGGCCACGCGGAGCCACCGGCGGGATTGGGCGGCGTTGAACGGCGTTGAGCCGCCGTTCTGCTCCCTGTCGGCCGCTACGGTGGTTCGGCCGCCGCAAGACACGCCGGCGTGGGCGGGCCAGGGCGCCACCGACGCCAGGAAGGTGCCAAGCGCGCGTGCGAGGCTCTGGATAAGAAGGCCAGGCGGCGAGCAACGTGCCAAGGGCACTGTGGGCATGTGACTGAAGTTAACTGACGAAGATCGACACTGAACTCTGAATTTAACTGAATTTGACTGAAACAGTGCATGCAAGGCGTTCGACAGAATGATCCAGGCATGTAGGGATTTTTCCTTGGGCTGATTTTTGGTGGAGTGGATCCTCATTGCTCCAGTAGGCTGCCTGATTTTTGGTGGAATTTTTGGGTAAGTGGAAATATGAATTTCACCAAATTTGGCAAATCTGGTCCAAACTTGCAGGGAGTGTAATTTGAAAATTTTGAAAAGAAGATGAGTGGATCAAGATGGTTTCAGGTTGAGGGTACCAAGGACTAGCCAGTAGAGTTGGTTTGAGGTCCAAAAACAATTGCTATAGGGTACTTGCTTTGTAAATGGCTCAGGCTCAAACTAAAGGTCAGAAAAGATTTGAGAGTTGAAATAATTAAAAAGAAACCCAAAACTTGTTTGACTTAGTTGGGACAGAGAACTTAGGTTGTTTCAAGGGGGGAGAAATGGTCTTGAGTGGTTTTGTCACTTGAGGCAAGATGGAGACATGGGGTTTTCAAAAATGAAAGAAGCCCCATAAGAAAAACTCTTAGGTTTTTCTTCTTTTTTTTAAAGAAAATAATAAAAACTAAAAACTTATTTGAGGAAGAAAGAATCAGAAGAAAACTTCTTATAGTTCAAATACCAGAGTTGAAAAATAAAACCCTTGCCAAAAGATGAAATTTTCTTTAGGGAGAGGTTTTTCTGGAAAAAATTTAAATGGCCTCTTTTCAAAATCAAACAAAGTTTCTGATGAACACCAAAAAAAATTTTTGGAGTGTCACAGCACCTACCCCCTTAGGAAAAATCTCGTCCCCGAGATTTCAGCTGATCCTTAAATAGGTGTGGGTGTTCTGCCCGAAGAAAATCCTCTCTTTCCCAAGTTGCTTCACTTTCGGTGTGATTGCTCCACTGAACTTTGAAAAATTTGATGGCTTTCTGTCGGGTCCTCCTTTCTGACTCCTCTAATATCTTTATCGGATGTTCCCGGTAAGTGAGGTCGTGTTGCACGTCAATGCTCTCATGGGATACTTGTTTTTCTGGGTTGCTTACGTACTTTCTTAACTGCGAAACGTGGAACATGTTGTTGATATCTGACAATTCCTTAGGTAAGTCTAGCTGGTAGGCTACCGTGCCCTTTCGTGCCATTATATAGAATGGTCCGATGAACCTTGGTGCTAGCTTTCCTCTAATCTTGAATCGTTGCAAACCCTTCATAGGTGACACTCGTAGGTACACGAATTCACCGGGTTCGAAGCTGACCCCACGATGTTTCTGATCATAATAACTCTTTTGTCGGCTTTGGGCGGTCTTGAGTCGATCTCTGATTAGCTTAACTTTTTCCTCGGCCATCTTGAGCATGTCTGGGCCGAAGATACGGCTATCTCCGGTCTTTGACCAATTTAGCGGGGTACGACATCTCCGTCCGTATAAAGCCTCAAATGGTGCCATTTGCAGGCTGGCCTGGTAACTGTTGTTGTACGCGAATTCGGCATATGGTAGGCTGTCTTCCCAGCTGATTCCATAGGTGAGGACACATGCTCTCAGCATGTCTTCTAGGATTTGATTTACGCGTTCAGTCTGTCCATCGGTCTGGGGATGGTATGTAGTGCTGAAGGCTAGTTGAGTTCCCAGAGACTGGCGTAAATGCTCCCAGAATCTCGAGACAAATTGGGTGCCTCTGTCGGATATTATAGTCTTCGGAACTCCATGCAGACAAACTATACGGGTGAGATATATTCTGGCGAGCTTCTAAGTGGTGTGGGTCATCTTTACTGGAATGAAATGTGCCACCTTAGTTAACCTGTCGATGATAACCCATATGGCATCATTCCCATGTCGTGACCGTGGTAGTCCGACAATGAAATCCATTCCTATTTCATCCAATTTCCACTCAGGTATTTTGTTTGGTTGAAGTAGTCCGGCTGGTCTCTGACGTTAAGCTTTTATGCGTTGACAGGTGTCGCAACATGCAACGAAAGTGGCTATGTCCCTTTTCATACCGTGCCACCAAAATCTTTCCTGAATATCCTTACACATTTTGGTTCCCCTAGGGTGGATCGAATAGGGAGCGGTGTGGGCTTCAGCTAGGATTTGCTGCTTGTGATCTTCTATGTCTGGCACGCAGAGCCTGTCTCCGTACCATAATATTCCTCCTTCGTCTATGACGAACTCCGAGGCCTTGCCTATGCCCACCTTCTTTTTAATGCCTTCAATGCTGGGGTGACCAGGCTGAGCTTCTTTGATTCTTTCCACAAGGTCGGGTTGTATTTCCAAGTTCGTTATGGTGCCTTCTACGACCATCAACAAGTTGATCTTGGAAAATTCTTGTTGGAATTCAGGTCTTAAGGTTTTTAGATTGTTGCCGTCAGAGCTGGGGTTTCTGCTAAGAGCATCTGCCACTACATTGGCCTTTCCTGGATGGTAGTGGATACCAACATCATAATCCTTTATCAATTCCAACCAGCGTCGTTGCCGTAAATTTAGTTATGGCTGTGTGAAAATATATTTGAGACTTTTATGGTCCGTATATATTTCACATCGGTTTCCAAGTAGGAAATGCCTCCATTCCTTGAGTGCATGAATGACCGCTGCCATTTCAAAGTCATGAGTGGGGTAATTTTCCTCATGCTTGCGAAGTTCCCTTGATGCGTAAGAGACAACCTTGCCTTCTTGCATTAATACGCATCCGAGACCCTTTCTGGATGCGTCACAATACACTTCGAAATTCTTGTGTATGTCCGGCACAATCAATACTGGTGCTGTCGTTAATTTCCGTTTTAGCTCTTGGAAACTCTTCTCGTAGGCTTCTGTCCATTCAAACTTCTTGTCTTTCTTCAGTAATTGCGTCATTGGCTTGGCTATGGTGGAGAATCCTTCAATAAATCTGGGGTAATATCCTGCCATTCCCAAGAAACTCCGTATGTCTGTTATGCTGCTTGGTGACTTCCAGCCAAGTACGACCGTGACTTTCTCCAGGTCCACTGCGATACCGTCTTGGGTCAGTAAGTGTCCTAGAAAGCCTACTTGTCTTAGCCAAAATTCGCACTTGCTGATATTGGCATACAATTTGTGTTTCCTGAGTTCTCCTAGCACAATCATGAGATGTTCCGCGTGCTCTTCTGGTGTCTTGGAGTATACCAGAATATCATCGATGAATACCACAACGAACTTGTCCATAAACTTCATAAATACTTTGTTCATGAGGTGAACAAAATATGCGGGGGCGTTTGTTAATCCAAATGGCATTACAGTGAACTCATATAGTCCATATCTGGAGGTGAATGTTGTTTTTGGGATATCCTCTGTTCGCGCTTTTAATTGATGGTATCCTGACCTTAAGTCAATTTTTGAGAATACCTTGGCTTGAGCGAGTTGGTCAAATAAATCGTTTATCCTTGGCATTGGGTATTTGTTCTTGACTGTGACCATGTTAAGTGCTCGATAGTCAATACACAATCTTAGTGTTCCATCCTTCTTTTTGGCAAATAAAATTGGTGATCCCCAAGGTGAGGAGCTGGCTCGAATGTATCCTTCGCCTAGCAATTCCTTTATTTGTTTCGTCAACTCAACCAACTCGGACGGTGCCATTCTGTATGGTTTCTTGTATATGGGAGTAGTTCCCGGTGCTAGCTCAATGCTAAATTCTATCTCTCGGTCTGGTGGCATGCCGGGTAACTCTTCGGGAAATACGTCTGGAAATTCACACACTACTGGAACCTTGCTTAATTCAGGTATATCCACCTGGTTCAATCTCGGCTGCCTAGGTATCTTTCTATCTTTGGCGGTTACTCTTATTGTCTTCCCGTGGTGGTGTGTAAGAATCACGGTCCGATTGAAGCAGTCAATAAAACCTTTGTTGGTGGTCAACCAGTCCATCCCGAGGATGACGTCCAGTCCTTTATTTTCCAACACAATAAGATTGGCGTGAAACTTCAATCCTTCGAACTCGATAACCACATCCTGACAGTAACTCTGAGTGACTTGCTGAATCCCAGGGGACTTGATGATCATTGGTTTCTCCAAAGGAAGCATCGAAAAATTATTTTGCGAAGCAAAACTTTTCGAAAGGAAAGAGTGAGAAGCTCCAGAATCAAAAAAAACCATTGCAGGTATTGTGTTGACAGGAAACGTACCGAGTACGATATCCGGAGCATTTTGTGCCTCCTCTTTGGTTACGTGGTTCAGGTGGCCCTTCCTGTGGTCGTTGTTGGGATTGAAATTGTTTCGCTTGGGCGCTGAATTGTTGCCGCCATTATTTGGTTTTGGGGCTGAGTTCCTTGGCTTGGGGCACTGCTTGGCATAATGTCCTTCTTCTCCACAGGCGTAACAGGTAATGTCGGGGCGATAAGTGAACTCCTTGTCCCTTGCATGAAAATTCTTGATCGGGTGTGAGACGCTTGACGTGGATTTGTGCGTCCCACCTTTTTGAAAATCGGTCTTGCTTCGGTGATTGCGGGCATGGTTAGTCTGGTCCCTCTTTCGCTTGCGGAAATCTTCCAGGCTGCGTCTCTCATTTTCCAGAGTAATGGCCTTGTCCACTAGTGTTTTAAAATCTAGAAAAGTGTGAACGACCAGTTGGCATTTAAGCGCGGGCGCCAGACCGTCTAGGAATTTCTCCATCTACTTGTTTTCTGTCATGCGCTCTTCATTGGCGTAGCGGGATAACAGAGTAAATTGACCATTGTAGTCTGACACTGTCATGCTCCTTTGCTTGAGGTCATCGAACTCTCTTTTCTTGATTTTCATAATACTCTTAGGAATGTGTGCACCACGGAAACCTTCCTTGAAATCATCCCAGGTTATATCATTTTCGTTGGGATGCATGTGCAGGAAATTCTCCCACCACGATGCAGCTGCTCCTGTGAGATAGTGAGGAGCATATAGGACCTTTTCGGGGTCTGAACATTTTGCAATAATTAACTTCCTCTCCATATCTCGAAGCCAGTCTTCGGCCTCAAGAGGCTTGTCAGTATAAGAAAATGTTTGGGGACGTGTCTTCTGTAATTCAGATAGCCTGGAATGCGGCTGATACTGCCCTTGGTGATTTCCCATGTTGATGACTTGGTTCATCATTTCCTGATGTTGTCGCTGACTCTGTTCATAAAGGCGGCACATCTGGGAAAGTGCCGTTTCACCATCCTGTTGACTCGACTGCCCTTGTGTGAAATTGTCGCCTAGTGGAGTGTCATAATGTTCCTCTGGCGGAGCTGGCATGGAGCGAGTCCAAGGACGAGACATTTTTCACTCTGGGGATATATTTTGTAAATCTCATAAGAAAAATGAAAAAGAGTCGCGAAAACCATATCATAAATGCATAAGGATGGCAATTAAATTAAATGACCAAGATCATTTAAGAAAAACAAATCGATTGCGCACGGAGAAGGACTGCTCATTACATATCTTACACGCGGGCGATAATCAAACAATACATCACTCAGGATATGCGTACATAACCCTGACATGTTATTTAGGCTAGTGAACTTCTCCAGTTCCTACATGATGCGCAAACAAGCTACTTCTCACAGCCTAGGTACATATCTTACAAGCAGTACATCGCATGACGGCTAAGCGTACTCAGTCGGAGATGTTGATGATTTCCTTGGCCCTGCCAAGGGTGAGGCGCAAGGAGGCTGGGGACTCGACCTCCTCCTCACTAATAGGCTCCAGACGAGTAGCGCTGTTCCGAGTAGACGGAGCGGGTACCCGGGGCGGAATCACACGGATGGGAGTGGGCGAAAAGGGTGGTGCAGTGCGAGCTGGTGTAGGCGCGATGACTTGGTTGAATTCTTCGGTGGTAGGCAGGCGACGAGCAGGTGCATGAGATGCCGATGACGAGACGAAAGTTAGTGGCGGTGCGGTGTGCAGGAGCTCCCTCCTATTGGCAGCACAGCCATGAAATGAGTCCATGCGGTTAGCCACGAAGTCGTCCACCAGGTTGTCGAAGGCTGCCTCCAGAGCTCGGAGAGACTCGATAAGCATCTCAAATGCCTCATCTCGTTCTCCTCTGGGGCAAGAGAACGCATAGTGACAGGTGTATGGAACATGGCATGGAAGCTAACGGTAGTGACGAGTCTTCATAATGGGAAGGACGTCCCTGAGGCGAGCTATCGCCTCGCGGGCTGCCATCTGCGTAGCATGCCTCTCCATAGGCATGGCTCTTCCCACGAACCGGAAGCGGCGTAACTCACCACGCCCTCCCTTGAATTGCACCGAGGACTGGTGCATGGTCAGGTTGTCGTTGACTTTGTGCTGGTAAAGCGAGAAGTCTGGGCGCACTGAAGGCCCCATCGCGACCTCAACGATGAAGGAGAGTAGTTTGACGAACCCATCGGGTACGTTGGCGAAGGTCTGGGACTCGCAGCTGTTGTCGGCCATCTACAAAAGTAGACAAAATTCTGAATGGTCAGATCATAAATATATGCTGACTGTCAGAAAAATGGCTATATTTGCTAAAATAAGAAACAGCTCTATGATGCTAATAACCGATTAGCGATCGCACCTAGTGGCTTCCTACAGTCAGCCTGGCTCTGGTACCAAGCTTGTCACGACCGGTTTTTCAATAAATATATTTATTGAGAAACCAATCCTTAAGTCCAGTATGAGAGAAAATCCTCCTCACTGGTCGACAAACTCTTGATACAACAAGCCAGTAGCATAAAGCATTTTACAGAGTTGAGCTAAGGGTGCTCAACAATTTATTACAAGCGCGCCAATAATTATACATAATGGCGGATATGACACAATGGTGTGATGGCATACTACTGACTCGAGGATAAAGTGATGGTGTAATAATACAGTGGGGAGTGAGATAACATGGCTCTCTAACTAGCATCTCATCGAGCGTCGGGTGAAGCTCGATGAATTTATTCGGGTTGCGGAAGCGGTTATAATACAGTGACCAAGTACAGGGTCGCACGAGACTGACTGGCTTTCTCTAGGCGTCGGACTCGCTATCGAACTCTTCATCCATGAGATCACCTTCGTCAGCATCTGGCCAAAATAACAAGCCAGTGAATACTTTGAAAGTACTCGCAAGACAGTTCGGACGTGAGATATAACAAATGCATGCATGAGTGCATCATGATTAATTTTTACCAATGCATAATTGAAATGTTCGCAGGCAAGGTAAATAAAAGGAAATCGGCGGTAGTCCGCCTGAAATCCCAACAGTAAAGTAAAGGAAACCAATCGAGGGTCTGGAGTGACGCCACGAAAGGTGAACAACTAAATAAAAGGCGAATCTTGCCGCAGTCGGGCGTCTATGCGACACCACATAAAGGGCTTAAAAAGAAATGCCACAGTCGGGCGTCTGAGCGACACCACATAAAGGGCTTTAAAAGAAATGCCGCAGTCGGGCGTCTAAGCGACACCACATAAAGGGCTTAAAAGAAATGCCGCAGTCAGGCGTCTAAGCGACACCACATAAAGGGCTTAAAAGAAATGCCGCAGTCGGGCGTCTAAGCGACACCACATAAAAGGCTTAAAAGAAATGCCGCAGTCGGGCGTCTAAGCGACACCACATAAAGGGCTTAAAAGAAATGCCGCAGTCGGGCGTCTAAGCGACACCACATAAAGGGCTTAAAAGAAATGCCGCAGTCGGGCGTCTAGGCGACACCACATAAAGGGCTTAAAAGAAATGCCACAGTCGGACGTCTAAGCGACATCGCAGAAAAGGCTTTTACTGTCAAGGAAATAATGTTCAAAATAAATATTCAACTCTCGAGAATAAACGGGTTAGTCCATCCACAGGATTAAACATTTAAACAGACTTAGCGCTCATGTGTCCCACCGGATAATCTGTCACCAAAACTGGCACTTGTCAGTTAGCACGGAACTTGGACATGGAAATGATAAATTTGAAGATTTATGACTCTGCAGAGTTTGTACAAAATTTCCCACAGTTAACGGATTTCCGTAGTCACGAGGACTAGTTCTGTTTACGGTATTTCAGAAGAAAACACAGCTAACCAGTACACACCCATCCAACCTCTCGATGCCAGGAATCACCCTAGACATCGTCCAAGAAAAACTTTTGAGACGGGGAGATCACAATCTCGAATAGCATGGGATCGAATTTATATACGGGCGCTCTAAGGGGTGCCCCCCTCTCGGTCCCAACCGGAAACACCCATGCCCCCTGACCGGATGACTGGCTTTAATCCAGGGCCATGGAACCATCATCCCGGCCTCTCCTTTTTGGTGTGTACTAGGAAAGAGGTTTGGAACTTACTAAGCCATATCCCTTGCGGAAAACATGTGGTAGTACGGGTAGGGAAATGGATAGGAACCGACCGATACGGGTTGGTACTGAAGTTAACTTGCATGGCATAAGACTGGCATGCTACAACACTGCCATCTTACCCATCCTCTTGCCAACACATGGCCTTGCATACTCACATCCAACAACGTGTGGATCAATCGAACTTACTTGCCCCGACAATGCATAATAAACAGTCCATCGGTATGCTCCACAACATGCCATGAAACTAACTAAAATGCAAAACATGCTAAGACACTCATCATATCAAAAGTTCAAACATGCTTGCCTGGTTCAGAGTAGTCGGAGTCTAGCTCGGTGAAGTTTACGGTCCCGTCACCTCCGTCGGTATCTACGGTAATAAGAGGATACACGCACTATCGTAAATACCAAGAGGTGCACAGAAAATTATCCAAATAATTTTTAAATAAATCTGATAAAAAACTAGACAAAATTTTGAAAAGAACAGAAGAAGAATCACTCAAAAATATGCTTCTGTTAAAAGGTTATAAAGGTTTTTGTCCAGGGATTCATCTGTAATGAAACAGAAACTTCCCAGGGTTCTTTTTATAAAAACAGAAAACACTTCAGTCTCAATTATGCCAGCTCCGAGGAGAAAGCGTATTTTGCCCGAAGGCGCTTTCAGAAAACGCTTCGTCTAAAATGAGCTGAGAGGCTGACGGGCGGGTCCCACCCGTCTGGTTTAAATTCAAAAGAGGCGCGTCGGAGCTCGTTGGCGCCCGAGGGCCGCGGTGGTCGCCGGCGGCGATCCACGGCGAGGTAGGGAGATCGGAGAGTACCTCCGTGCTCAGGGAGCCATTCCGCGTTGGGTGGTGGTGGTGGTGGTCGCCGGGAAGCACCATGTCGACGGTGGCTCCTGCTCCGGCGGACGGCGGTTCGGGCGTGGATGGAGCTCGCCGGAGAGGGATGCAAACATTAAATTGAGGTGGGGGTCAGGCCTCTGGTAGCTAGAAGAGGTGATTGACGGAGTTTGGGCGCCGGGGACGGCCTCACCGAAGAGAACGTTGCCGGAGCCCGAGGCGGGCGGAGGTGACCAGAGTCGAGGAAGAAAGGCCCCTCGAGGCCCTTCCAGTGGCTAGGCGGGATCTGGTGAGGTGGTGGAGTTGTGAGGGGGCGAGAGCACGCTTGGGGGGGCTATATATAGCCGGCCCGAGGCGGTTGCCGAGAATGGGGTTCTCCGGCGAGGTGATTATGGCGGCGCTGTGGTTGCACGGGAGGGTTCAGAGGTTGAGCGTCGTCGTGGGTGTTCCCTGGTCCCATTTAGGTGCTAACCGCGTCGGGATTTGGGTTCTTAGGGGGAGCTCGATGGAACGAGGCGGCGCGGGTCCGTCTGGGGCAGAGAGCACGCGCTGCGCGTGTCGCGCCACGGCGAGGGTGCTGCATGCGTGTGCTGGCGCGGAGATGGCCACGCGGAGCCACCGGCGGGATTGGGCGGCGTTGAACGGCGTTGAGCCGCCGTTCTGCTCCCTGTCGGCCGCTACGGTGGTTCGGCCGCCGCAAGACACGCCGGCGTGGGCGGGCCAGGGCGCCACCGACGCCAGGAAGGTGCCAAGCACGCGTGCGAGGCTCTGGACAAGCAGGCCAGGCGGCGAGCAACGTGCCAAGGGCACTGTGGGCATGTGACTGAAGTTAACTGACGAAGATCGACACTGAACTCTGAATTTAACTGAATTTGACTGAAACAGTGCATGCAAGGCGTTCGACAAAATGATCCAGGCATGTAGGGATTTTTCCTTGGGCTGATTTTTGGTGGAGTGGCTCCTCATTGCTCCAGTAGGCTGCCTGATTTTTGGTGGAATTTTTGGGTATGTAGAAATATGAATTTCACCAAATTTGGCAAATCTGTTCCAAACTTGCAGGGAGTGTTATTTGAAAATTTTGAAAAGAAGATGAGTGGATCAAGATGGTTCCAGGTTGAGGGTACTAAGGACTAGCCAGTAGAGTTGGTTTGAGGTCCAAAAACAATTGCTATAGGTTACTTGCTTTGTAAATGGCTCAGGCTCAAAATAAAGGTCAGAAAAGATTTGAGAGGTGAAATAATTAAAAAGAAACCCAAAACTTGTTTGACTTAGTTGGGACAGAGAACTTAGGTTGTTTCAAGGGGGGAGAAATGGTCTTGAGTGGTTTTGTCACTTGAGGCAAGATGGAGACATGGGGTTTTCAAAAATGAAAGAAGCCCCATAAGAAAAACTCTTAGGTTTTTCTTCTTTTTTTTAAAGAAAATAATAAAAATTAAAAACTTATTTGAGGAAGAAAGAATCAGAAGAAAAGTTCTTATAGTTCAAGTACCAGAGTTGAAAAATAAAACCCTTGCCAAAAGATGAAATTTTCTTTAGGGAGAGGTTTTTCTGGAAAAATTTTAAATGGCCTCTTTTCAAAATCAAACAAAGTTTTTGATGAACACCAAAAAAAATTTGGAGTGTCACATGCAGCCTCTTGTCTCTATTTTTGGCATTTAACTTGCCTGCCTGCTTCAACACCCAACAATCCATGTTGGTGTGATTGGCTGGCATTTCGGGGGTGCCATGTATCTGGCATGAGCGGTCGAGTATTCGGTCCAAACTGGACGGGCCCAGAGTATTTCTTTTGAATGGCTTTTTCTGCTGATCGGATTTAGAGCCTCTGAATCCGGCATTAACTGTCGTATCCTCAATGTTGTCACTGTTAATGCGGCGCTTTTGCTTGTTGCGACGCGACTTGCCACTGTTGTCCTTGGTATCCAAATTACCAGGGTTCTTGGTCATGTTATTGCTACGAGCCAGCCAGCTGTCTTCTCCCGCACAAAAGGGGGTCATGAGTGTCATGAGGGCTGCCATAGATTTCGGCTTTTCCTGTCCTAGGTGCCGTGCTAGCCACTCGTCGCGGATGTTATGCTTGAAGGCTGCAAGGGCCTCTGCGTCCGGACAGTCGACGATTTGATTTTTCTTGGTTAGGAACCGTGTCCAGAATTGTCTGGCCGATTCCTCTGGCTGCTGAATTATGTGGCTTAGGTCATCGGCGTCTGGTGGTCACACATAAGTGCCTTGGAAATTGTCGAGGAATGCGGCTTCCAGGTCCTCCCAACAACCAATTGATTCTGCTGGCAGGCTGTTAAGCCAATGCCGACCTGGTCCTTTAAGCTTGAGTGGGAGGTATTTGATGGCGTGTAGGTCATCACCGCGGGCCATGTGGATATGAAGGAGATAGTCCTCGATCCATACCGCGGGATCTGTTGTGCCATCGTATGATTCGATGTTCATGAGTTTGAAACCCTCGGGGATTTGATGATCCATTACTTCATCTATGAAGCATAGTGGGTGTGTGGCACCTCTGTATTGGGCTATATCACGACGCAGCTCCAACGAGCTTTGTCTACTGTGTTCGACCCGGCCGGATTTACTATATCCGGAGTGACGATTACCGTCTCGTGCCGTGGGGCACACACGCGATCCGTAGATCAATCTTGTTTGCCTTGCGTTGTCCTCCAATATATCTCGCAGGTCTGGCGCATTTTACCATGCCTTGGTAGGTTTTGAGCGGCGCCAAGGTGCGGCTTGAGTGGAGGGCTGAGAGGCCTCTCTATCGCGGCCACGAGGTGGCCGGTCGGCCGCATCATGCGCTGGTGATATAGGTTTAGGTGCTTCCTCCTCTAATCGATGGTAGCAACCTACGCTTTGGGTAGCTCTTGGAGGGGCGTTCGAGTTCATACTCTTCGGCCGCAAGGACTTCAGTCCATCTGTCAGCTAGCAAATCTTGATCAGCTCTAAGCTGTTGCTGTTTTTTCTTGAGGCTGCTCGCCATGGCCATAAGCCTACGTTTGAAACGCTCTTGTTCGATGGGATCCTCCGGCACGACAAATTCTTCATCGTCGAGGCTTGCCTCGTCTTCAGAGGGAGGCATATAATTATCGTCCTCGACCTCTCTGTATGCCACTCTCTCATGAGGGCTGGCTTCTCCATCCTCCTGTGCTGAATCTTGCTGGAGGAGGTTTTCTTCGGCACTGTCCAAAGTGTTATTATCTCTCATGCCGGAATCACCGTTTTTGCTTTGGCGGGATTTAGAGCGGCACCGCTGACGCCGACGCTTAAGCTGTTTCTTGGAGGGGTCATCCTCCGCTGTTCCATCGCCATCGCCTTCTTTTGGGGTGTCCACCATGTATATGTCATACGACGAGGTGGCTTTCCAGTTCCCTATAGGCGCTGGTTCTTGATCGTCTCCTGCATCGGCGTCCATACCATTGATGTCATCGGAGTCAAAGTCGAGCATGTCGGTTAAATCATCCACAGTGGCTACAAAGTGGGTGGTGGGTGGCCTTTGAATTTCTTCATCATCCACATCCCATCCTTGCTGACCATAGTCCGGCCAGGGCTCTCCTGATAAAGAGAGAGACTTTAGTGAATTCGGAATATCGCCGAAGGTCCAGTGCTGAAAGATGTCCGCGGCGGTGAACTCCATGATTGGCGCCCAATCAGATTTGATCGGTAGGGGCGCGGAGGGCTTGGAGTCTGGAGAGGAGTCCGGCACCTTGGAGTCACAGGCTTCGTAGAGGACAAGACTGGTGTTCGGCTCGATCGCCGTAGGGATTGCAGCGTCCGAGGCAGCGTCCAACCACCCGTCCTCGATCGGCGTAGTTGGCTCCGAACTAAGGGTCGGAGCTGATGCGGGTGCGTGTCACAGCCCTAGAATTTGGTTGCAGATAGTGGCATTGCATCCATGCATCATGTCTAAAGTGATGTGAAATTGAAATGGGGATTGACTCAAACCCTAGCACCTAAAGAGAAATCAAATAGGTTCAACTAAAATAAATTCCAAGAACCTAAAATGGTCTTAGAAAAATGTTCATGATTTTTGGAAATGTTGGAAACAGCAACCAGAGGTGATGCACATTTTTCCTAGCCATCTTGGATTTTACCGCAACACATATTGTATTTGATTGGGGCTCCAAAACATTGCCATAAATATTTTGACAGCTCCAAATATTCTGATAAATATTGAGGGACACCGGATTAATTCAGAGAGTGCCCAAAAATATTCTCAGAATTATGTAAAAATGATTTAGTGCTAAACTAAATCAAAATAGAGCAAACAAATAGAAAACAGAAACTAAATTAGAGAGACAGAAGTTACCTGGGCCACTTACCAGCCGGCCCAGCATTTCGGCCTAGCTGACTGGCCATGCCAGTCGTCCCTCTCCTCTCGCCAGGAGGACAGGGGCACGTGCCCGCCGCACGCACGCACGCGCACTGCCACCTCCTGCCTGCTTGCTGCCTCCCCGACGCCGCTACAAGTGCCACGCACCCCCCGGAACCCTCTCTTCCCCTCCTCGTGTCGATTCCCTCCACTGTTGCCTCCCTCTCGCTCTGCATCTTGTGGCCGACCACTGCCGTCGCCACCGCTCGCTGCCCGCGCAGCCACAGCCGTCCCCTCGCCCCTCGGTCGTGCCCCCAAGCTCTGCGTCCTCATGCAGCTTCTCCAAGCCGAAGGAACCAAGCCCGGATGGCCTGCATCGCCGTCGCCATCACCATCTTCGAACCTGGCCGCCCGAGATCGCCGTCAACGCCACGTCGCCGTTCGCCCTTCCGCGAGCCCGCTGAGCGCCCGCTGACCCGTCGTGAGCTACCCTCCATTTTCCCTCCTTCCTCTTGTGGTAAGTGGCGAGAGCGTGTGGGAAGAAGTACACCCCTGCAGGGTTATCGTTATCTATTCGAATAGCCGGATTCCTCGGATATGGAAACTTGGACCCCTTGCATAGTTCATAGACAAGTGAAAGTGGATACTCTAAAATGCGCAAGATAAGCGTGACTGCTATGGATGGCCTTCTCGTAGGGAGACGGGAGAGGATCCATAGTGGTGTATTGATATGGTGAATATGTGGACTCGTGTGTGCCATCTCAAAAGAGTTACTTGCAGTCGTAGTTCAGGATAGCCACCGAGTCAAAGCTGGCTTCCTGCAGTTAAACTCAACTACCCCCTTTGTTGATACCAATGCATATGTAGTTAGTTCTGATGTAAGTCTTGCTGGGTACATTTGTACTCACGTTTGCTTATTTTATGTTTTGTAGAGAGACGTCAGTCTCGCTAGTAGTTCCGTGTGGACTTTGAGGTTTAGCTTGATACCTCAGCTACGATCTTGTGCCCTCGGCAGGATCTGGTAGATAGTCAGGCTTCTCAGCCTTTTTCATTTGTAGATGTCTGTACTCAGACATGATAAGTTTCCGCATGTGCCTTGACTTGCATGCTCTGATTGTTGGGTCATGAGACCCATGCTTGTAATATCTTGGCTCCCTGGAGCCTAATGAATAAATACTTGAGTCGTAGAGTTATGTTGTGATGCCATGGTGTATTTACACATATTGAGCATATTGTGTGTATGATTGAAATGCTTGGTATGTGTGGGATCTGACAACCTAGTTGTTTATCCTTGGTAGCCTCTTTTATGGGGAAATGTAGTCTTGTGCTTCCATGCCATATTAGTCCGCTACAGCCCGGTTCACCGGAGTCCTGCTAGCCCAGCACTACTACTTAGGACATTTGACTGGTCGGCATGTGTTTCACTTCGTTCCTGTGTCTGTCCCTTCGGGGAAATGTCACGCCGTGACATCCGGAGTCCTGCCTAGCCTGCTACAGCCCGGGTTCCCGGAGTCCTGTTAGCCCAGTGCTACAGCCCGGATTCGCACGCTGCTGACCGACATGCTCGATGTTGATTCATGTATGCCTGTCCCTGTAAGTTAGTGCCACTTTGGGTTCACGACTAGTCATGTCGGCCCGGGTTCTCTGTCATATGGATGCTAGCGACACTATCATATACGTGAGACAAAAGGTGCAAACGGTCCTGGGCCAGGTAAGGTGGCACCCGTGGGAATACCGTGCGTGAGGCCGCAAAGTGATATGATGTGTTACATGCTAGATCGATGTGGCTTAGGGTCAGGGTCCTAACAGCTTTGGTATCAGAGCCTGACTACCTGTAGGATTGCCAAGCCAAACTGCTCGAAGTTGTGTCTAGAAATGCTTTAGTTATATAAGGGAATTGATTGTGGAAGGGAACGTAAGGCTCTTTTTACTCCTTTACCTTATGTCCTTCTGATCTGAGTCAACCTCTTCTTTTCTACGGGGATTAAGAACTAGGCCTTCTCATCTATCTCTCAGAATGACGTGTTACTAAACCGTAGTTGCCTAGGATTGTTGAATTCAAGCCTCAGTTCAGTTCCTACTACTTCCATATGTTCATAGCTGGCCTCAGAACCTTGATATTGTGATGTTGAGTGGTTATGCCACCATTTTGCAGGATGTCTCAAATCATTTTGAGCATTTACAGCCGTTATGTTGTCTGAGTCATCCCAGGATTCTACATAGTCTGATGCATTTGCAAATCCTTTCTTTCCGTTCCTGATGTCCTTTTTGGTCAGAATAAGCACACTAATCGGTGAGTTGAGGTACTTTGTTGCCTCGACATATATGTTGGAGTTATTATTATGACCCTAGGTGTCTTAAGGGATCACCTAGTAATCTAGCCATGTTTTGTGTTCCCAGTGTGATAATTCTGCCCACCTTTCTCAAAAGCATCCCGTGATGTTATTTAGTAGTAGGTATTCTATTTCCTGGGTTCTTGAAACCGAGATTCACCCTGCTTACCTCCTGTTGACAGTGTTTGCTAGTTCCTTTAGGATATTAGTAACTGAGGGAGTCCTGGATTAGGGGGTGTTCGGATAGCCGGACTATATCTCCCGCCGGACTCCAGGACTATGAAGATACAAGACCGAAGACTCCGTCCCATGTCCGGAAGGTTCTTTCCTTGGCATAGAAGGCAAGCTAGGCGTGCGGATATTCAAGATCTCCTCCCCATGTAACCGACTCTGTGTAACCCTAAACCTATCCGGTGTCTATATAAACCGGAGGGTTGTAGTCCGTAGGACAATATACAACATACATACAACAACCATCGTCATACACGATCATACCATAGGCTTGCTTCTAGGGTTTAGCCTCCTTGATCTCGTGGTAGATCTACTCTTGTACTACCCTTATCATCAATATTAATCTAGCAGGAGTAGGGTTTTACCTCCATCGAGAGGGCCCGAACCTGGGTAAAACAAAGTGTCCCCTGTCTCCTGTTACCATCCAACCTTGACGCACAGTTAGGGATCCCCTACCCGAGATCCGACGGTTTTGACACCGACATTGGTGCTTTCATTGAGAGTTCCTCTATGTCGTCGCCTTTAGGTTCGATGGCTCCTTTGATCATCAACAGCGATAAGGTCCAGGTGAGACTTTTCTCCCCGGACAGATCTTCGTCTTCGGCGGCTTTGCTCTGCGAGCCAATTCGCTTGGCCATCTGGAGCAGATCGAAAGCTACGCCCCGGGCCATCAAGTCAGGTTTGGAAGCTTAAACTACACGGCGGATATCCGCGGAGACTTGATCTTCGATGGATTCGAGCCACAGCCAAGCGTGCTGCACTGTCGAGAAGAGCACGATATAGCTCTGCTCCCGAACAGTGTCCTGGAGGCCGCACACGCTCCGGTCCCGACCATCGATTCGGAGCCCGCTGCGTTCGTTGAGGGAGAACGGTTGGACGTCACCTCAGGGGCTGCGACGTTAAAGGCGGTTGAGCCGAACGCCGACCCCGCACTCCGTGCTGCCTATTACTCTGAGGAGCCGGATTCTTCTCCGGACTCCGGGCCCTTTACGCCCCTGCCGATCGAATCCGATTGGGCGCCTGTAATGGAGTTCTCCGCCGCGGATATCTTTCAGTGTTCACCTTTTGGTGACATCCTGAATTCTCTCAAGTCTCTCTCTTTATCAGGAGAGCCCAGGCCGGATTATGGTCTGCGAGGTTGGGATTCGGACGATGAAGAAATTCAAAGCCCACCCACCACCCACTTAATAGCCACTATCGACGATTTAACCGACATGGTTGACTACGGCTCCGAAGACTTTGACGACTTGGACGACGAAGGAGGAGACGAACAACAACCAACACCTGTAGGGCGCTGGACCGCCACCTCGTCATATGACATATATATGGTGGACGCACCAAAAGATGGAGATGGGATGGAACAGCGGAGGACGGCTCATCAAAAAAGCATCCCAAGCGCCGCCGTCAGCGCCACCGCTCCAAATCCCGCCAAAGTAAGAACGGTGATTCCGGCACGGGAGGCAATGCTACCCCGGACATCGCCGAAGAACACCAACCCCAGCAAGACTCGGCACGGGAAGACGGTGAAGCCAGCCTTCACAAGAATGCGGCAGAAAGAGAGGTTGAGGATGACAACTACATGCCTCCCTCCGAAGACGAGGCAAGACTCGATGACGATGAATTCGTCGTACCACCAGACCCCGCCGAACAAGAGCGTTTTCAACGCAGGCTTATTGCCACGGCCAACAGCCTAAAGAAAAAGCAGCAATAGCTTAGAGCTGATCATAATTTGCTGGCGGATAGATGGACAGATGTCCTTGCGGCCGAGGAGTACGAACTCGGGCGCCACTCCAAAACTTACCCCAAACGCAGGCCGCTTCCCCAATCAGACGACGAAGCAAATGACATGGCAGATCGGCCACCTCGCGGCCGTGACAGAGAGGCCCGCCGCACCTTCAGGCCAACCGTACTACGGGGCTGTTCGGCCAGGGAACAAGAAAACGAGCCAGACCTGCGACAAGTATTGGAGGACAAAGCAAGGCAGACAAGATCGATATACAGATCGCGCGGACGCCCAACACGTGACAATTTTCAGTCCGGACACAACAGGTCCGGCCGGGCCGAACACAACATGCACAGCTCTGCCGAGCTACGGCGCGACCTAGCCCAATACAGGGGCGCCGCACACCCGTTATGCTTCACAGACGAAGTAATGGATCATCAAATCCCAGAGGGTTTTAAACCCGTCAATATCGAGTCGTACGATGGTACGACAGACCCGGCAGTTTGGATCGAGGATTATCTCCTCCATATCCACATGGCACGCGGCGACGACCTGCACGCCATCAAGTACCTCCCACTCAAGCTTAAGGGACCAGCTCGGCATTGGCTTAACAGCCTGCCAGTAAATTCAATCGGTTCTTGGGAGGACCTGGAGGCCGCATTCCTTGACAACTTTCAGGGCACTTATGTGCGACCACCGGAGGCTGATGATCTAAGACACATAATCCAGCAGCCAGACGAATCGGCCAGGCAATTCTGGACATGGTTCCTCACAAAGAAAAATCAGATAGTCGACTATCCGGACGCAGAGGCCCTAGCGGCCTTCAAGCATAATATCCGCGACGAATAGCTTGCCCGGCACCTGGGACAGGAAAATCCAAAGTCCATGGCAGCCCTAACGACGCTCATGACCCGCTTTTGCGCGGGAGAAGACAGCTGGCTAGCTCGTAGTAACAACTTATCGAAGAAGTCCGGAAATTCGGACACCAAGGACAAAAGTGGCAGGTCACGTCGAAACAATCAAAAACGCCGCATAAGCAGCGACAGTAATGAGGATACGGTAGTAAATGCCGGATTCAGTGGCCATAAATCCGGTCAGCGGAAACATCCATCTAAAAAAGAATAACCAGGGCCCGTCCCGTTTGGACCAAATACTCGATCGCCTGTGCCAAATTCACGGCACCCCCGAAGTGCCAGCTAACCACACTAACAGAGACTGTTGGGTGTTCAAGCAGGCAGGCAAGTTAAGAGCTGAACATAAAAACAAGGGGCTAGACAGCGATGACGAGCGGGAGCCCAGGCCGCCGAACAACAAAGGACAGAAGGGTTTTCCCCCACAAGTCCGGATGGTGAACATGATATATGCAAATCACATTCCCAAGAGGGAAAGGAAGCGTGCGCTACGGGACGTATACGCGATGGAGCCAGTCGCCCCAAAGTTCAACCCTTGGTCTTCCTGCCCGATCACTTTCGATCGAAGGGACCATCCCACTAGCATCCGTCATGGCGGCTTTGCCGCATTGGTCCTCGATCCAATCGTTGACGGATTTCATCTTACAAGAGTCCTAATGGACGGCGGCAGCAGCCTGAACCTGCTTTACCAGGATACAGTGCGGAAAATGGGCATAGATCCATCAAGGATCAAGCCCACAAGGACGACCTTTAAAGGCGTTATCCCAGGTGTGGAGGCCAGTTGCACAGGCTCGATAACACTTGATGTGGTCTTCGGATCTCCGGATAATTTCCGAAGCGAAGAGTTAATCTTCGATATAGTCCCGTTCCGCAGTGGTTATCACGCCCTGCTCGGACGAACTGCATTCGCTAAATTCAATGTGGTTCCGCACTACGCATACCTCAAGCTCAAGATGCCAGGCCCTCGAGGAGTAATCACAGTCAGCGGAAACACCGAACGCTCCATAACTATGGAGCAGCACATGGCGGCCCTCGCATCGGAAGTACAAAGTAGCCTTTCAAGGCAGTTCTCCAGTCCGACCGTTAAAACGCCGGACAGTGCGAAACGCGCCCAGAGTAACCTACAACAAGACCACTTGGCAAGATCAGAGCAGGCGTAGCGATGCGGCCCCAACCCCATCCATCGCAGCATCGTGGAATTAGTACCTCGAGTACACAGCTATGCCCTTAAAATTCCATGGGCACGGGGGAAGGGAGCACTTTAGCGGCATGCCTACAATACAGCATTAAACGTACTAGGGGCTGCCGGACTTTTTCTTTTATTTCTTACGTTCAGGACTCCATATTCCGGATAACCTGTTCGGCCTCGCTGCCGCACAAGACGATACAAGGCCCGGGAGAGGAGACAAAGCTACGCCGCTGTGACGCCCCGAGACCGATGTGCCAGGTGTCGTTCTGTCATTCGCTTGCGTGTTGCATCTTGCCATGTCATCATCCGCATTGCATCATCATGTTTTCAAAACTTGCATCCGTCCCGGTCTCTTTGTTCTCTCCATTGTCCGTTCTGAGCCCACACACACTTGCACGCGCCCGCGGCATGTCCGAAATATTATTTTATAAGTGGCCGGAAAATGTTCTCGCAATGGGACGAAAGTTGGCGTGCGATGTTGTTTTGTTGTTAGTAGGTCGCCTGCCAAGTTTCATCACATTCGGAGTCCGTTTGACGCCCCAACGGATAACTATAGCGGCAGTATAGCCGGTCTAACGTCGGACGTTTTCGGTCTCCGGAAATCGTGCCGGGCTGCATCTCTCCCCTCTTCTCTCAGACCAACCCGCTCTTCACAATCCGCCAGACCGAACCTAACCTCTCTCGTCAGCCCGCAACCCTCCTCGCGCGCGCGTCCGAAACTGTCCCGAACCTGACCCGGGCAGTCGTACCGTTGTGTCCAGATCATCCTCTAACGTCTACAAAACATCTCCGTTTTGTTAATTGGGCTCCCTAGCCTATTTTTTTCCCGACCATCCGATTTCGAACGGAGGGACGAAATAGCCCCTAACCAAATCCAGCGCTATGTATTTATAGTCCAATCCTAGGGAGCAACCCTAAATTTTAGGCCCCTGTCCCATCCTACCGATCGCCGCCGCCACCACTCCTCCTGCCTCCTCCTCCTTGGGATCTACTCCCAATCCACCTGCCCAACCGGAGCCGGCAACCACCTCCTCCTCTCGATCCCCTCGCAATCAGCCTCCTCCCCTCGATCCATGAGATCCTCAGCTCCTCGGTCACCGGCGACCGAACCCGCAGCTGGCAAGATGAGCCCCGTGCCGTCCCTTCCCTTCCTTCTCCTGTTTTGCTCTCTGTCTCTCAAATCCCTCTCTCGTCTCTGCCTCATCTCACAGGAAGCCAGGGAGCAGCGCTCCGAGCCAGCAGCCCGCCGCCCGGATCTCCTTCCTCGCCGGCCCTCCCTGCAGCCGCTGTCGCGCCATGGACGCCCGACCTCGCTACGGCCCGGCCTCGTCCCTGCCTCCCGCCGGTGGAGCGACGCCGTGCCCGAGCCCCGCTGCCTCCTCTGCCCCGTGCCCTCTCCCTCGGTGCCCCTGTTCTCCTCCTCTCACATCTCTCTCTCGCTCTTGTGCTGCACAGGGAGCAACAGCCGTCGCCCGCCTCCCTCTGCCTTCGCCGGGAACGGAGCTCCTCCGCCCCAGCGCCGCTCCCTCCCCGCGCCAAGCCCCCTGCGACGAGTCGCCGCCCTGCCTTCGCGCCAAGTCTCGCCGTCCATCGCCTAAACCTGCGGCTGCTGCTTCTGTTCTTCAGATGCGAGAGCAGCGCCTCGTCGAAGCCGTTGACCGCGCCAGGCCCAGCGCCTCCCCCTCGATCGGCCTTCTCATCCCCTGCTTGACCCAGCTCCGCGCCAGCGCCCGCGTGGGCCGCACCACCGAGCCGGCCCAAGTGCCGTGGTGAGCAGCCCCCCTCTGTTGGCCCAGCAAGTGTAGATGCGGCCCGTATCGTTTTTTTTTCTGACCTGCGAATTTGTCTAATTTCCCAGGATTTACAGTTTTACAGAAAAGACCCTCATCTTCATGCATATCCTAACTAATTAACCGTGCATCGGATCTAAATAAATTATATATGAAACTTGCTCAGAATTTTGTCTAGTTTAATAATATGTCATTTTCACCCATGTTTGAAATGTTTAAAATGATGTTTGTTTAAATTTTGCTCCATGAACAGGCTAAAATGATTTAATTCATAATTAAATAACCGTAGCTCCGATTTAAATAATCTTTACATGTAAATGGGGTAGAAAAATGCATAGATTAACATGGTGCACTGTATTTTCCTGTTTAACAACAATAAAATATGGTTTTAGTCAGATCAGTCCCAAACCTTAAAATATGCACATGAGGATTTTCCGGAATTGTTGTTTGTTATTTCTGGCCTCATTTAAACTTGCCTAAATAGTTAGTTTTGTTATGCTTCACCTCTTGCGATGTTAATCAACATTTAATATTGTTGGGTACATAAACAAGAGAGAACTAAATAATTGTTGTGAAGTTCCGTCAATATGCAACTCGTTGCATATTGAGCTCCACTTAACTTGTAGTGTTGTTTGTGCACTTTGCCATGCCATGCATATTTAAACCGGACATGCATCATACTTGTTTGTGCATCATCCCATGTTCTTGTGTTGGTTGTTTACTATGTTGTGTGCTTCTTTCCGGTGTTGCTTCTTCGTGTTGATTCCGTTATCATCGCGTTTGTGAGGACCCGTACGACTACGTATGTTTGTCTTCTTCATGGACTCGTTCTTCTTCCTTGCGGGATCTCAGGCAAGATGACCATACCTTCGAAATCACTTCTATCTTTGCTTGCTAGTTTCTCGCTCTTTTGCTATGCCTATGCTGCGATACCTACCACTTGCTTATCATGCCTCCCATATTGTAAACCAAGCCTCTAACCCACCTTGTCCTAGCAAACCGTTGTTTGGCTATGTTACCGCTTTGCTCAGCCCCTCTTATAGCGTTGTTAGTTGCAGGTGAAGATGAAGTTTGTTCCTTGTTGGAACATGGAGATGTTGTTCCTTGTTGGAACATGTTTACTTGTTGGGATATCACAATATCTAGTATTTGATTAATGCATCTATATACTTGGTAAAGGGTGGAAGGCTCGGCCTTATGCCTGGTGTTTTGTTCCACTCTTGCCGCCCTAGTTTCCGTCATATCGGTGTTATGTTCCCGGATTTTGCGTCCCTAACGCGGTCGGGTGATTTATGGGACCCCCTTGACAGTTCGCTTTGAATAAGACTTTTCCAGCAAGGCCCAACATTGCCTTTTACCATTCGCCACCACCTACCACCTTTTCCCTTGGGTTTTCGCGAGCCCAACGGTCATCTTTATTTTAGCCCCCCCCCCCGGACCAGTGCTTCTCTGAGTGCTGGCCCGAACCGAGCAGCCTGCGGGGCCACCTTGGGGCAACTTGAGGTTGGTTTTACTCATAGCATGACTCATCCAGATGTGCCCTGAGACCGAGATAGGTGCAGCTCCTATCAGGATTTGTCGGCACAATCGGGCGGCTTTGTTGGACTTGTTTTATTGTTGCCGAAATGTCTTGTAGTCCGGGATTCCGAGATTGACCGGGTCTTCCCGGTAGAAGGAATATCCTTCGTTGACCATGAGAGCTTATCATGGGCTAAGTTGGGACACCCCTGCAGGGTTTGAACTTTCGAAAGCCGTGCCCGCGGTTATGTGGCAGATGGGAATTTGTTAATGTCCGGTTGTAGAAAACCCGAAGTTGATCTTAATTAAAATACATCAACCGCGTGTGTAACCGTGATGGTCTCTTCTCGGCGGAGTCTGGGAAGTGAACACGGTGTTGGAGTTATGCTTGACGTAAGTAGTTCAGGATCACTTCTTGATCATAGTTGTTCGATCGTGCTTTTGCCTCCTCTTCTCGCTCTCTTTTGCGTATGCTAGCCACCATATATGCTAGTCGCTTGCTGCAGCTCCACCTCACTACCCTGTCCTACCTTTAAGCTTAAATAGTCTTGATCTCGCGGGTGTGAGATTGCTGAGTCCCCGTGACTCACAGTTACTTCCTAACCAGTTTGCAGGTGCCGATGAAACCGTGAAGGTGACGTTCCCGAGCTCAAGGAGGAGCTCGATGAAGACCTTGTTCATTGTGTTGTTTCGTTTCAGTTGATCAGTAGAGGAGCCCAGTTGGGACGATCGGGGATCTGTGTAGCATTTGGGGTAGTCTTCTTTTATTTTGGTTCCGTAGTCGGACCTTGTTTGTATCTGTATTGATGTAATGCTTTATTCATGTATTGTGTGAAGTGGCGATTGTAAGCCAACTATGTATCTTTCCCCTTATTTATTACATGGGATTGTGTGAAGATTACCTCACTTGCGACATTGCTTTTGATGTGTTTATGCCTCTAAGTCGTGCTTCGACACGTAGGAGATATAGCCGCATCGAGGGCATTACAAGTTGGTAATCAGAGCCTTCCCCGACTTAGGAGCCCCCTCTGATTGATCGTTTTTAGTGGCCGAGTTGTGTCTAGAAAATGTTTTGAGTCATTTAGGAATTATATATCGGAGAGTTTAGGAATTCTTTTTACTCCCCAGTCCCTTCGACCTTCTGGTGAGGTATCCTGACGTAGAGTTTTGACTCTTCTCTCCTCAAATTTCACTAAAAAAAATTTTAGGATCACGCGGGTATCTTAGAATCGTTCCGATGGTTTTATGATGACAACATTGTCTTGGTGCCTCCTGTCAGCAGGGGTTTAGTGGAGGTGTCCCGGGGAGTTGAGCTCCGAGGTGTTGTCGTCATAATCTTATCGTTGCAGTTCTGGAATACCTGAGTCTAGTACGACCGACATCGAAAATCTCTTTTGGACAGTTGTTGGTGAGATAACCCTGATAGCCCAGTACTGTGGCGAGTGCGGGAGTATTGCCATGACTTGTATAACGGATGCTTTTCGAAGGTTGAGGTAGATGATTTCCGAGGATTTCTTGGTTATGTGTTGAAGGATGGATACAGCTGGATCTAGGTATTGTTAGTTTGGGTGATATATATTTGTGTCCCCTGTATCCCCAACACCTGATTGCATAACCAGAAAGTTTCGGGAGTTTATAAGTGGGAATTCAAGTAGCTCCTAGAATATCTTTCCAACAGACACATGATACGGTATGGGATCTATCATCTGTTTGTTCCGGCTTATTCTGCAAGACAATCCTTTGTTTTGTTTTATTTGTGGTATTCGAGTTGCTTCGAAGTCAAGTGTGGATTCCATACCTTATTCTAAGCGGTGTTCTCATATTTCTATGTGAATACCAATTCTTCTTATTCATCGAGATTGTCATGTCAATCCTTTCCAACCGGTGTGATTCTCTTCAAATTGATCCGATCACTTCAACATTTGCAAGATCAATTATCAGTTCTTCGCAACGGTGTTTGCTTCATCCGTTCCAAGTTGTCTTTGTTTTCCCGCCCTCCCACCCTTTTTCTTCAAGGATGTAGATTTCTTAATCAAGTATCCATTTTATTGATGTGAAGCCTCTCCATTCTTCTCCTTCATGTTCTTACCCGGTGTTTCCCATGAAGATACTAACGGAGCTTCAAGTTTATCATTCTTCATTGTTTTCTTCTCCGGTGGATTCAATTCAAGCTTTATCGATCATATCCTTTCCTCATTTCAAATGTTTTTCGTACCAGTGCACCTCATAATAATTCACTTCTCGCTATTCATTTGTTCCGAAGTGCTGAAGATATCTCTGAAGATCCGTGTTTTCACTCCGCATCAATTCTAACTATTTCGAGGTCTTACCTTATTCAGTCATTAATTTCAACCGGCGCAATCTATCTTTTAAATCGTTCAATGGTGTTTCTTGTGAGTGGGCCCTAACCCACAGGTCTTTTCCCAGGATCTTACCTGACTCTTCTAATTTTCCCGGAGATTCTAAAATTCTTTTCGAAGTTTGACGTAAGAATGAATTGTCATCAGTCACATGCCTTCTCCAAGATCGCTTTCAAATTATTTTCATTGTTGGATCAACCTCTTTGTTTTCTTTTCATTCTCCCGGAGTGTCTCAACAATTCATGGTGGTTCTCATCTTCATTCTCAATATTTGAAGACCGAAGAAGGATTTCTCTTGAATCTTGCTCCATTCTCTTCAAGATTCATGGTTCTAGCTTCATGCCATCGTCTCATAATTGTTTTTGATTGTGAGAATTCTTTTCTTACCATCCGGAGTATTTCATGAGTTGTTTCCATTTCTTTTCTCCGAAGGCCATCATGTCATAATTCCTCATTCTCAGCTTTCAGCTTTTGTTTTTCCAAATCTTACCGGTGCATCGTTCAACTATTCTCAAACCAGCTCGGGATCTCTACGTTCACTTGTATCTAAATTCTCTCAAGTATCTTCGTGCTTTTCTAATTCTTCTCGGTGATTCATTCTCTTTCGTCAGTCATTTCCGAATTCTTATGGTGGTTCGTTCAAGATTTCAATTCCTTCGTTATCATATTAATTTATTCGTTGTTTCAATCCTATCGGTGGATCGTTGAAGACCTTCCCAAGTTTGTGCCATATCTCTCTTGATCCTTTCTATGAGAATAAGTAGTATGCCAAGTCCGTTGCTTGTCATCAATTTAAATTGGTGAAGGATAAGCATAACGTAATTCTTGTTCTTGTTTCATCCAAGTGATTAATTCCTTCTTTCGGAGTTTGTTCTTGATGAATAAATTCTCGGTTTCAATTGTTTCATCTTTTTCTTTTCCCGGAGTTCCAAGCTCTCATCATCACGAAGATCCATCTAAATCATTGCAAGGCTTCAACCTTATTCTTTTCATCTTTCATTTCATTTGATCATTCTTTTATTACCGGAGTTCTTCATGGAGGCTCTACATGGTGGTTCGTCAAGGATTTCTTTCATCCTCGATTTGGTCTTCAAGATTTCTCTCGGAGTTATGATCCGTCAAGCCTTACTTCAAAATAAACATGGTGTTTCAACACATGTTTTGTCTTGAGGAGTTCAAGTATTCTTCATCTTGCATTCCAAAGTGCAATTCTTTCAACCGAATATTCGGGGTGGTATTATGTCATTCTTGATAATTTGAGATCATGTCTCATGATTCACATGTTGTTAAGAATGAGATATGTAAATCCATCATTTTCTCTTCGTTCAAGGGATCTTTTCAACCAATCTATCTCTTCGTTGGAGTCATCTTGTGTCATATTTCACCTAAAGCTTTCCCTAAGGATTGTTGCTTTTTATGGTGCTTATAAATGACCCAAGTTCTTCTTCATCCTCCCGGTGTTATAGCTTTATCGTCTCCTTGTTCTTATCAATCCAATCTTTGGTTTTTCGTTAGTGGCAGGTTGTCACCTCATAATTTTGGGATGTCTCCCATAAGTCCACATCAAGCTTAAGCTTTCGTTGTTGATAATCCAACAACTCCGTCCAACCTTTTCTTCGTAAGCTTTCTCTTTCAATTTTATTTGCGAGAGTTGTCATTTATCTTCTCCGTTCTTTTCTTTCCAACCATCTAGTTTTCCATTCTTTCGCTCCGGAGGCATTGTGATGTTGCTCTCTTCACTTATCATCTCGGATTGTGAGGATCATGTTCTTTCTTGCTTATCCATTTAACTGGAGCGTTGTGTCTTCTCTTCAAGTTCTTTTTTATCTTATCAAGTCTTGTATCCCTTCTCAACCGGAGTGCTATCTGAAATCTTTCTTACCCCTTATGCCATTCTTTTAATAGTTCCGGAGGCAGTGCGTTGTTGATTTCATCAAGTACCATCTTATCTTCCCAAGTTCATGCCAATTCCTTCCATTTTCAGTCGGAGTGCTGGCCGAATTATTTCATTCTTATTCCTTCTCTATCTTGTTTTATCCGGAGTGGTTTCGATATCTATCTTGTCACTTAACTTCTTGGTTCTCATCGTATCCCGGGTTCCTCTTATCTAATGGAGTGTTTTCAAGTTCGTTCAACTCCGATGTGTTTTTTTTCTTTCAACTTTTCAACCTCTCAAGGTTCATGGTTTCACTCGTTTGTCAAAGAAGCAACTTTGTTTTACCTTTTCCTCTTCCGTTTCCCTCCGGTGCCATTCTAGATCTCGGGACGAGATCCTCTCGTAGTGGTGGAGTGTTGTGACGCCCCGAGACCGATGTGCCAGGTGTCGTTCTGTCATTCGCTTGCGTGTTGCATCTTGCCATGTCATCATCCGCATTGCATCATCATGTTTTCAAAACTTGCATCCGTCCCGGTCTCTTTGTTCTCTCCGTTGTCCGTTCTGAGCCCACACACACTTGCACGCGCCTGCGACATGTCCGAAATATTATTTTATAAGTGGCCGGAAAATGTTCTCGGAATGGGACGAAAGTTGGCGTGCGATGTTGTTTTGTTGTTAGTAGGTCGCCTGCCAAGTTTCATCATATTCGGAGTCCGTTTGACGCCCCAACGGATAACTATAGCGGCAGTATAGCCGGTCTAACGTCGGACGTTTTCGGTCACCGGAAACCGTGCCGGGCTGCATCTCTCCCCTCTTCTCTCAGACCAACCCGCTCTTCACAATCCGCCAGACCCAACCTAACCTCTCTCGTCAGCCTGCAGCCGTCCTCGCGCGCGCGTCCGAAACTGTCCTGAACCCGACCCGGGCAGTCGTACCGTTGTGTCCGGATCATCCCCTAACGTCTACAAAACATCTCTGTTTTGTTAATTGGGCTCCCTAGCCTATTTTTTTTCCTGACCGTCCGATTTCGAACGGAGGGACGAAATAGCCCCTAACCAAATCCAGCACTATGTATTTATAGTCCAATCCTAGGCAGCAACCCTAAATTTTAGGCCCCTGTCCCATCCTACCCATCGCCGCCGCCACCACTCCTCCTGCCTCCTCCTCCTTGGGATCTACTCCCAATCCACCTGCCCAACCGGAGCCGGCAACCACCTCCTCCTCTCGATCCCCTCGCAATCAGCCTCCTCCCCTCGATCCATGAGATCCTCAGCTCCTCAGCCACCGGCGACCGAACCCGCAGCTGGCAAGATGAGCCCCGTGCCGTCCCTTCCCTTCCTTCTCCTGTTTTGCTCTCTGTCTCTCAAATCCCTCTCTCGTCTCTGCCTCGTCTCGCAGGAAGCCAGGGAGCAGCGCTCCGAGCCAGCAGCCCGCCGCCCGGATCTCCTTCCTCGCCGGCCCCCCTGCAGCCGCTGCCGCGCCATGGACGCCCGACCTCGCTGCGCCCCGGCCTCGTCCCTGCCTCCCGCCGGTGGAGCGACGCCGTGCCCGAGCCCCGCTGCCTCCTCTGCCCCGTGCCCTCTCCCTCGGTGCCCCTGTTCTCCTCCTCTCACATCTCTCTCTCGCTCTTGTGCTGCACAGGGAGCAACAGCCGTTGCCCGCCTCCCTCTGCCGTCGCCGGGAACGGAGCTCCTCCGCCCCAGCGCCGCTCCCTCCCCGCGCTAAGCCCCCTGCGACGAGTCGCCGCCCTGCCTTCGCGCCAAGTCCCGCCGTCCGTCGCCTGAACCTGCGGCTGCTGCTTCTGTTCTTCAGATGCGAGAGCAGCGCGTCGTCGAAGCCGTTGACCGCGCCAGGCCCAGCGCCTCCCCCTCGATCGGCCTTCTCCTCCCCTGCTTGACCCAGCTCCGCGCCAGCGCCCGCGTGGGCCGCACCACCGAGCCGGCCCAAGTGCCGTGGTGAGCAGCTCCCCCTCTGTTGGCCCAGCAAGTGTAGATGCGGCCCGTATCGTTTTTTTTCCTGACCTGCGAATTTGTCTAATTTCCCTGGATTGACAGTTTTACAGAAAAGACCCTCATCTTCATGCATATCCTAACTAATTAACCGTGCATCGGATCTAAATAAATTATATATGAAACTTGCTCAGAATTTTGTCTAGTTTAATAATATGTCATTTTCACCCATGTTTGAAATGTTAAAATGATGTTTGTTTAAATTTTGCTCCATGAACATGCTAAAATGATTTAATACATAATTAAATAACCGTAGCTCCGATTTAAATAATCTTTACATGTAAATGGGGTAGAAAAATGCATAGATTAACATGGTGCACTTTATTTTCCTGTTTAACAACAATAAAATATGGTTTTAGTTAGATCAGTCCCAAACCTTAAAATATGCACATGAGGATTTTCCGGAATTGTTGTTTGTTATTTCCGGCCTCATTTAAACTTGCCTAAATAGTTAGTTTTGTTATGCTTCACCTCTTGCGATGTTAATCAACATTTAATATTGTTGGGTACATAAACAAGAGAGAACTAAATAATTGTTGTGAAGTTCCGTCAATATGCAACTCGTTGCATATTGAGCTCCACTTAACTTGTAGTGTTGTTTGTGCACTTTGCCATGCCATGCATATTTAAACCGGACATGCATCATACTTGTTTGTGCATCATGCCATGTTCTTGTGTTGGTTGTTTACTATGTTGTGTGCTTCTTTCCGGTGTTGCTTCTTCGGGTTGATTCCGTTATCATCGCGTTTGTGAGGACCCGTACGACTACGTTCGTTTGTCTTCTTCATGGACTCGTTCTTCTTCCTTGCGGGATCTCAGGCAAGATGACCATAGCTTCGAAATCACTTCTATCTTTGCTTGCTAGTTGCTCGCTCTTTTGCTATGCCTATGCTGCGATACCTACCACTTGCTTATCATGCCTCCCATATTGTAAACCAAGCCTCTAACCCACCTTGTCCTAGCAAACCGTTGTTTGGCTATGTTACCGCTTTGCTCAGCCCCTCTTATAGCGTTGTTAGTTGCAGGTGAAGATGAAGTTTGTTCCTTGTTGGAACATGGAGATGTTGTTCCTTGTTGGAACATGTTTACTTGTTGGGATATCACAATATCTATTATTTGATTAATGCATCTATATACTTGGTAAAGGGTGGAAGGCTCGGCCTTATGCCTGATGTTTTGTTCCACTCTTGCCGCCCTAGTTTCTGTCATATCGGTGTTATATTCCCGGATTTTGCGTCCCTAACACGGTCGGGCGATTTATGGGACCCCCTTGATAGTTCGCTTTGAATAAGACTTTTCCAGCAAGGCCCAACATTGCCTTTTACCATTCGCCACCACCTACCACCTTTTCCCTTGGGTTTTCGCGAGCCCAAGGGTCATCTTT